>NC_133327.1:679021691-679332073 GCF_042186555.1 Aquarana catesbeiana | reverse complement strand
GGAAGGAAGAGAAGGGAAGGTAAGAGAAGGGAAGGAAAGGAGAAAAGAAGAGAAGAGAAGAGAAGAGAAGAGAAGAGAAG
The DNA here is from genome assembly GCF_042186555.1 of Aquarana catesbeiana. NCBI lineage: Eukaryota > Metazoa > Chordata > Amphibia > Anura > Ranidae > Aquarana > Aquarana catesbeiana. Next base: position 679,331,993 of record NC_133327.1, on the reverse strand, counting down.
AGAGAGAAGAGAAGAGAAGAGAATTGTTCCACTTGTATACTGCTGCTGAGAAAGAGGGAGATGAGAAGAGAAGAGAAGGGAAGGGAAGGGAAGGGAAGGAGGAAAGAGAAGAGAAGAGAAGAGAGGAAGAGAGAATTGTTCCACTTGTATACTGCTGCTGAGAAAGAGGGAGACGGGAAGAGAAGGGAAGGGAAGGGAAGGGAAGAGAAGGGAAGGAAGGAAAGGAGAAAAGAAGAGAAGAGAAGAGAAGAGAAGAGAGAGAAGAGAAGAGAAGAGAAGAGAAGAGAAGAGAAGAGAAGAGAAGAGAAGAGAAGAGAAGAGAATTGTTCCACTTGTATACTGCTGCTGAGAAAGAGGGAGATGGGAAGGGAAGAGAAGAGAAGAGAAGAGAAGAGAAGAGAAGAGAAGAGAAGTGTTCCACTTGTATACTGCAGCTGAGAAAGAGGGAGATGGTAGAGAAGGGAAGGGAAGAGAAGGAAGGGAAGAGAAAGAAGAGAAGAGAAGAGAAGAGGAGAGGAGAGAAGAGAAGAGAAGAGAAGAGAAAGAAGAGAGAGAAGAGAAGAGAAGAGAAGAGAAGAGAAGAGAAGAGAAGAGAAGAGAAGAGAATTGTTCCACTTGTATACTGCTGCTGAGAAAGAGGGAGATGGTAAGAGAAGGAAGGGAAGAGAGGAAGGGAAGGAGAAAAGAAGAGAAGAGAAGAGAAGAGGAGAGGAGAGGAGAGGAGAGAAGAGAAGAGAAGAGAAGAGAAGAGAAGAGAAGAGAAGAGAAGAGAAGAGAAATTGTTCCACTTGTATACTGCTGCTGAGAAAGAGGGAGACGGGAAGAGAAGGGAAAGGGAAGAGAAGGGAAGAGAAGGGAGGTAAGAGAAGGGAAGAGAAGGGAAGGAAGAGAAGGGAAGGGAAGGAAAGGAGAAAAGAAGAGAAGAGAGAGAAGAGCAGAGAAGAGAAGAGAGAGAAGAGAAGAGAAGAGAAGAGAAGAGAAGAGAAGAGATTGTTCCACTTGTATACTGCTGCTGAGAAAGAGGGAGATGGGAAGGGAAGAGAAGAGAAGAGAAGAGAAGAGAAGAGAAGAAGAAGAGAAGAGAAGAGAAGAGAAGTGTTCCACTTGTATACTGCTGCTGAGAAAGAGGGAGATGGTAAGAGAAGGGAAGGGAAGAGAAGGGAAGGGAAGGAGAAAGAAGGAGAAGAGAAGAGAAGAGAAGAGGAGAGAAGAGAAGAGAAGAGAATTGTTCCACTTGTATACTGCTGCTGAGAAAGAGGGAGACAGGAAGAGAAGGGAAGGAAGGGAAGGAGAAAAGAAGAGAAGAGAAGAGAAGAGAAGAGAAGAGAAGAGAATTGTTCCACTTGTATACTGCTGCTGAGAAAGAGGGAGACGGGAAGAGAAGGAAGGAAGAGAAGGGAAGAGAAGGGAAGGTAAGAGAAGGGAAGAGAAGGGAGGTAAGAGAAGGAAGGGAAGGAAAGGAGAAAAGAAGAGAAGAGAAGAGAAGAGAAGAGAAGAGAAGAGAAGAGAAGAGAAGAGAATTGTTCCACTTGTATACTGCTGCTGAGAAAGAGGGAGATGGGAAGGGAAGAGAAGAGAAGAGAAGAGAAGAGAAGAGAAGAGAAGGAGAAGAGAAGTGTTCCACTTGTATCTGCTGCTGAGAAAGAGGGAGATGGTAAGAGAAGGGAAGGAAGAGAAGGGAAGGGAAGGAGGAAAAGAAGAGAAGAGAAGAGAAGAGGAGAGAAGAGAAGAGAAGAGAATTGTTCCACTTGTATACTGCTGAGAAAGAGGGAGACGGGAAGAGAAGGGAAGGAAGGAAGGAGAAAAGAGAGAAGAGAAGAGAAGAGAAGAGCTTGTATACTGCCGCTGAGTCACCACCTTTGCCGTGTGCCACCAGTGCCGTTCCACCCTCCCCGCCCCGGCTGAGGCTTATCAACAAGATACAGTGCAGATCAGAGGAGATAAATCCTCAGGTGTTTCCCAGATCTCCGGCTGATCAATGACCTTCCATAATATTTGCAGCGTTTATGACCGGAGTGTGTCAGGGAACCGACTCTGTGGAGATGGCAAACATGTTCGATCAGCATGAACCAAGATCCCAGGTCATCGCTTGCGGCGGGCTGCCAGTGACGAAGGGGTTAACCAGGCAGCTATAATGAGTTAAGGGTTCACAATTTTTGGTTATCATGGAGACGCTCCTCTGCTGTTGTGAAATAAAATAATTGGGATGAACCAAAATTATTTTGGCATTTTTTCTTAGATTTAGAGGGCGTCATGTTTTGGAAGAGTGTATTAAACTCTTGGCTACCACATGATGCATATGTGTGGCGGCATGGTGGGGGGGGGGGTTAACTCCTTCAGACTGCATATACACAATATTACCAAAAGTATTGGGACACCTGCCTTTACACGCACATGGACTTTAACGGCATCCCAGTCTTAGTCCGTAGGGTTCAATATTGAGTTGGCTCCGCCCTTTGCAGCTATAACAGCTTCAACTCTTCTGGGAAGGCCGTCCACAAGGTTTAGGAGTGTGTCTATGGGAATGTTTGACCATTCTTCCAGAACTGCATTTGTGAGGTCAGGCACTGATGTGGACAAGAAGGCCTGGCTCACAGTCTCCGCTCTAATTCATCCCAAAGGTGTTCTATCAGGTTGAGGTCAGGACTCTGTGCAGGCCAGTCAATTTCCTCCACCCCAGACTCGCTCATGCATGTCTTTATGGACCTTGGTTCCAAATACTTTTGACAATATAGTGTATGTGTCCATGGCGGCTCAGGTCTCTGTGCTAAGGAAGCTCTTGTGCTCCCATCAGACTGAACAAGTGGTCCCAGTTGGCTTCCAGTCTCTATGATCAGGAGTTGGCACCCCCTAACCATGTGATCGCTGTGACAGCCAATTACATGATCAGGATGTCTGCCACCTCCTGGCATTAAAGTGACACTAAATTTCCAGTGCAAAACTTCTTCCTAACCAAATTCCCCCCCCCCACCAGCACAAATCCTCCTTCACCCCAATCCCCTCTCCCAGAACAAATCCTCTCTCCCCCAATCCCCCTCCCAGAAGAAATCCTCTCTCCCCCAATCCCCCTCCCAGAAGAAATTCTCTCTCCCCCAATCCCCCTCCAGAAGAAATCCTTTCTCCCCCAATCCCCCTCCCAGAAGAAATACTTTCTCCCCCAATCCCCCCTCAGGGGGAAATCCTCTCTCCCCCAATATCCCCTCCCACAAGAAATCCTCTCTCCCCCAATCCCCCTCCCAGAAGAAATTCTCTCTTCCCCAATCCCTCCTCCCAGAGGAAGTCCTCTCTCCCCCAATCCCCCCCCCCCCCCAATCCCCCTCCCAGAAGAAATTCTCTCTCCCCCAATCCCCCTCCCAGAAGAAATCCTCTCCCCCCCAATCCCCCTACCAGAAGAAATTCTCTCTCCCCCAATCCCCCTCCCAGAAGAAATCCTCTTTCCCCCAATATCCCCTCCCAGAAGAAATCCTCCCCCCCCCAATCCCCCTCTCAGACGAAATTCTCTCTTTCCCTCAATTCCCCCTCCCAGAATATATCCTCTCGCCCCCAATCCCTCCTCCCTGAAGAAATCCTCTCTCCCCCAATCCCCCCTCCCAAAAGAAATCCTCTCTCCCCCAATTCCCCTCCCAGAATATATCCTCTCTCCCCCAATCCCCCCTCCCAAAAGAAATCCTCTCCCCCCCAATCCCCCCCTCCCCAAATGTATTCTCCCATCACAAATTCTCTCCACTATTCTAGCACAAATCCCATCCAAAATCCCCTCCACCCCCCCCCCCCCCCCCCATCTAGTACAATCCTCTCCCCTCCAAAATCACCCCCAGCTCAAATCCTCTTACCCCCCAATTTTCCCTAATCACTCCTACCAGCTTTAAGCCTCCACCCCAGCAAAAATCTTTGTTGCCTGCCCCCCCCCCAAGGTCATTGTGCAAGCCTCCCTTTCTGCAACTCACAGACCTCAGGTACAGTGTGGTTCCATGTTGAGGGATGCCCTTTTCTCCCAGGATTCTCCTCCTGATTTGCCTGATACATGTCAGAGCTGAGGAGGAGCCTAGGGGAAGCGTCTCTTGGGTCCGACATGTACTGTTGGTGTTGGGGACCCGGAGAACCTAGCAGGAGCTGCAGGGCATGTGCCCTGGGTGCCCGGTGCTGGTGCACCGCTGTAGGGTAAATTAGTGGAGCCAAACGCCGGAACACATTCATCACCGGGCTGAGGGACTCCAGCCTGGATCTGGGAGACGCTGGGAATGTGCAGAAATCCCAGGTCAGTCCCGTGGAATCTAGGATGATTGAAAGGTCTGTAAATAATTTGTCTCAACCCTCTAACTGCCACTTGCTGCAAAGTTTAGGCTTTGACTTTGTCTTTAGTAGCACTTTAAGACTGGCCATAAATAAAGTGAATTTCAGCCCCCACATTCTTCATTCTGAAAATCGATGGAGCCAGGAAGGAAACTGTCAATTGAACAGTGACTGCATCCAATCAGCTGCAGACAATGTTCGGGTATTCTGACAGCCGCGGGTGCCAACTGTCATAATACAATAGCCAGCAGGGGAGATTCCTCCATCCGAGCTGTTCAGCGGGGAGTTCAAGCTATGTGTGTGATTATATGTCAGTATTACATTGTATATCCCTGTATGTTGCGGTCGTTCAGGTGCTTATCTAATAGTTTTTTTAAACTATCGATGCTCCCCGCTGAGACCACCGCCTGTGGAAGGGAATTCCACATCCTTGCCACTCTTACAGTAAAGAACCCTCTACGTAGTTTAAGGTTAAACCTCTTTTCTTCTAATTTTAATGAGTGGCCACGTGTCTTATTAAACTCCCTTCCGCGAAAAAGTTTTATCCTATTGTGGGGTCACCAGTACGGTATTTGTATATTGAAATCATACAGTCAGGTCCATAAATATTGGGACATTGACACAATTCTAATCTTTTTGGCTCTATACACCACCACAATGGATTTGAAATTAAACAAACAAGATGTGCTTTAACTGCAGACTTTTAGCTTTAATTTGAGGGTATTTACATCCAAATCAGGTGAATGGTGTAGGAATTACAACAGTTTGTATATGTGCCTCCTACTTTTTAAGGGACCAAAAGCAATGGGACAATTGGCTGCTCAGCTGTTCCATGGCCAGGTGTGTGTTATTCCATCATTATCCCATTTACAAGGAGCAGATAAAAGGTCCAGAGTTCATTTCAAGTGTGCTATTTGCATTTGGAATCTGTTGCTGTCAACTCTCAATATGAGATCCAAAGAGCTGTCACTATCTGTGAAGCAAGCCATCATTAGGCTGAAAAAACAAAACAAACCCAACAGAGAGATAGCAAAAACATTAGATGTGGCCAAATCAACTGTTTGGAACATCCTTAAAAAGAAAGAACGCACCAGTGAGCTCAGCAACACCAAAAGACCCGGAAGACCATGGAAAACAACTGTGGTGGATGACAGAAGAATTCCTTCCCTTGTGAAGAAAACACCCTTCACAACAGTTGGCCAGATCAAGAACACTCTCCAGGAGGTAGGTGTATGTGTGTCAAAGTCAACAATCAAGAGAAAACTTCACCAGAGTGAATACAGAGGGTTCACCACAAGATGTAAACCATTGGTGAGCCTCAAAAACAGGAGGGCCAGATTAGAGTTTGCCACACAACATCTAAAAAAGCCTTCACAGTTCTGGAACAACATCCTATGGACAGATGAGGCCAAGATCAACTTGTACCAGAGTGATGGGAAGAGAAGAGTATGGAGAAGGAAAGGAACTGCTCATGATCCAAAGCATACCACCTCATCAGTGAAGCATGGTGGTGGTAGTGTCATGGCGTGGACATGTATGGCTGCCAATGGAACTGGTTCTCTTGTATTTATTGATGATATGACTGCTGACCAAAGCAGCAGGATGAATTCTGAAGCAATATTATCTGTTCATATTCAGCAAAATGCTTCAGAACTCATTGGACGGCGCTTCACAGTGCAGATGGACAATGACCCGAAGCATACTGCGAAAGCAACCAAAGAGTTTTTTTAAGGGAAAGAAGTGGAATGTTATGCAATGGCCAAGTCAATCACCTGACCTGAATCCGATTGAACATGCATTTCACTTGCTGAAGACAAAACTGAAGGGAAAATGCCCCAAGAACAAGTAGGAACTGAAGACAGTTGCAGTAGAGGCCTGGCAGAGCGTCACCAGGGATGAAACCCAGCGTCTGGTGATGTCTATGTGTTCCAGACTTCAGGCTGTAATTGACTGCAAAGGATTTGCAACCAAGTATTAAAAAGTGAAAGTTTGATGGATGATTGTTAATCTGTCCCTTTACTTTTGGTCCCTTAAAAAGTAGGAAGCACATATACAAACCATTGTAGTTCCTACACCGTTCACCTGATTTGGATGTAAATACCCTCAAATTAAAGCTTAAAGTCTGCAGTTAAAGCACATCTTGTTCATTTCATTTCAAATCCATTGTGGTGGTGTATAGAACCAAAAAGATTAGAATTGTGTCGATGTCCCAATATTTATGGACCTGACTGTATCCCCCCTCAAGTTCAGCGCTCGCAACCTTTCTTCTTAACTAATATCCTCCAGACCCTTTATTAGCTTTGTTGCCCTTCTTTGTACTCGCTCCATTTCCAGTAATCCTTCCTGAGGACTGGTGCCCAGAACTGGACAGCATACTCCAGGTGCGGCCGGACCAGAGTCTTGTAGAGCGGGAGAATTATCGTTTCTGGAGTTGATCCCCTTTTTAATACATGCCAATATTATGTTTGCTTTGTTAGCAGCAGCTTGGCATTGCATGCCATTGCTGAGCCTATCATCTACTAGGACCCCCAGGTCCTTTTCCATCCTAGATCCCCCCAGAGGTTCTCCCCCCAGTGTATAGATTGCATTCATCGTTTTGCCACCCAAATGCATAATTTTACATTTTTCTACATTGAACCTCATTTGCCATGTAGTTGCCCACCCCATTAAATTGTTCAGATCTTCTTGCAAGGTTTCCACATCGATGCGGCCGTTTGCTGGGCAGGAAGTCAAGTGAGGGCAAGATTGCCCACCTCTCAGCATTATGCCCTTGGACGACCAGAGCGACATCTGACGTCACTTTCGGTTCTTGGGCATATTGCAACCATTTGCTAAAATCATTTAAGTTAATTTTTTTCCTCATTAATGTACACACAGCACACCATATTGACAGAAAAACACAGAATTGTTGATATTTTAAAAAAGAAACACTGAAATATTATATGGTCCTAAGTATTCAGACCCTTTGCTGTGACACTCATATATTTAATTCAGGTGCTGTCCATTTCTTCTGATCATCCTTGAGATGGTTCTACACCTTCATTTGAGTCCAGCTGTATTTGATTATACTGATTGGACTTGCTTAGGAAAGCCACACACCTGTCTATATAGGACCTTACAGCTCACAGTGCATGTCAGAGCAAATGAGAATCATGAGGTCAAAGGAACTGCCTGAAGAGCTCAGAGACAGAATTGTGGCAAGGCACAGATCTGGCCAAGGTTACAAAAAAATATCTGCTGCACTTAAGGTTCCTAAGAGCACAGTGGCCTCCATAATCCTTAAATGGAAGACGTTTGGGATGACCAGAACCCTTCCTAGAGCTGGCCGTCCGGCCAAACTGAGCTATCGGGGGAGAAGAGCCTTGGTGAGAATGGTAAAGAAGAACCCAAAGATCACTGTGGCTGAGCTCCAGAGATGCAGTCGGGAGATGGGAGAAAGTTGTAGAAAGTCAACCATCACTGCAGACCTCCACCAGTCAGGGCTTTATGGCAGAGTGGCCTGACGGAAGCCTCTCCTCAGTGCAAGACACATGAATGCCTGCATGGAGTTTGCTAAAAAAACACCTGAAGGACTCCAAGATGGTGAGAAATAAGATTCTCTGGTCTGATGAGACCAAGATAGAACTTTTTGGCCTTAATTCTAAGCGGTATGTGTGGAGAAAACCAGGCACTGCTCATCACCTGTCCAATACAGTCCCAACAGTGAAGCATGGTGGTGGCAGCATCATTCTGTGGGGGTGTTTTTCAGCTGCAGGGACAGGACGACTGGTTGCAATCGAGGGAAAGATGAATGCGGCCAAGTACAGGGATATCCTGGATGAAGACCTTCTCCAGAGTGCTCAGGACCTCAGACTGGGCCGAAGGTTTACCTTCCAACAAGACAATGACCCTAAGCACACAGCTAAAATAACGAAGGAGTGGCTTCACAACAACTCCGTGACTGTTCTTGAATGGCCCAGCCAGAGTCCTGACTTAAACCCAATTGAGCATCTCTGGAGAGGCCTAAAAATGGCCGTCCACCAACGTTTACCATCCAACCTGACAGAACTGGAGAGGATCTGCAAGGAGGAATGGCAGAGGATCCCCAAATCCAGGTGTGAAAAATTTGTTGCATCTTTCCTAAAAAGACTCATGGCTGTATTAGATCAAAAGGGTGCTTCTACTAAATACTGAGCAAAGGGTCTGAATACTTAGGACCATGTGATATTTCAGTTTTTCTTTTTTAATAAATCTGCAAAAATGTCAACAATTCTGTGTTTTTCTGTCAATATGGGGGGCTGTGTGTACAATATGGGGTGCTGTGTGTACAATATGGGGGGCTGTGTGTACAATATGGGGTGCTGTGTGTACAATATGGGGTGCTGTGTGTACATTAATGAGGAAAGAAAAATGATTTTAGCAAATGGCTGCAATATAACAAAGAGTGAAAAATTTAAGGGGGTCTGAATACTTTCCATCCCCACTGTAGCTGTAATACATGGTCTTCTATAGCTGTAGTACTTGCACCCTTGGGTGACTATCCAACCCTCACTTATATTTTTATTTCCTCACATCCTGTGATTTCAGGTGATTTCTTAAGCGCATCCATAAAACTCAGTCGGCGGTATCAGCAGCCTGTTCTGTGTGAGCGCTGAGTCAGCTCCTCTCAGTAACTCTCAGGTCATTCAACCCTTGTTGACAAGAGTTTGTATTCTGCCAGTAATGACCAGGGCCGACACACACTGTACTTCCAGAATGTTTTCTTTTTTTTTTTTGGCCATTGTGCCGGGGACCAGCCACCCCCTTGTTTAATAAACACAGACTGGCACACAAGGCAGCTGGCACTGGCTGGGCACACTTCAGCTAATAGTGGATTTGACCTTTTTATTGTTGCTCTGTCGTGTTCTTGCTAAAACCTGCAGCGAGGGGGGTGTACTGCAGAAGACCCCCAGAGGACCCTGAGGTTCTTTGGGGGGCTTAGTGGAGAGGATCAGTCCTGGGCTGGAACCCTCCAGGGGGTAAAATGAAAGTGGCATTAAGAGAAAACTAAATTCTAAAGAGCGTTTGTGGATCGTTCTGCCAGTCACCGAGAATTACAAAGACGCTTTGTTGAGGATTTAAACTTTCCAGCTACCTGTGCGCTTTGTCTGCAGCGCATTGACCTCTTCAAAGCGGATTTAAGTCTTGTAAAGTGGACAATAAAAGTGCTGATTCAAGCTCAGTAAGTTTCCTTTTCTCTCTGATTTGTAAAAAAATTGCATTCGATGCTCCGGCTGTTATCAGAGATGCTAGAGGGGGTTCTGTGTAAAGTGTGGGGGTGAGGGTTAGTTAACCCTAACTCTAACACTAACCCCCTAAACCTAACACCTTAACACAAAAATTCCATGCAAAATGACAGGTTTAGGGTTAGTTAACCGTAATTCTAACCCAAACCCTTGACCTGAACAGTCCATGTAAAATAAGAGGGTTAGTTACCCCCAACTCTAACTCTAACCCCTTCACATAATTAGTCCATGTAAAGTAAAGGGTTAGTTACCCCCAACTCTAACCCTAACCCCTTGATATGAAAAGTCCATGTAAAGTAAGAAGGTTAGTTACACCCAACTCTAACTCTAACCCCTTGATATGAATAGTCCATGCAAAGTAAGAGGGTTAGTTACCCCCAACTCTAATCCCAACCATCTAACCCTAACCCATTGACATGAAAAGTCCATGTAAAGTAAGAGGGTTAGGGTTAGTTACCCCTAACTCTAACCATAACCATCTAATCCTAACACCTTGACATGAAAAGTCCATGTAAAGTAAGAGGGTTAGTTACCCCCAACTCTAACCCCAACAATCTAACCCTAACGCCTTGATATGAAAAGTCCATGTAAAGCAAGAGGGTTAGGGTTAGTTAACCGTAACTCTAACCGTAACCATCTAACCATAACACTTTGACATGAATAGTCCATGTAAAGTAAGAGGGTTAGGGTTAGTTACCCCCAACTCTAATCATAACCATCTAATCCTAACACCTTGACAGGAAAAGTCCATGTAAAGTAAGAGGGTTAGTTACCCCTAACTCTAACCCCAACAATCTAACCCTAACGTCTTGATATGAAAAATTTATCTAACGTAAGAGGGTTAGGGTTAGTTAACCCTAACTCTAATGATGTGTTTACACGGCCGGACTTTTCGACCAAACTTGTCCGACGGAACGAATCCGTCAGACAATTCAACCTGGTGTGGGCTTCATTGGACCTGCAGCGGACCTTTTCTGTCGAAAATGTGACGGACTTTAGATTTAGAACATGTTTCAAATCTTTCCGACGGACTCGAGTCCGGTCGAAAAATCCGTTTGTCTATATGCTAGTCCGACGGACGAAAACCGACGCTAGGACAGCTATTGGCTACTGGCATTGAACTTCCTTATTCTAGTCCGGTCGTACGTCATCACGGTCGAATCCGTCGGACTTTGGTGTGATTGTGTGTAGACAAGTCCGATTCGACGGAAGTCCGCACAAATATCAGTATCACACAAATATCGAAATTAACCACTTGCAGTTTTACTGCTACAGGGCGGCAGCTGTGCGCCGAATCATGTATATATACATGATCCCGCACTTTCCTGCAGGAGGTGTGTGCGCGCCGCTTCTACTGTGATTATTCAGGCAGAGACTTAGAACGGAGCTCTGCCTATGTAAACAAGGCAGAGTTCCATTCTGACAGCGGGGAAGAGATGGATTCTGTGTTCCTGCAAAGCAGGGACTCAAATCCATCTCTTCCCCTAGTGAAAGCAGCACACATAGTGAACGCAAACACTGGCGAGGCACACAGTTAACCCTTTTGATCGCCCTAGATGTTTAACCCCTTCCCAACCTGTGTCAATTATTACAGTGACAGTGTACCCTAACATCTTTGACACGAAAAGTCCATGTAAAGTGAAATGGTTAGGGTTAGTTAACCTTAACTCTAACCCTATCCCTCTAAGTCTAACCCAAACCACCTTAACCCTAACTCCTTGTCACAAAATGTCCTTGTAAAGTGAGAGGGTTAGGGTTAGTTATCCCTAACTCTAACTCTAAATCTAACCCTAATCTTAACACCTTAACATGGAAAGTCCATGGAAAGTGAGAGGGTTAGTTAATCCTAAATCTAACCCCTAACACCTTGACACAAGAAATTTGTGTAAAGTGAGAGGGTTAGGGTTAGTTAGCCCTATCTCTGACGCTAACCCCTTGACCTGAAAAGTCCACGTAAAGTGAAAGTGTTAGGGTTACTCAACCCTAACTCTCAAACTTAACCCCCTAAACCTAACACCTTAACATAAAAATCCCATGCAAAATGACAGATTTAGGGTTTGCTAACCTTAATTCTAACCCTAACCCCTTGACCCGAACAGTCCATGTAAAGTAAGAAGGTTAGGGTTAGTTAACTCCAACTCTAACACTAACCACCTAACCCTAATACCTTGACATGGAAAGTCCATGTAAAGTAAGAGGGTTTGGGTTAGTTACCCTTAACTCTAACTATCTAAACCCAACACCTTGACATGAAAAGTCCACAGAAAGTGAAAGGGTTAGGGTATGTTACTCCTAACTTTAACCCCCAACCCTTACACCTTAACATGAAAAGTCCATGTAAAATTAGAGGGTTAGGGTTAATTAACCCTAAGTCTAACCATAAACTTTTAACTCTAACCCTAAGTGAGAGGGTTAGGGTTAGTTAGTCCTAATTCTAAACCTATTGCCTTAACCCCAACCCTAACATCTTGATATGAAAGGTCCATGTAAAGTGAAAGGGTTAGGGTTAGTTAACCCTAACTGTAACCCCAGCCATAATACTTTGACTAACCCTAACTCCTTGTCACAAAAAGTCCTTGTAAAGTGAGAGGGTTAGGGTTAGTTAATACTAAATCTAACCCCTAACTCCTTGACACAAGAAGTCCATGTAAAATGAGAGGGTTAAGGTTACTTAACTCTAACCCTAACAATTTGACACATAAATTAAAGTGAAAGGGTTAGGGTTAGTTTGCATTAACTCTAACCCTAACACCCTGATATGAAAAGTTCATGTAAAGTATGAGAGTTAAGGTTAGTTAGCCCTAACCATACCCCTAACCCCCTAACCCTAACTTCCTGGCAAGGAAAATATTGTACCATATGAATACAATGGGGGTATTATCAGCCTGGGATATTACTGAGGGATGCTGAGGGAGGAAAAAGATCCCGCAGCATGTGGTGATGAGCTGGGAACAGGAAAACAACAACTGGAAAGCCATTGTTTGCTGACAGGGTCTTCACATCTATAAACAGATTGGGATGCTTATTGCATCCTTTGTGATTGTCTTTTGATCCTCTCCCCATATGTCCTCCATGGATGGGTTTCCCTGATATATATTATAGTTGTGCACTTTAGAAGTGATAATGAATAAAAGGCAAGTGTTCTGATCTCCAGAAAGAGTCTGGAAGCCAATTGTCTTTATCAATGTTCCAGCAAAGAAGACTCCGGACATTTTTGGAATCCTTGAACCTGTGAAGATAATACATGTTAAAACAAATGGCAGGTGTCCATGATGAATGTAGGCCATTCCTTACCTTGACGAGCTCTGTTCTCCGAGGCCTTTACCAGGAAATCTAGGTTCTATGAAAAGAGCTGAATTCAGATGGTGGAAAAGATACCTTTCCGATGGCAGGATGAAAGAGATTGCTGATGTCTTCATCTAGGAAGAAGCTTAAAGGGAAACGGCCAACTTGGAGAGGTTGATGGATGTGGTGGAAGATCCTCTGTTTTTGATGTGTCCTCATTAACATTTTTCGGCTGCAGAGTTGTGTAATACTTACCCTGAGCTCTGAGGAATGTGCAGATTGTGTTAATGAGAAGAAGGTGAGTGTTTATTGCCTTCCTGACTTCTCTAAAGGTGAACAAATTGTACATCTTCTCACATGTTCTTTCTGATATTCCATGAGTGTATGGTTGTGTTTTTTTTTGTTTAAGCTGAAGATTAATCTGCCTGTTTATTGCCTTTTCTGGTTTCTTTCCACTGTAGGAGGGTGGCGAGCTGAATCGCACATGGCTTAAGCGAGCAGCCCACCCCCAATGCAGAATTGACCTTCTGTGCATTAGGCAATACAGGAATTTGCCCGATGAATAGACATGTGCAATTCGTTTCAGTCCGCATCTGAATTCAGACAAATTTTTGGTTATTTCAGAGATTCGGATGTACCCGAATTTCCGAATAACGATAGTAACAAATTACGTTAAAATTTGTTTCGTTTTGTTTATTCATTTTCTAACTAATTCCAAATTTTCGCAACGATTCTAATTCAAGTCGGTTGAAAATGTATCAACCAGTCCATATTCTGTGTGAAGAATAGCTGGTTACCAACCAATGACTCATCAGCTGTCAGTGGGTTTCCCCACTGACTGTAAACAAAAGAATGCCGGCAATGGAAAATAAAGGAAAAAACTGTGTGGCCCCCCCCCACATCAAAAATGTATTTAAAAAACGGCGTGGGGTCCCCCTCAAAATCCATACTAGACCCTTATCCTAGCATGCAGCCCGACAGGTCAGGAAAGGGGACGGAGGAACGAACGAAGGCCCCCCCCCCTTGAACCATACCAGGCCACATGCCCTCAACATAGGGGGGTGCTTTAAGGCAGGGGGGCTCTGCTTCCTCAAAGCACTTTGTCCCCATGTTGATAGGGAGAAGGGCCTCTTCCAGACAACCCTGGCTGATGGTTGAGGAGGTCTGTGGGGGGCTTATCGGAATCTGGAAGCCGCTTTTAACAAGGGGGCCCCCAGATCCTGCCCCCCCATGTGACTGAGTATGGGGTACCATTGTCAAGAATAAATAAAAACACAGAGACAGTTTTTGACAAGTCCTTTATTAAAAAAACTAAAACCAAAAATGTCCCCCGGTGTAGATCCAATGTCACTCATATTGAACGCCGTCGCTGACCCAACAAAAAAAAAACAGCTCTACACCCAGCAAAGGTTCCCGACTGACAGTTCTAAAATAACTAAGGGACAGGGACGCCTGGTGGTGCCACTGGGTGACCCCGCCCCTTGTGACATTATCAACCCAGCATGCCCTGGTTGGTGATGTCACAAGGGGGTGGGGGGGTCACCCGCTTCTTAACAACCAGCTATTCTTCACACAGAATTCAGATCAGTTGATACATTTTTGACCAATTCGAATCGTTCGGAAAATGTGGAATTAGTTAGAAAATGAATAAACGGAATAAAACCAATTGCAAAACGAATACACAAAACAAAATTAGTAACATAATGAATTTATCCAAAACTAATTTTTACATTCTGCACATGTTTACCGACGACTCTCCCCGATGTGTGGGTGGCTGGTGGAGACCAACCCCCAATCCACCCTCCTAATTGTGTCATCCCCTTTGCTCCAGACACTGGGTATCTTCTCCAGACCCGACAGCTAGAGGAGACCAGTAGAACTCATGCTCAGTCTCTTCACAGGAACATTCTTACCAAATAAAGGCACCACCAGGCTGGATGTGGTTAACTTTTACTGAAAGCCTCAATCAGTCATGGCTCCAGTTCAGTCATGTAATGGACTCTTGATCCTAGGCCCTGCTGGCGGCTGCTCTTGTCCTTGCATATATATGGGCCTATGTTTTTCCTGACCCAGGATAGGGGAAACAGAGGGACAAACCAGCTCCATGGCTCTCTCTTCTCTCTCCTGGATCTGGGATGGGGGAAACGGAGGGCTAAACCAGCTCCATGGCGCTCTCTTCTCTCTCCTGGAACTAGGATGGGGAAACGGAGAGGTAAACCAGCTCCATGGCACTCTTTTCTCTCTCCTGGAATTAGGATGGGGGGAAATGGAGGGGTAAACCTGCTCCATGGCTCTCTCTTTTCTCTCCTGGAACTAGGATGGATGAAACAGAGGAGTAAACCAGCTCCATGGTGCTCTCTTCTCTCTCCTGGAACTAGGATGGGGAAACAGAGGGGTAAACCATCTCCATGGCTCTCTCTTTTCTCTCCTGGAACTAGGATGGGGGAAACAGAGGGGTAAACCATCTCTATGGCTCTCTCTTTTCTCTCCTGGAACTAGGATGGGGGAAACAGAAAGGTAAACCAGCTCCATGGCTCTCTCCTCTCTCTCCTGGAACTAGGATGGAGGAAACAGAGGGGTAAACCATCTTCATGGCTCTCTCTTTTCTCTCCTGGAACTAGGATGGGGGAAACGGAAGGGTAAACCAGCTCCATGGCTCTCTTTTCTCTCTCCTGGAAATAGAATGGAGGGAAACGGAGGGGTAAACCATCTCCATGTCTCTCTCTTCTCTCTCCTGGAACTAGGATGGGGGAAACAGAGGGGTAAACCATCTCCATGGCTCTCTCTTCTCTCTCCTGGAACTAGGATGGGGGAAACTGAAGGGTAAACCAGCTCCATGGCGCTCTCTTTTCTATCCTGGAACTAGGATGGGGGAAATGGAGGGGTATACCAGCTCCATGGCTCTTTCTTCTCTCTCCTGGAACTAGGATGGGGGAAACGGAGCGGAAAACCAGCTCCATGGCACTCTCTTCTCTCACCTGGAACTAGGGTGGGGGAAATGGAGGGGTAAACCAGCTCCATTGCGCTCTCTTCTCTCTCCTGGAACTAGAATGGGGGAACCTGAGGGGTAAATCAGCTCCATGGCACTCTCTTTTCTCTCCTGGAACTAGGATGGGGGAAATTGAGGGGTTTAATCAGCTCCATGGCGCTCTCTTTTCTTTCCTTGAACTAGAATGGGGAAACGATGGGGCAAACCAGCTCCATGGTGCTCTTTTCTCTCTCCTGGAACAAGGATGGGGGAAATGGAGGGGTAAACCAGCTCCATGGCGTTCTCTTCTCTCTCCTGGAACTAGGATGGGGAAACGGAAGGGTAAACCAGCTCCATAGCGCTCTCTTTTCTCTCCTGGAACTAGGATTGGGGAAACGGAGGGGTACACCAGCTCCATGGCTCTTTTTTCTCTTTCCTGGAACTAGAATGGGGGAAATGGAGGGGTAAACCAGCTCCATGGCATTCTCTCTCTTGGAACTAGGATGTTGAAACAGGGTTAAACCAGCTCCATTGCGCTCTCTTCTCTCTCCTGGAACTCGGGTGGGGGAACTGGAGGGGCAAACCAGCTCCATGGCACTCTCTTCTCTCCTGGAACTAGGATGGGGGAAACGGAGGGGTATACCAGCTCCATGGCTCTTTTTTCTCTTTCCTGGATCTAGGATGGGGGAAATGGAGGGGTAAACCAGCTCCATGACATTCTCTCTCCTGGAACTAGGATGGGGAAAAGAAGGGGCAAACCAGCTCCGTGGCGCTCTCTTCTCTCTCCTGGAACAAGTATGGGGGAAATGGAGGGGTAAACCAGTTCCATGGCGCTCTCTTCTCTCTCCTGGAACTAGAATGGGGGAGACAGAAGGGTAAACCAGCTCCATAGCGCTCTCTTTTCTCTCCTGGAACTAGGATGGGGGAAACGGAGGGGTATACCAGCTCCATGGCTCTTTTTTCTCTTTCCTGGAACTAGGATGGGGGGAAATGGAGGGGTAAACCAGCTCCATGGCATTCTCTCTCCTGGAACTAGGATGGGGGAAACAGAAAAGAAAACCAGCTCCATGGCTCTCGCTTCTGGAGCTAGGACCCCAGGGCACCAAGAGGGGGGCAGAGCAGGAGCACAGCAGGTGGATGTTGCCGCTTTCTCTTCCTCTGCAGTCAGACCCACCTCCCTCCTAGGTCCTGCCTAGTGTAATAGCGTTCTCACAGTGGGAGAAGGCACCTTAAAGGGGAAGAACCCGCTCTACTACCTGCCTACACCCATATCAACATCCTAATCATTTTTTTTTTTATGAAACCTGTCATTACATACCTTATGTTAGCCCTCGTTACATCACCACCCTGTGCTTGTCTATTCAACGCAGGCATATTAGTGGCTGGTAGCAGGGACTGGCAGGGTGGTGTACCGTGTCGGGACAAAGTCATCTAGCACCTAGGACAAACATGCCAAACTACACCCCCCCCAAAGATGTATGAACACTATGTGTCAGCAAAAAAACCCCCCACAAAAACACTGAGCACTAATATGCATGCCTACCCCCTAAGCGTAAATCCCCCCTCCTACCAGTACAAATCCAACCCCATGCTAAATTCCTCCCTCAAAGCACAACTCCCCCCACTTCAAATCCCCCCTCCTAGCACAAATCTTCTTCCCCCCACCCCCCCTCCCAACACAAATGCCCCTTACACAGATCATGACATTGTGATCATGGTACTTCCGGTACTACTTGGAAGACGTCAGTGCACCAGAACTTGCAAAAAGTAGTTCAGGAACTACTTTCAAAATCTGTGCGTCTCCGACGGAAACTGGATAATACAATGTTGGGTGTTATTGTTCCTTCTATACAGCACTGACTTCGCCCTTTTCTGTCTGTGTTATTCCAGCCGCTGATGCTGATTATATTCTGTTTTATTGTTTCCTCTGGATTCTCAACAACTCCCACATCATCTCCACCAGAGCTGGAGAGATCTGTCTGATGTTTCCTCCAAGTAATAACGTGTTTACATAACAGAAGGCTTGTATGGAATATACATAAATGTGTAAACATTTCCGGAGTCTGTCAGATAAAGATTGTATGGAGATCTGCGAATCCTGGAGGAAGATACCGGTATACAGGTAAACACTCGATGACATTGGGGCCCCATTCACACCTGAGCATTTTGGAGCCTGACGCTCGCCACTAGAAAACACTAGAGCTGCGTGATTAATTGTTAAAAAAAATTGCGATCTCGATTCAATCCCCCTTCACAATCTTAATCCGGTATTTCCATGATTCATACAGTGCAGAGCCGTTCTCTGCTCACTCACAGCTGTCAAAAAAAACAAAAAGAAAAACAAAGAGAAGCCGGCAAAGTTTATCACAACATTGCTCAGTGCTGAGAGATATAAAGAAAAAAAGAAACATTGTATCGTTTCGTTCTTTTAGATCAAAGGAGATGAACTTTGGTCTGCAAATGAGGTCAGTTTAACCACTTAAAGCAGAATTCCACCCACTTTTACAAGGTGGTCTTAACCACTTCATACCCCGCGCATAGTCAAATGACGTCCGCAGGAGGGATTTCCCATCCTAGGCGGGCGTCAAATGACGTCCTGGGCTTCCCGGCCCCGCCCATTCCCCGACTTCTCCTCCCGGCTAATCCGGTCTTAGCATCTGCCTCCTGTCCTGATTGGTCAGGAGGAGAAGCCGGAAGACAATAGCGAATATTGATTCGCTAATGTCACAAGTGGGTGGGTTCGGGGCACAGTGCTCTGCGCCCCCAGCCCACCCTTTTTTGAAGCCAATTAGAGCCTCAGGCTCTAATCATGTTCTTAAAAAAAAACAACTCATAGAATCCTATAAGTCTGGCACCCCACATGGATATTAGGGGGGCGGCACCCCTGCACCCCTTATGGCCACCATCATGAAAAATGCCATGCAGCCATTGCTGGAGGTGAGTGTGCACATGAAGTGGCCGCAAAGAGAATGCAGGAGATCAACAACACTGAAATGGAACAAAGGATAAAAAAAGAAAAATACCAAAAAGAAAGATGAAGATAGCATTACAAAATGACAGTTGTTTATAATACACCACATGTATTTTGATTTAAAGGATATTGTACAATCCAGTTGTACTGTATAGTGTGTGGCCACCCAGCTCTAACGAGATTTGGGTCATTGTTGGTCCAAAATGCGAATATTATTTAGAATACGGACGTCTCTTTTCCCTCTCTCTCTCTCTCTACCTTCTCCTCCTCATACTCAGCTACCGATCACTTGTCTTTATCAAAAATAAACTTTCCTGATTGGAGGCAACGAGCTGGTTCTCCGCTTCCAACTTTTCCTGCCTCTGATTTCATTTCTGGGTGGAAATTGAATTTGTTAGCCGAGCCGCGGAATGTTGTGTTTCTGCTCTAATTGAATCAGCCGGATTACCTTGCAAGAAAGATGAATTCATTAGGCGGCACAATGAATTGGCAGGAACCTTTAATTGTGCACTTCAGTATATCATGTCAACGGGAAGTCAAATTCCTCCGTATGTGGAGGATGCTGATTTGTATAAGTATATTAATCTCCGTCCCCCCGTTTAAGTGCTTAAGGGGGGGGGCTGTTGGAGACTCCATATGTTGTCCGTGTGTTGCTCCAGCACTCCATGCAGCTGGTCAGCATGACACCAATTTTATGTACACCCCAGCAATGAACTTCTCTTATTTGCCCCCTTTTGTTCTGTTAATTATCCCATTGGAAGCATTTTGTTATATCTGTTTAATAGGTTGATCTTGCCAGAAACCCAGCAAGCTGATGACTTCCTGTGCTCTCTGCCTGTGCTGATATATACCAAAGCGATATTTGGTAGCGCTGGACCAGTAGCAATGAGGATTAGTTCTGATGTAACTCCAAAGGACAGGGCATTTTTTCCCCACCCACGCTTATCCAGTGTTTTGCTCCGCCCCATCCATATTGTTCTGTTCCACCCATCAGTGTTGTTCTGTGTATTTTCCCTCCCATGCATACTGTTCGGTTTTCTGCCCCACCCATCAATATTGTTCTGTGTATTCTCCCACCCATGCACACTATTCTGTGTTCTGCCCCACCTATTCATATTGTTTTGTGTATTCTTCCACACATGCATACAGTTCTCTGTTTTACCCCACCCATGCTTATTCTGTGTTTTGCCCCACCCAATACGTATTCTGTGTTTTTTTCCCCACCCATCCTTATTCAGTGTTTTGCCCCTCCCCATGCATATTGTTCTGTTCCACCCATCAGTATTGTTCTGTGTATTCTTCCACCCACACATACTATTCTGTGTTCTGCCCCACCCATGCATATTGTTTTGTGTATTCTTCCACCCATGCATATTGTTTTGTGTTCTGCCCCACCCATCAGTATTGTTCTGTGTATTCTCCCACCCATGCACACTGTTCTGCTCCACCCATCAGTATTGTTCTGTGTATTCTCCCACCCACACGTACTGTTCTGCCCCACCCAACAGTATTGTTCTGTGTATTCTCCCACCCATGCACACTATTCTGTGTTCTGCCCCACCCAGCAAAATTGGTATGTTTATTCTCCCACCCATGCATATTATTCGGTGTTCTCCCCCACCCATCAGTATTGTTCCGTGTATTCTCCCACCCATGCATACTGTTCTGTGTTCTGCCCTACCCATCAGTATTGTTCTGTGTATTCTCCCACCCATGCATACTGTTCTGTGTTCTGCCCTACCCATCAGTATTGTTCTGTGTATTCTTCCACCCATGCACACTGTTCTGTGTTCTGCCCTACCCATCAGTATTGTTTTGTGTATTCTTCCACCCATGCACACTGTTCTGTGTTCTGCCCTACCCATCAATATTGTTCTGTGTATTCTTCTACCCATGCACACTATTCTGTGTTCTGCCCCACCCATGCATATTGTTTTGTGTATTCTTCCACCCATGCATATTGTTTTGTGTTCTGCCCCACCCATCAGTATTGTTCTGTGTATTCTTCCACCCATGCATACTGTTCTCTGTTTCCCCCCACCCATGCTTATTCTGTGGTTTGCCCCACCCATGCGGATTCTGTGTTTTTTCCCCACCCATGCTTATTCAGTGCTTTGCCCCACCCCATGCATATTGTTCTGTTACACACATCAGCATTGTTCTGTGTATTCTCCCACCCATGCATACTGTTATGTGTATTGCCCCACCCATACTTATTTTGTGTTTTGCCCCACTCTGCATATTTTGTGTATTGTCCCACCCATGCATATTGTTCAATTTTGACCCACCTGCGCATATTGCTAAATGTTTATCCCACCCATGCATATTGTTCTGTGTATTGATCCACCCGTGCATTTTATTCTGTGTGTTGCCCCATTCATGATTTTTGTGTATTGTCCCACCCATGCATATTGTTCTGTTTTGTGCCTTCCATGCATACTCTGTGTTTTGCCCCACGCATGCATATTTTGTGTATTGTCCCACCAATGCATATTTATCCCTCAGAACCAATGTAGTAAAAGATGGGAGTGTGATGATATCATGTGATCCCTCAGAACCAATATAGTAAAAGCTAGGAGTGTGACGAAGTTGTGTGATCCCTTAAAAACAATGTACTCAAAGCTGGGAGTGTGATAACATCAAGTGATCCCTCAGAACCTGAGCGTGTAGTGATGTGTAGGGACCCTGCTTAAGCTGGAGTGACCCTAACATAGTGTTTGCAGCTAAGCTGTGGGCAGCCTGAGCTTTTTATGTTATCTGGGTTTGTTGGGTTTCCCTTAAGCTCAAGAACATTGGAGTGTTCTCTAATAGATAAAGTGAGACGTTGCAATATATTGGGTTATGAAAATTGAATCTGCCTTGACAAATCACTTAGAGGGGTTTTTACTAGTGACGTGGGCTGAGGAAGAGAAAAAATATTTGAAGAGACCTTCTAGAAGGGTTCTTCCCTCGTGGGCCACTGTCTGGAGAGAATGGAGCTTAGAAAGGGTCCTTGCCTCCTGCCTAGTGAGGGTGTAGTTGTGGGACATCCAGTCTTTGCCAGAGGGAATCCAGAATCAAAAAGCGTTTCCCTTGCTGCCCACCTTGGCTTTTTGTATCCAAGCTGGCCAGTGGCAGATGGCTAAACTTTTTAGGCTAGTCTGTGCCAGAGGCCAAAGAATCTGAAAGGTAGCCACCCATCTGGGCCTACAGAATCTACTCTGGCCTGTGCCAGAAGCCAACGAATCTGAAAAGGTAGACATCCATCTGAGCCTACATAATCTACTCTGGCCTGTGCCAGATGCCAAAGAATCTGAATGGTAGCCACCCATCTGGGCTTACAGAGTCAAAACTGGCCTGTGGCAGAGGCCAAAGAAACAGAAAGGTAGCCACCCATCTGGACCTACAAAGTCGACACTGGCCTGTGGCAGAGGCCAAAGAAACAGAAAGGTAGCCATCCAGGTCAAAAGATACTGTAAGATATTTTTTTGGGTCAATTGTGCCAATAAGTTGCAAGAAATAGTCTGAAGGATCAGAACTATGTTTGTCACCATTGGTGGGTCATGAGTTGCTTGAGTGCAACAACAGGGCAGGTTATCATTAGGAAGACAGGCGAGCCGATTAAGAATCCAGCAACCCTTACAGGGGTAATGCTACAGATGTCAATACAGATTTGAATACTCCAGCTGACGTAAAAGCTAAGAGTGTTGTGATGAAGAAAGTTTCTCAATTATTTTTAGATACCAAAATCACCAATATTATATATTATAATCTAGATTTCCTAAATTGATCATACAGTATGTTGACGTGCTAGTTTAAGTACAGAAATCTGGGTCATCACAATCTTCTTTCCCACCGTAATTCCAGAGGTAGATCCTCACCTGAAGTGGCCTGTTCTGTGCTACAATACATTCACACCAATAATGACTTCTCTCCAGGAATTAAGTGACAAATGAAAAGGACCCTGGCTGGGGCCAATTTTATAATTGTTTCCAAGAAAGCCTTTTGTGAAGCTGGCAGCACTTTTTAAAACAAGGCTTAATGAGGAAGAAACTCTGCACTTCTCCGGGCTGATTGAATTACTCTTCTAGATGGGAAGCTGGCGGCGGGAATGGGGGGTCCTCTGCTTAGGCATCATTTGCTAACAAAACAGAAGTTGTCTCAGAAATTTGTTAAGAGTAATTGTGGTGGAGATTTGTCCTACTTTCATGGCCCTTCAATTGTGCGGGGAGTAACATGAGATGGAGGCTGGGGAAGTGTATGGGAGACCCCTCTCTACGATGGTTATCAGGGCCGAAATGTCAGAAGAAATAACTCCCCCATCTCCTGTTC
Organism: Aquarana catesbeiana; assembly: GCF_042186555.1. Lineage (NCBI taxonomy): Eukaryota > Metazoa > Chordata > Amphibia > Anura > Ranidae > Aquarana > Aquarana catesbeiana. The sequence continues at coordinate 679,308,901 of NC_133327.1, read as the reverse complement.
AGATGTAGAACACACTCTGCTGCATGTGTCACTGTTTACAAGAACAAATTACTCGCAGACGTATTATGCAATCAGGAAAACACGAGAGCTGGTAAATCCTGGCACAACCCATCTGTCTTGGGTTAGAGTGTTTGTCCGCTATTGTGGAACTCATTTAGAGGCTAATGGGCTTCAAAACATGTCAGATATTCAGCACACAACTCCACATAGGCTATGAGCTGGACCCTCATACCTCCTGTTCCCTTATAAATGTAAGCTGTAATGAGCAGGACCCTCATACCTCCTGTTCCCTTTTATAGGTAAGCTGTAACGAGCAGGACCCTCATACCTTCTGTTCTCTAAAAGATGTTAGTTATAGTAAGCAGGACCCTCTTACCGCCTGTTCCCTATTAGATGTACGCTGTAATGAACAGAACACTCATACCTCCTGTTCCCTAATAAATGTAGGGATTAATAAGCAGGGCCTTCATACCTTCTGTTCTCTATTAGATATAAGCTGTAAAGAGCAGGAACCTCATACCTCCTGTTCTCTAATAAATATAGGCTTTAATAAGTGAGGCCCTCATACCTTCTGTTCCTTATTAGATGTAAGCTGTAAGGAGCAGGACCCTTATACTTTCTGTTCTCTATGGGGCCTCATAACTCCTGTACCTTATTAGATGTAAGCTGTAAGGAGCAGGACCCTCATACATCCTGTTTTCTATTAAATGTAGGCTTTATTGAGCAGGACCCTCATAACTCCTGTACTTTATTAGATGTAAGCTGTAAGGAGCAGGACCCTCATACATCCTGTTTTCTATTAAATGTAGGCTTTATTGAGCAGGACTCTCATAACTACTGTACTTTATTAGATGTAAGCTGTAAGCAGCAGGACCCTTATACTTTCTGTTCTCTATGGGGCCCTTATACCTTCTGTTCCTTATTAAATGTAAGCTGTAAGAAGCAGGTCCCCCATAACTCCTGTTCCTTATTAGATGTAAGTTGTAATGAGTACGACCCTCGTACCTCCTGTTCCTTAATAAATGAAGGGATTATTGAGTGAGACCTCATACTTCCTATTTCCTACTAGATGTAAGCTGTAAGGAGCAGAAACCTCATACCTCCTGTTCTCTATTACATGTAGTGGGGCCCTCATATCTCCTGTTCCTTTTTAGATGTAATCTGTAAAGAGCAGGACCCTCATACATCCTGTTCTCTATTACATGTTGGCTTTAATGAGCAGGACACTCATAACTCCTGTTCCTTATTAGATGTAAGCTGTAAGGAGCAGGGTCTTCATATCTTCTGTTCTCTAATAAATGTAGGGATTAATGAGTGAGATCTCATACCTCCTGTTTCCTACTAGATGTAAGCTGTAATGAGCACGCCCCTTATACCTCCTGTTCCCGATTGAATATAAGTGTAGCACCCTCTACCTAGGTAGGTGCTAGAGTAGGGTTTTTTTTGGTAATTGTAGGTACATTTAGGCAAGCCTAGCTGGAAGCTAGGTCTTTTTGTTTTGGATTGTGTGGGCTGGGAGAGGCTCAGAGCAGCAGCTGGTGATTCACAGGCAGCATTACTGGGACCTCCCTCTTCTTTCTAGAGCCTTCTGGAAGGTACTAGAAAGAGAGCAGAAGAGGAGAGGCGGAGCTGCCTGGGGTGTGTTTAGAAGCCCTGACCAATCCCCAGCCTGGATTAACAGGGGACAGGCCTCCTTAAATACCTAGAGTCAGGGAGGAGTTGTTGGCTGGAAGAACTGAGGATGGAGTACTAGGCTGTCGGGGCCTTTGAGGGAGCTCCCCAGTCTGGAGGGGGGGGGGGGTGCCCTTGGGCCTGGGACTCAGGTGCAGGATGGAGCCCTTCCATAAAGCATGAAGGATCTGAACTGGAGGCACAGGAGGAGTCATAGAGTACAGCAGGAGCTAGTACTGCCGGGCAAGTCTTCAGGAGGGAACCACCAGTTGCAGCCAGGAGGGCTGGTGAGTGACATGTGCAGTCAGAAGGACAGGAGAAGCATGCCAGAGAGGACTGAGATGAAACAGTCAGAGCTGGGTGTGGAGCCAGTGAGGATTGCAATGTCAATGGCAGTGAAGTTGGGCAGCTGCAGCCAGGAGAGCTGGCAAGGCCTGAAGAGGACTGACTGGGAGCAGTAGTCCACCAGTAGGACAGCTAGCACTAAAGAGACTTTCCATATTTTCTGCTACACTATAAGGACCCGTGGTCCCTGCCTGCTAAAGTCTATTGCTAAGGCCTGGCTGAGCCAGTGTCAGGCCTAAACACCATGTGCTAGCTGATCCTGGAACCACTAAATAGGAAGCAACATTCAGGAGGAATATAGGGAACCACTAGATAGGAAGTGAAGAGTTGTGCTGGAGGAGTTTGGAGAAGTGAAAAAAGAGTGTACATTGTTGTCTCTAGCAACTTTGCTATTATTCCACTGGGCATTCCATAATTCCCATACCCCATCCAAGTTAAATTCTCTCAATAAAAACAACAAAACAAAGCCAATGGACTGTTCATTGTCTTGGAGTGTCTGGGAAGTGAATGCCGGGCTGGGCCGGGCAGGGTGACAGGTGGGCCACATCACTTAGCAGCCCCTACGTGGGTACCGCTACATAAGCTTTAATAAGAAGGACCCTAATATCTCCTGTTCTCTATTAGATGTAGGTGTAGCCAGGTCCCCGAGTCCCCTTTGGTCTAACCTCCAGAATTAGGGATAGCCAACATCTTTCTGTGTAGAGTGGGTTACGAGGCATGGTGGGTGTAATGCAAGATAGATTCATGGCCGCCAGACAATTTTTGAATGCAAAGAGATTTATTGTCTCTTAAACAGAACTGTGGGAGAGAGGGTTAGGGCCAGGACACACTTTAGTAGTTGCAATGTTAATTGGCAGACTCCGAGACTTCTATAGGTAGACAGCCATGCAGGGAAAGACACCCAGCCGGGCACACATCTGCATGTGTAGACACGCTGTCTCCTATGGCAACAATCTTGAACAGTTTCTAACAAAGGTTACAATGAACTCTTTCACTTCCTCTACAATCTCCTCTTGTAGATCTTCACTCAACTGAGCTCTCAGTCTATCACCTAGACCCGCTGATCCACTGCCACTGGATCTCCTGAGCTCTTCCAATCTTCTCACTGAGTATGTTCCTCAAGCGTCACCCCCGCCTCTCTGCTGGGTCCCTGGCTTGACACACAAGACTGCTCTGCAAGCGTCACCTCCACTGGCTGGGTCCCTGGCTTGACACCTGCTGAAATTTCCCAATTCTTCACCGTCCCCGGTTGGTGTGAATACTGCTCCGGTACTTGCTTCAGCTACTCACAGTGGTCCCTGGTAACAAGGTGGATTGTTTCTTAATGGCGACAGTTTCCCCTCTACCTCCGACCATGACAGTTTCTCCGGCCAGGAGAACCGGCGCTTCTGGTTGGACTGCAAGCCGCAGTCCCAATCCTGCGCTGCTCTCTAGCTTCTGGACAGGCCCTCAGACAGCCTAGCAGCCAGATGTCCCCAGGATAGGCTCTGGCCTAGCAGCCCAGGGCAGCACAACCCACGTCCACCCAGACAGCCATCCAGGTGGCACTGAACCCCGATCACCTGACCTCACCCAAATAAATAGGCTCTGCCAGCAGGCAAAGGAACCCAAGAAGATCCCTGCCCTTTGGCTGAGATACCCCATCTATTCCTAATCTGTGTTTGCAATGCCCTCGTCTTATCTAATGTCACCAGGTACCCGGCCATCTAGCGACAGAAGAGAGAAGTGCAGAAATTCCAGAATTAGGGTGGAATCAATTGATCTCCTATCAATTGGCCAAGGCAACTATACCTGGCAGGTAAATTTACTAGCAACCCTGCCTAAACATCAGGGTGCTACATAGGGTTTTAATGAGTGGGCCTCCATACCTCCTGTTCCCTATTAGATGTAAGGTGTAAGGAGCATACCTCCTGTACTGAAAAGCAGGAAATACAACCGATTAGATTTTGTACAGTCAGTCCATGAATCTTTATACCAGGTTCAGGAGAAAGGTGTTCAGGCAACTTGCGAGAGCTTCAAGTCTGTAGGGAGAACCTCGTCTGTTGAGAGATGGTCATTAATAGTCCGATCAAAAAGCTGGAAGTGGTGTGATGATCCAGGAAGACCCAGAGTTGTTTTTTTTTTAAAGAATGGAGCTACCCTCTGGGCAAGTAAAACAATTCCTATAGGTGTTATTCATCTGAGCATATTGGTTACACTTTACCTTGAATATTGGTTACATTTAGAGAAACTTTACATTGATTATTAGTTACATTTAGTTACACTTTACATTGGCATGTATATATAATGGATCTGTGATCCCGGTGTATCCAGCATATCAGATTGGTAGCCCATGGTCAGTTTGTCCTGCTGGTGGGAGAGGCTGGCACCATCCCGGGCACAGCACAAACTACAGAATCTGCATGATTCAGACCTGTTGGATACAGATGGAGGTGACCCCCGTCCTCCTCTTCCGTCATTCTCCAGACATTGTGAACACAGTAAAAGGTGGAGCCCTAATTCATCTCCCGCACAATGACAAGAAACAGCTGTATACACAGGAATGGCGAGTCCCACTTCCAGGGCCTGAATGTCACTTGTACAGCAGAAGCTTGGCAAGGCTCGGAGCACCACCCAGCAACGGGCCCTTCACTAAAGAACTGGCACTTCTCACACTGCGGCCCATGCCAGGACCCAACACAAAGAAAGGAGCCCAAGACATAAAACTCAGAACTTTACTGCAGATATAAAAGACACAAATGAATGCAGCTCTGTGTTCATTAATATATCTTATCATTCATATCAAATGTATTATGTACAACGTATATGTAAAGCGCTGCGTAAATTGACGGCGCGTTATAAGTATCTTAAACAATAAATAATCTTTTTTTTTTTTTTTTAAATGTAAGTGTAGGTTTGACTTGGCATCGGCCTCTTGCAATCCCTGTACACCAGAGCTCAGACTAGTATAGGAAGAAGCAGAACAAAGAGCCAGACAATTGTGCTAAATTGCTCACATGCTAACTAGGAGCATGTTGGGAGGAGGAGAGAGCAGAAGGACTGAGTAATGAGCTCATCAGTCGGAAAAAAATCAGATCTCCTGCCATGTCAGAGAGGGCTGTGCTGCCTGGAAGAGCTGTGTGTAGCCACCCGGCCCTAAGCAGGGCTCTTGTAATTGTTTGCTGCTGCCCGCTGCTTGGGTGTCCCTAGTAATTGTGTTGGAGGCTACAATAACCTGAGTTTTCAATACCTACAGTATCACACAAAAGTAAGTACACCCATCACATTTTTGTAACTATTTGATTATTTATTTTCATGTGACAACACTGAAGAAATGACACTTTGCTACAATGTAAAGTAGTGAGTGTACAGCTTGTATAACAGTGTAAATTTGCTGTCCCCTCAAAATAACTCAACACACAGCCATTAATGTCTAAACCGCTGGCAACAAAAGTCAGTACACCCCTAAGTGAAAATGTCCAAATTGGGCCCAAAGTGTCAATATTTTGTGTGGTCACCATTATTTTCCAGCACTGCCTTAACCCTCTTGGGCATGGAGGTCACCAGAGCTTCACAGGTTGCCACTGGAGTCCTCTTCCCCTCCTCCATGAAGACATCACGGAGCTGGTGGATGTTAGTGACCTTGCGCTCCTCCACCTTCCGTTTGAGGATGTCCCACAGATGACCAATAGGGTTTAGGTCTGGAGACATGCTTGTCCAGTCCATCATCTTTACCCTCAGCTTCTTTAGCAAGGCAGTGGTCGTTCTGGAGGTGTGTTTGGGGTCGTTATCATGTTGGAATACTGCCCTGCGGCCCAGTCTCTGAAGGGAGGGGATCATGCTCTGCTTCAGTATGTCACAGTACATGTTGGCATTCATGGTTCCCTCAATGATCTGTAGCTCCCCAGTGCCGGCAGCTCTCATGCAGCCCCAGACCATGACACTCCCACCACCATGCTTGACTGTAGACAAGACACACTTGTCTTTGTACTCTTCACCTGGTTGCCGCCACACACGCTTGTCACCATCTGAACCAAATAAGTTTATCTTGGTCTCATCAGACCACAGGACATGGCTCTAGTAATCTATGTCCTTAGTCTGCTTGTCTTCAGCAAACTGTTTGTGGGCTTTCATATGCATCACCTTTACAAGAGGCAGCCACACAGACCAATTTAATGCACTGTGCGGTGTATGGTCTGAGCACTGACAGGCTGACCCCCCCACCCCTTCAACCTCTGCAGCAATGCTGGCAGCACTCATATGTCTATTTCCCAAAGACAACCTCTGCATATGACGCTGAGCACGTGCCCTCAACTTCTGCTCTGAGTGGATCCTGTCATGTTAAACTATTGTATGATCTTCGATGCGCGCGCATTGTGACAGGGACGTCCGGACCGGAAGCAATGCCGGAGGTCAGCCCTGACCTGATTGCTTCCGGTGGGATCGCACCATTTTAAAGATGGAGGCGCCGGTGCTGTCTGATAGACGCATCTTGCGGCCATCCACAGTGATGGGCGGACGCACAACTCACTGACCAGAAGCTATCATAGCTCCCTTCCCTCCATTCTTACATCTAGGGGTAAGCCAAGATTTGCTTGGATTCATTTTCTTTTTCTTTTCTGTGTTTCATTTTGGGGATACATTAATGACAGGACCCTTGCACTAATAGCAATACTATTACATGCTTGATGTACTATTTTAAATCTATTGCCCTATTAGGACTAACTGTCCCATTTAAATAACTATATTGGGACATTATGGACACGGGCATGTCATATTCATTAGCTATCTCTCTTAAACTGGGGTAGACTGTTCACCTAATATATATTTTTTTTTTTTTCTCCCCCAGCAACTAAGATGTAGCTATTCTAATTAAAAGGGAAGGGGAAAGGAAAGTGAGAAAAAAAAAAAAGAAAAAAATTCCCCTACCCTGTTATAGAGGTCTCTTTAACATGGATTGTACTGATTGGGGCGTCATATTTAATAATAATAAAATAATATTATTAACATATTATGTATCAGCCTTAGTGTGACCTTAATGGTCAGCACTAGTTTTGTATGTGAACCACTCTGAATCAGAGGAACTCATGGGTTTCCCATCTTTATTTCAGCACGGGTTACCTGTCTATATTGCCCTAAGTGTGCGGTCCAGTCCTCCTACTGGCATTGTCCGTCTGGGATCTGGCACCCAGGGACAATCCGTGCCGGTTGGCCAAGCGGTTGTTGTCCGGTGAATGGTGGTAATAGCCTTATTCTTTCTACATTTCATTAGTAGGTGAGCAAAAATTCTATGTAATTGATGCTTTTTTATGGTTATGATTTGATTTCATGTATGACTATTATGTAATTCGAGATTGTTCTATTGTTCACACAGTTTAAATGAACCAATGACATCGTGTCTAGCCCTGATGAAGCGAAAACCCTTTTGGGAAACATGTTGGCTTTAGTCACGTATGAATTTGTAATCTACTAATGATGGTTATATGTCCGCACATGTTTTTGACAATGTCATTTTAATTATGTTTCAATAAATATTGTTATTTTTTATCAAAATTTGTTTGGATCTCACCTACTAGACTCAATAATTTCTTTAAAAGTCCCATTTCATTCTGAGGAAGGGGGATCTCTATTCCCCCCCTCCCCTTCTCTCCTCTCACTATGATATACTCTAACTAGGGATTGGAAAAATTATTTGAGATGTCCCTGATATAGTCCAACCTTCTCTTACCTACATTTTATATTGTATGATCTTGGCCACCGTGCTGCAGCTCAGTTTCAGGGTCTTGGCAATCTTCTTATAGTCTAGGCCATATTTATGTAGAGAAACAATTCTTTTTTTCAGATCCTCAGAGAGTTCTTTGCCATGAGGTGCCATATTGAACTTTCAGTGACCAGTATGAGAGAGGGAGAGCGATAACACCAAATTTAACACACCTGCTCCCCATTCACATCTGAGACCTTGTAACACTAAAGAGTCACATGACACCGGGGGGGGGGGGGGGACGGTTAATTGAGCCCAATTTGAACATTTTCACTTAGGGGTGTACTCACTTTTGTTGCCAGCGGTTTAGACATTAATGTCTGTATGTTGAGTTATTTTAAGGGGACAGCAAATTTACACTGTTATACAAGCTGTACACTCACAGGGGGTTCTACATGTGTAAATCTCAGGATTGGATGAAAATAAAAATCTGATTCCTTCAGAGCTATGATGGTTCCATATAAAAAAGGTGATATTTTAGACATCTTCATGTAGACAGGGCCAAGAATGTTGCCATACAATTTAATACACAGGTACCGCTAACAGGCCTCTTGTCCTGTTCTTTGTGTTAGTGTGTGCACCCCCTCCCTTAGGGAGCATGTTGGGAGGTATAGCATGGTGCGGCGGCAGTAACCACTCAAAGTTCTATTGCAGAAATGGAACTTGTATTCCCGTTAAAGTTCACAACAAGCCTGGTGGGAAGGCACCTGACCAGGAACACTCACCAGATGTAACAATGATAGGTAGCAGAGCAGGTCTCAGATGTGCCGACTGCCTTGAGGGGTGGATTGTAGCCTGGTGAGCCTCTGTGCCCAAATAGGGAGGCTTCCAGGAGGGATGGCATGTCCCTATCCTTTCCCTACTCATCTGGAACCTCTCCCTACCGCTAATCACTGTCTCTGACAGAAGGTTGACCTGTCGCTACACTACCCAAATGCGAAATGCGTGCCAAGCCCAGGAGCTTGAATAGACTCTGCCTGAAGATGGCTGCCAGAATCACATGGGACAGCAGCATCCAACCAGATTGCTTCCCCAGTGACCCAGGAAACCATAGAGGACCCATGTTCCTCTTGACCTCCTCTCCCTCTGCAAATCCGCTGCGGTTGAGCACCACCTGAAGTGGAGAAAGTAGACTGCTTCTGCCTACAAGCATATAATGTGTATAGTTCAACACTACATATTCATTACCATGCCATGACCCTTTACGCCACTTTCAACCAGCTGAACCAGGTTCCAAATGAGAATAGGCCAGGAATAAAGAGGAGACAAGTTCGGTTGATTTCCAATGCATTTCTTGAGGAACGACTTGGCAGACAAGATCTCACATTTCTGGCAGTGGTTGGCAGTACCTTCCCCGGGGCGGGAAAACTTCATCCTGACCCTGCAAATCCTCCCCACTAGAGTTCCAGGATCTCTTCAGGCATTGCCCAGCCGGGGAATACCTCACACTTCTAGGCTACATGGCTGAGAATAGGGCCCCAACCAGACCCATAGGGGCCAACTCCCATAGCTATCTCCTTTCTCTTCTACGACTCTGCCTGAATGCACTCTATCTCACTCTACACCAACCTTTCCCAACCTTGTTACCCCAGAGGAACCCTTGCAATTATTTTGAGGTCTCGGGAACCCCTGCTAAAATGAATTTATTGTGGGTCAGTGGAAAGAATGCCCTTTAGACTGGTGATATGAGAAGAATGCCCTCCTTACATTGATGGTCAGAATGCCACCATTCCAGACAGATAAAAAAAAATCACTGGTGTCATGCTACTGGCTCTGTCAAGTGGTTTTGCACCTAAAACTATGCACGCACCTTCAGACGGGAGGTCAATCAGCCACAGATTAATGAACTCCTAGCAACCCCTGGAGGAACCCACGGAAACCCGATAGAGAATAGCTGCTCTACAAACAATTTATCAGTTACTAGAAGACGCCACTCAGTGGCCAAACTGGGAATTGAGCTAACACCCCCTTAATTCACGAGGCGTGATTTCCAAGATTTAACATAATGGTAAAATCCCAAATCCATCTCTAAGATTAAAAATGAAAATTGGACTGGAAAAAAAGGACCAGCCTTCTGCCATGGTGAAGCAGACTGCAATAAAAGCACTTTTTTTTTTTTCAAGATCTACAAAAGTTGAAACCATTATTGCAGATCTTAGCCCTGTTGGGGGGGGGGGGGGGCACCTCAGTTCCCATGTGGTCACTAAGAAAAGGATGTAGAATGCAATAAAAAAAAAAAAATGGACAGATACCCCAACACTTCCACTACATTCAAAGCTATTCAAAAAAGTTTAGGCTGGTGTCCTGATTTAAAATAGTTTTATGATGACAATGGCTTGCTCAAGTAGTATTTGCCCTGGACCCGCTTATGCCTTGAAGTGGCCATGTCAAGGACAATGCGGTATGTTGATGCGGCACTTAGCGTCAGACATTGCTCCAAATTCCTGCAATATGAAGCTATGCCGCCTCTTATTCTTCTGTCAATAAAAAATACCTTGGCCAAGGGACAAGCATGAATGGCATGAGAACAGAGGGCCGTTCAGACGGGCACATACAATTCTGCTGATGTGAAGAGCTCCTCCGGCCTTGACTACATCTACAACAGGCCGATAAGGATCTTATCAAAGTAATTCCATGTCAGCTTTCAAGAGTCGGCGGGGAGGAGGAAGTGCTGTCCTGTCAGAGGTGACCTCTCGGAAACTCGATTTATTGACTCAGAGACGTTTTCATTGGAGAGACGGCGTTTAGGTGGATTTCTGGCGGGCGCATTCTGCGCACTCAGCACATTGAGACTTCACAAGTGATGCTCGAGATGACAAGAGGCGTCCATATCATTCCATGACTTAGCCGGGACACCTATCAGGACTGCGAGTCCAAAATCTGACACTGGTATGAGGTCTTGTCTCCTATATGTATATGGCACTGATCCTTAGAACCCGTATGATGGATTGGAGAGCCATTAATCACATTTGCAAATGTTTCATCACTGGCACAAACGTTAAAAATAATACCCGTAATGTTCGTAGTATGTATGTAATGTCATAGTCTATTTGTTGCCTTTCACTGGGCCAATGTAACATTCCCTAACATTCGATCCCAGGGAAAAAAATAGCTATAAGAACATTTGACCATAAACGTTAAAGTAGAAGTCCACCCTAACACTAAAATCCCTGCATCTACAGACATCCACAATCTAACACTAACCTATCTAACCCTGTAAAGAAGAAATTAGTATACATTCTCTTTTTGAAGCCGATACGACCCAAAACCACGCTGAGCTGTCAGTGGCGGCATTGCTGTGGAGGCGGGTGCAGAGGACACAGCCGACAATGGAAGCCCCATAGAAAGTCTATTGCCCTGTACACACGATCGGACATTGATCGGACATTCCGACAACAAAATCCTAGGATTTTTTCCGACAGATGTTGGCTCGAACTTGTCTTGCATACACACGGTCACACAAAGTTGTCGGAAAATCCGATCGTTCTGAACGCGGTGACGTAAAACACGTACGTCGGGACTATAAACGGGGCAGTAGCCAATAGCTTTAGTTTCTTAATTTATTCTGAGCATGCGTGGCACTTTGTTTGTCGTGTACACACGATCGGAATTTCCGACAACGGATTTTGTTATCGGAAAATTTTATAGCAAGCTCTCAAACTTTGTGTGTCGGAAATTCCTATGGAAAATGTGTGATGGAGCCCACACACGGTCGGAATTTCCGACAACAAGGTCCTATCACACATTTTCCATCGGAAAATCCGACCGTGTGTACGGGGCATATGGGTGACGTCAATCCCCAGTCATTTCACAGCGGTTGTCGGCTGAGTCCCCTGCAGAGCCACTGGAGATCGGATCGGCTTCAAAAAAGATATGTATATTCATTTTTTCTTCACAGGGCTAGATAGGTTAGTGTTAGATCATGGATGTCTGTAGATTCAGGGATTTTAGTGTTAGGGTGGACCTACACTTTAAAGACCATTCACCAATAGAGAAAATGGTCTAACACTGTAGGCCAAGGATCTTCAAACTTTCTAAACAAAGGGCCAGTTTAGTGTCCTTCAGACTTTAGGTAGGCTGGACTATGGGCAGTAGGAGTGTGCTGGCATCAGTGGAAGTAAACAATGCCCTGTTGTTGGTGTCAGCAGGAGGAATAGTGTGCCATCGTTGGTGTTAGTGAAAGGAATAGTGCCCCATCATTGGGTGTCAGTGGAAGGAATGGTGTCCCATAATTAGGTGCCAGTGGGAGGAATAGTGCCCTATCATTGGTGTAAGTAGGAGGAATAGTACTTATCAATGGTGTCAGTAGGAGGAATAGTGCCCCATTCCTGGATGGAATGGGGTGGGCAACTACATTGAAAATGAGTTTTAATGTAAAAAAATGTAAAATAATGCATTTGGGTGGCAAAAATATGAATGCAATCTATACACTGGGGGAGAACCTCTGGGGGGCATCTAGGATGGAAAAGGACCTGGGGGACCTAGTAGATTAAAGGCTCAGCAATGGCATGCAATGCCAAGCTGCTGTAAGCAAGGCCAACAGAATATTGGCATTAAAAAGGGGATTAACTCCAGAGATAAAACGATAATTCTCCTGCTCTACAAGACTCTGGTCCGGCCGCACCTGGAGTATGCTGTCCAGTTCTGGGTGCCAGTCCTCAGGAAAGGATGTACTGGAAATGGAGCGAGTCCAGAGAAGGACAAAAAAAACTAATAAAGGGTCTGGAGGATATTAGTTATGAGGAAAGGTTGTGAGCGCTGAACTTATTCTCTCTGGAGAAGAGACGCTTGAGAGGGGATATGATTTCAATGTACAAATACCGGACTGGTGACCCCACAATAGGGAGAAAACTTTTCCGCGAAAGGGAATTTAATTCACTAAAATTAGAAGAAAAGAGGTTTAACCTTAAACTACGTAGAGGGTTCTTTACTGTAAGAGCGGCAAGGATGTGGAATTCCCTTCCACAGGCGGAGGTCTCAGCGGGGGGCATTGATCATTTAAAAAAAACTATTAGATAATCACCTGAACGACCGCAACATACAGGGATATACAATGTAATACTGACATATAATCACACACAGAGGTTGGACTAGATGGACTTGTGTCTTTTTTCAACCTCACCTACTATGTAACGGCTGAGCAAACGGGTATTCGGTTGAGCGACCTTCCAGTGGCAGTGTGAAAGCTCCCTGCTCAGGGCTCCTGGTTGTTAGGGAACTGGCATTCCCAGCATCCTAACAACCAGTGACCGATCCCAGCCAGGCGCATTCAGCTGCCAACAAGGGATTTCAGCTGGCAGATGAATGTAAATAAATGGATAGTGTAAAAAAAAAAATGGATTCTACGGGGACCGCATGAAATAAAAAATAAAAACAATTACGCGGGGTCCCCACCAAATTCCTTACCAGACTCTTTCCTGAGCATACAGCCTGGCTGGTCTGTAAAGGGGAAGGTACAAGCATGCACCCCCTTTCTTCCCTGAACCATGCCTGGCTGCATGCCCTCAACACGGGTGAGGTACTTTGCCAGGGGGACTTCCCTGGTAAAGCACTCGATCTCCATGCTGATGAGTACAAGCAGCTTTCCCCCACAACCCTGGCCGGGGGGGGGGACGTGGAGTTCTGGGGGCAGAGGCATGGGCATCCGCAGAACTTTTTTCGGGGGGGGGGGGGCTTCGGCAGCGGCGATGCACAGTCGCATTTAACCCTTTCTTCGACCGCTAGCAGGGGTTAAAAGTGCCCCGCTAGCAGCCGAATAGCGCCGCTAAAACGATGATAGAGCGCTGCTTTACGCGGCCAGATGGCGGTGTGAAGTAGCTCTTGAGATAATTCAGCTTCACTTTGTATGGAGGTTACTCAGGCATACCATGCCCATATAAATATAGCCTAGAGAATCTACATCTTTTCTATATTGCAATACATCTGTTGTGGCCATATTTTGATGAAAACAACCTATACATTATTGCAATATAGAAAAGATGTAGATTCTCTAGGCTATATTTATATGGGCATGGTATGCCTGAGACTGAGGCACTTCCATACAAAGTGAAGAAGATTATATAACACACAAATATCATTTCCAGCAATAGCTCAGCTGTCCAACTTTCCAAGCAATATATATATATCTAAATTCTCCTCCTAAATGGCACTGCTGTTACCTGTGGTTCTTCAGGATTTCCTCCTGTGATGCGATTGGCCCAGGCACTGGCAGCGTATTCTCGGCCACTGACTGATTGCACGCACCTGTGGAAGGAGCCGGCGCCACGCCGGCCGGATCTGCATAGCACCGTACATACACAGGCAGGCAGCCAATCACGGAACAGCCGAGATGTCGAGCAGAGGCCCAAGCGGCAGAGCCAATCTGATGATCGGGCCGGGGGGGTGAGGGAGGGAGGGACGGATGTTTGTATTATCTGTGATAAGTCGGAAAAGAGAGCAGCCCCAGGCCAGCAGACTCAGAAAAGAAGTCAGCGGTGGCCGCGATTGCGACCGCGGCGCCCATTGCAACACAGGGCAACTGTCTTCAACACCTTCTTAGGATTCCAGTGGGGGGGGGGCAATGGCCCCCCCTTGCCCTATGCTGCGGACGCCCATGGGCAGAGGGCTTAGTGTAATCTGGAAGTCCAGTGTGAGTATGGAGCACGGTACCCCTACTCACTCAACAAATAAATGTAAGCAGTAAAAAACACATACAGTGCCTTTAAAAAGTATTCATACCCCTTGATATTTCCCACATTTTGTCATGTTACAACCAAAAACATAAATGTATTTTATTGGGATTTTATGTGATAGACCAACACAAAGTGACACATAATTGTGAAGTGGAAGGAAAGTGATTAATGGTTTTTAACATTTTTTCTACAAATAAATATGTGAAAAGTGTGGGGGGGGCATTTGTATGGCGCCCCCCGGAAGTCAATACTCTGAAGAAACCCCCTTTCGCTGCAATTACAGCTGCAAGTCTTTTTTGGGATGTCTCCACCATGGCGTGCATTTGTATTTGTATTCAGCCCCCTTTACTCTGATACCCCTAACTAAAATCTAGTGGAACCAATTGCCTTTAGAAGTCACCTAATTAGTAAATAGAGTCCACCTGTGTGTAACTGAGTCTCAGTATAAATACAGCTGTTCTGTGAAGCCCTCAGAGGTTTGTTAGAGAACCTTAATGAACAAACAGCATCATGAAGGCCAAGGAACACACCAGACAGGTCAGGGATAAAGTTGTGGAGAAGTATAAAGCAGGGTTAGGTTATAAAAAAATATCCCAAGTTTTGAACATCTCACAGAGCTCTGTTCAATCCATCATCCGAAAATGGAAAGAGTATGGCACAACTGCAAACCTACCAAGACATGGCCGTCCACCTAAACTGACCGGCCGGGCAAGGAGAGCATTCATCAGAGAAGAGCCAAGAGGTCCATGGTAACTCTGGAGGAGCTGCAGAGATCCACAGCTCAGGTGGGAGAATCTGTCCACAGGACGACTATTAGTCGTGTTCTCCACAAATCTGACCTTTATGGAAGAGTGGCAAGAAGAAAGACATTGGTGAAAGAAAGTCATAAGAAGTCCTGTTTGCAGTTTGTGAGAAGCCATGTGGAGGACACAGCAAACATGTGGAAGAAGGTACTCTGGTCAGATGAGACCAAAATTGAACTTTTTGGCCTAAAAGCAAAATGCTATGTGTGGTGGAAAACTAACACTGCACATCACCCTGAACACACCATCCCCACTGTGAAACATGGTGGTGGCAGCCTCATGTTGTGGGAATGCTTTTCTTCAGCAGGGACAGGGAAGCTGGTCAGAGTTGATGGGAAGATGGATGGAGCCAAATACAGGACAATCTTAGAAGAAAACCTGTTTAGAGTCTGCAAAAGACTTGAGACTGGGGTGGAGGTTCACCTTCCATCAGGACAACGACCCGAAACATCCAGCCAGAGCTACAATGGAATGGTTTAGATCAAAGCATATTTATGTGTTAGAATGGCCCAGTCACAGTCCAGACCTAAATCCAATTGAGAATCTGTGGCAAGACTTGAAAATTGCCGTTCACAGACGCTCTCCATCTAATCTGATAGAGCTTGAGATATTTTACAAAGAAGAATGGGCAAAAATGTCCCTCTCTAGATGTGCAAAGCTGGTAGAGACATCCCCAAAAAGACTTGCAGCTGTAATTGCAGAGGAGGTTCTACAAAGTATTGACTCCGGGGGGCGCCATACAAATGCCCCCCCCACACTTTCACATATTTGTGTTGGTCCATCACATAAAATACCAATAAAATACATTTACGTTTTTGGCTGTAACATGACAAAATGTGGAACATTTCAAGGGGATATGAATACTTTTTCAAGGCACTGAACATGCAGGGGGCATTTATTTAGTGAAGGTAGTCACAGCCGGAAGATGGCTGCGGCAGGCAGTCCAACAGGTTATTGAGTTTAGTTTTTTTTTGTCATGAGGTTCCCTCTTACAATACATACCAGACCCTCAACTTGGATAAGAGTCTAGTATAGATGTTGAAGGGAAATCCAGCCTATTTGTTTACAAAAAAAAAAAATGAAGCAGCAGGGAACTGTCATTTAATGGAAATTTAGATGCAATTTTTTTCTTTGTAAATATCAGATGTGCTATAATACATTATACTGATATACAGTGCCTTGAAAAAGTTTTCATACCCCTTGAAATTTTCCACATTTTGTCATGCTACAACCAAAAATGTAAATGTATTTTATTGGGATTTTATGTGATAGACCAACACATTTTTTACAAATAAATATGTGAAAAGTGTGGGGGTACATTTGTATGGCGCCCCCCGGAGTCAATACTTTGTAGAACCCCCTTTCTCTGCAATTACAGCTGCAAGTCTTTTTGGGGATGTCTCTACCAGATTTGCACATCTAGAGAGGGACATTTTTGCCCATTCTTCTTCTTGCAGAATATCTCAAGCTCTGTCAGATTGGATGGAGAGCATCTGTGAACATCAATTTTCAAGTCTTGCCACAGATTCTCAATGTGATTTAGGTCTGGACTGTGACTGGGCCATTCTAACACATGAATATGCTTTGATCTAAACCATTCCATTGTAGCTCTGGCTGGATGTTTCGGGTCGTTGTCCTGCTGGAAGGTGAACCTCCGCCCCAGTCTCAAGTCTTTTGCAGACTCTAATAGGTTTTCTTTTAACCACTTGCTTACTGGGCACCTGAACCCCCCTCCTGCCTAGACCAATTTTCAGCTTTTAGTGCTGTCACTCTTTGAATAACAATTGCGCGGTCATACAACACTGCACCCAAATGCCATTTTTATCATTTTTTTCCCACAAATAGAGCTTTCTTTTGGTGGTATTTGATCACCTCTCGGTATTTTATTTTTTGTTAAAAAAAATTTATAAAGACCGAATTAAAAAAAAAATAATACAAAACCTTTTTTCTCCTTCATTGATGTACGCTGATGAGGCTGCACTGATGGGCACTAATAGGCGGCATTGGTGGGCACTGATGGGTGGCACTGATGAGCGTCATTAAAGGGCATTGATAGGTGGCACTGAATGGCACTAATAGGTGGCACTGATAGCTGGCACTGATGGGCACTGGTAGGCGCCACTGATAGGCAGCACTGCTAGGTGGCACTGATGAGGCACCACTGGTGGGCATTGATAGGTTGCAATTGTTGGCATTGATAGGTAGAACTGGTGTACAGGTAGGCACTGATTGGTGGGCACTGTTTGCACTGATTGGTGGGCACTGTGGGCACAAATGAGACGGCTTCGCCTCTCCCTGCCCACGACCGATGTCCCTTCAACAGGAGCCGGTGAGCAGCTTTTTTTTTATGATTACCAATCCTCTGTTTACATCACGTGATCAGCTGTCATTGGCTGACAGCTGATCACATGGAAAGGGGTCGGGATTGACCCCCTACTCCGATCTGTGATCACCCACGTCTCATTAACTAGGGTGATCACAGCGTGCGCCGTGTGCGCCCTTCAGAGGGGCGTGGCGAGCCTGCAAAGGGGAGGATAGACGACAATAGACGTACTCCTGGCAAAGCAGATCCGCGCTGTAGCCGTCATTCGGCTATAGTGCAGATCTGAAGGAGTTAAGATTGTCCTGTATTTGGCTCCATCTATCTTCTCAACTCTGACCAGCTTCCCTGTCCCTGCTGAAGAAAAGCATCCCCACCACATGATGCTGCCACCACCATGTTTCACGGTGGGGATGGTGTGTTCAGGGTGATGTGCAGTGTTAGTTTTCCACCACACATAGCGTTTTGTTTTTAGGCCAAAAAGTTCAATTTTGATCTCATCTGACCAGATCACCTTCTTCCACATGTTTGCTGTGTCCTCCACATGGCTTCTCACAAACTGCAAACAGGACTTCTTATGACTTTCTTTCACCAATGTCTTTCTTCTTGTCACTCTTCCATAAAGGGCAGATTTGTGGAGAACACGACTAATAGTTGTCCTGTGGACAGATTCTCCCACCTGAGCTGTGGATCTCTGCAGCTCCTCCAGAGTTACCATGGACCTCTTGGCTCTTCTCTGATGAATGCTCTCCTTGCCCGGCCGGTCAGTTTAGGTGGATGGCCATGTCTTGGTAGGTTTGCAGTTGTGCCATACTCTTTCCATTTTCCGATGATGGATTGAACAGAGCTCCGTGAGATGTTCAAAGCTTGGGATATTTTTTTATAACCTAACCCTGCTTTATACTTCTCCACAACTTTATCCCTGACCTGTCTGGTGTGTTCCTTGGCCTTCATGATGCTGTTTGTTCACTAAGGTTCTCTAACTAACCTCTGAGGGCTTCACAGAACAGCTGTATTTATACTGAGATTAAATGACACACAGGTGGACTCTATTTACTAATTAGGTGACTTCTGAAGGCAATTGGTTCCACTAGATTTTAGTTAGGGGTATCAGAGTAAAGGGGGCTGAATACAAATGTACCCCCCACACTTTTCACATATTTATTTGTAAAATAAATTGAAAACCATTTATAATTTTCCTTCCACTTCACAAATATGTGCCACTTTGTGTTGGTCTATCGCATAAAATCCCAGTAAAATACATTCACGTTTTTCATTGTAACATGACAAAATGTGGAAAATCTCAAGGGGTATGAATACTTTTTCAAGGCACTGTAGGTTTAAGGCTTCCCAAAGAATTTTATTTGAAAGAATTTAATCTGAAGCCTAATCTCACTGATTAACTTCAATGGAAAGCCAGCACTTCGGTAGGTGTCAGCAGTTATCCTTTATTGGACAATGAAATACAGCCATAAAAACCAACGGGTTTCGGCCAATCAGGCCCTAATTATTGCCATCAGCCAAGATTAAGGCCTGATTGACCGAAAGGCGTTGATTTTTCACCTTGTCTAATTAATGATAACCGCTTGCTGCGATACCTACCAAGGTGCCAGCTTTCCATTGAAGTTTGCCTACTGTGTGAGGTTTCCAGGGATCTCCTCCCCTGAGCACCGGGTATGGAGGCCTTGGGTATATTTTAGTAGTGGTTGCTGAGCTGTTCCATCTTTTTCTAATATCACCGATTGGTTATTATTTTTTTTTGCACTGGTTCCCAGGGCAGTGCCCAGGCCCTTCATGGCCTTCGCTTGACAATCCTTTTGCCTATTAGCATTAAAAATGACCACAACGGGTTTGCAGGATTCACCCTCCCCGTAGATTTCAATAGGGTTCGGATTAACCACATCAGCCCCGGAAGGATTTACCCCCTTAATGACTAGGCAATTTTTCGTGACAATTGCGCGGTCGTACGACGCTGTACCCAAACAAGATTGAGGTTCTTTATTTCCCACAAATAGAGCTTTCTTAATTTCTTCCTCAGTTTAGGCCAATATATATTCTTGGTAAAAAAAATCACAATAAGGCTTAATGTACACTGGACGTTTTTACAACCCTCTTCTGAACGATTTAACTTTACAGATCGTAACCCACGTTTAAAACATCCGTTTTGGCGCGTTTACATGCCGCGTTTAGCAGGGTTTTGCTGCGTTTGCGTTTAGAAGCGTTTGAAAAAAACCTGTTTTTTTTTTTCATTTAAAAATAGGTAAAAATTAAAAACGCCTGTAAGCGAAACACAGCTTAACGCGAGTTACCGCGTTTAGAAGTGTTTAGCGCTTGAAATGCCTCTAAACTCAGCGTCTGAACTTATTTTTTTGCTTTCCACAAAAAGGTCTCTAATCTCAACTGCCTAGAAATGACTATAAACTACCCAGTGTACATGTACTGATAAGATAACATAGAGGAGAGTTCAGGAGCAGTTGAAAAAAATGCCAAACTGCTCCTAGATGTCAGTTTAGCAGCAGCAGTGAACATGAGGCCTAAGACCCCTTTCACACTGGGGCGGTTTGCAGGCGTTATTGCGCTAAAAATACCGCCTGCAAACCGCCCCAAAACAGCCTCCGCTGTTTGTTCAGTGTGAAAGCCTGAGGGCTTTCACACTGAAGCGGTGCGCTGGCAGGACGGTAAAAAAAGTCCTGCCAACCGCTTCTTTGGAGCGGTGAAGGAGCGGTGTATTCACCCCTCCTAAACCGCTCCTGCCCATTGAAATCAATGGGACAGCGCGGCTATACCGCGTTAATACCGCAGCTATAGCCGCGCTGTACGAGCGGATTTAACCCTTTTTCGGCCGCCAGCGGGGATTAAAACCGCACCGCTAGCAGCCGAATACAGCCGCAAAAACGACGGTAAAACAGCGCTAAAAATAGCGCTGTTTTACCGCCGACGCCCCCACCGCCCCAGTGTGAAAGGGGCCACGACCGAAAGTTCGCACGAACGTTAGAACCCCATTGACGTCTATGGGACTCGAACGTTCGAAATCAAAAGTGCTCATTTTAAAGGCTAATTTGCATGGTATTGTCCTAAAAAGGGTTTGGGGACCCGGGTCCTACCCCAGGGGACATGTATCAATGCAAAAAAAACTTTTAAAAACGGCCGTTTTTTCGGGAGCAGTGATTTTAATGATGCTTAAAGTAAAAAAAAAAAGTGAAATATTCCTTTAAATATCGTACCTGAGGGGTGTCTATAGTATGCCTGTAAAGTGACGTGTGTTTCCCGTGTTTAGAACAGTCCCTGCACCAAATGTCATTTTTAAAGGAAAAAATCTCATTTAAAACTGCTTGCGGGTTTAATGTCATGTCGGGTCATGGCAATATGGATGAAAATCAGTGAGACAAACGGCATGGGTACCCCCCAGTCCATTACCAGGCCCTTTGGGTCTTGTATGGATATTAAGGGGAACCCCGCACCCAAATTAAAATAAGGAAAGGTGTGGGGCCACCAGGCCCTATATACTCTGAACAGCAGTATACAGGCGGTGCAAACAAGACAGGGACTGTAGGTTTGTTGTTAAGTAGAATCTGTTTGTAATTTTGAACATTTTTAACGTGTTTAGCTCCAGCCAAAAAATCTTTTCTAAGCTTTTTGGAAAACATAGGGAAGGGTTATCACCCCTGTGACATTTGTTTTGCTGTCTTTCCTCCTCTTCAGAAGATTTCACCTCACTTTTTTGTCCCAATGAAAAATGTTTTTTTGAAAATTTGGGTTTTTTTGTGGAACAAGGATTGGAAAGCATCAGTGGAAAGGAGAAATTGTTTTCCCATATTAACTCTTACAGGAGAGAATTTCCCTTCCTAGGGGTAGATTTCATCTCACTTCCTGTTGTCTCCTTCCGTTTGCAAGTAGGAGTCGTTTGTAACTTAGATGTTTGAAAGTAGGGTCCTGCCCTATATACTCAGCAGAAATTTGGGCCTTAGGTGTTGCTGTGGCCACAACACTAAGCCCTCACAGGGCCCTGCTGTGAAATATTAGATCAAGAATTGTAATTACATGCCCCTGTTGAACAGGAGCTGAAAAATTAGGCCTTAGGCACTGGTGCTGGTGCCACAACACTGCAACCCCTCACAGACACTCTAGTTGGAACGCAGGAACGAGCCCTGCTGCAAAGTATTGCTTCAAAAATTGTAATTACACGCCCCTGTTAGACAGAGGCAGAAAAATTGGGCCTTAGGCACTGGTACTGGTGCCACAACACTGCAACCCCTCACAGACACTCTAGTTGGAACGCAGGAACGAGCCCTGCTGCAAAGTATTGCATCAAAAATTGTAATTACACGCCCCTGTTAGACAGGGGCAGAAAAATTGGGCCTTAGGCACTGGTGCTGGTGCCACAACACTGCAACCCCTCACAGACACTCTAGTTGGAACGCAGGAACGAGCCCTGCTGCAAAGTATTGCTTCAAAAATTGTAATTACACGCCCCTGTTAGACAGGGGCAGAAAAATTGGGCCTTAGGCACTGGTGCTGGTGCCACAACACTGCAACCCCTCACAGACACTCTAGTTGGAATGCAGGAACGAGCCCTGCTGCAAAGTATTACATCAAAAATTGTAATTACACGCCCCTGTTAAACAGGGGCTGAAAAATTGTGCCTTAGGCACTGGTGGTGGCGCTCAGAACCAAAAATGTTCTTACAAGCTATCAGCGTGATGATTGAGGAGGAAGAGGATAATTACTCAGGGATAGTCACTCAGCATCAGCATAGGCAGTCTTTGAAGGGATCTGAGATTTCAAAAAAAATTATTCGGTTACATCAGCATCAGGTGCTTGGTAGCTGGTGGTGATCCAAGACTCATTCATTTTTATGAAGGTCATCCGATCGACTGAGTCGGTGGACAGACGCACCCTGTGATCGGTTACCACGCCTCCAGCAGCACTGAATGTGCGTTCCGAAAGAACGCTGGATGCAGGACAGGCCAGTAGCTCAATTGCATACTGTGCAAGCTCTGGCCAGTGATCCATCCTCAAGACCCAGTAACCCAGAGGATTTTCGGTGGGAAAGGTGTCCAAGTCTGATCTTGCCCCTAGGTATTCCTGCACCATGTAAAACAGACGCTGGCGATGGTTGCTGGAACCGATCATACCTTGGGGCTGCGGACCAAAAAATTGTCTGAACGCATCGGTCAGACGGCCACCTTCTCCACCGCTCCTTCTTTGACTGACCGAAGCCTCAGCAACACGTTGTCCAGAAACAGGTGTTTGTAACCTCCCAGTCTCTGGGAACGCGTTGCACAGACCTTTCTGCAAGGCCTCCCGAAGATGTTTCATCCTCTGCTCCCTCTGCGATGGCAAGATAAGGTCCGCAACCTTACCCTTGTAACGTGGATCAAGGAGGGTTGCCAGCCAGTATTGGTCCTTCTCCTTGATACCACGAATACGAGGATCCTTACGCAGGCTTTGCAGGATCAGGGAGGCCATGCAGCGTAGGTTTGCTGAGGCATTCGGTCCGGAGTCCTCTGGGTCACTAAGGACAACAACGTCCGCAGCCACCTCCTCCCAGCCACGTACAAGTCCATGTGTTCCTTGGGACTGATCCCTTAAAGACTGCTGCTGATGCTGAGTGCCAGGCTCCACCTCCATACTGACACAATCTTCCTCCTCCTCCTCCTCCTCCTCGTCCTCTTCCTGTGTGATCGGCGGGCACGCAGGAACACTGTCTGGATAAAGGGGGCCTTGAGAGCTAAGGAAGTCCTCCTCTTCCTGCCTCTGTTCTGCCTCAAGTGCCCTGTCTAGGCATGTGCATTTCGTTTCGTTCCGAATCGAAATTCGGACGAATTTTTTATTATTCGGAAATTCGGATGCATCGAATTTGATAGTTTTTTTTGAATGTGGTAGAATTTTTTCGAATTTGACAGTTTTTTTTCGAATGTGGTAGAATATTTTCGAATTTGATATTTTTTTCGAATGTGTTAGAATTTTTTCGAATTTGACAGTTTTTTTCGAATGTGGTAGAATTTTTTCGAATTTGATAGTTTTTTCAAATGTGTTAGAATTTTTTCGAATTTTATAGTTTTTTTCGAATGTGGTAGAAATTTTTCGAATTTGACAGTTTTTTTTCGAATGTGGTAGAATTTTTTCGAATTTGATATTTTTTTCGAATGTAGTAAAATTTTTTTTGAATTTGATAGTTTTTTTTGAATGTGGTAGAATTTTTTCGAATTTGACAGTTTTTTCGAATGTGGTAGAATTTTTTCGAATTTGACAGTTTTTTTCGAATGTGGTAGAATTTTTTCGAATTTGATAGTTTTTTTCGAATTTGTTAGAATTTTTTCGAATTTGTTAGAATTTTTTCGAATTTGATAGTTTTTTCGAATGTGGTAGAATTTTTTCGAATTTGACAGCTTTTTTCGAATGTGTTAGAATTTTTTCGAATTTGATAGTTTTTTTTTCGAATACGGTCGAATTTTTTCGAATGCGGTCGAATTTTTTCGAATTCGAATACGAAACGAAACAAATTCCGAAAACGAATGTAATGAATGCAACGAATTTAACTAAACGAATTTAGTTAAATAACGAATCGAAACGAAACTAAACTAAACGAATTTTTTCATCCTGCACATGTCTGGCCCTGTCCATTATTCCACGCAGCGTGTGCTCCAACAGGTGGACAAGGGGGACAGTGTCACTGATGCATGCACTGTCACTGCTCACCATCCTCGTGGCCTCCTCGAATGGTGACAGGACAGTGCATGCATCCCTGATCATGGCCCACTGGCGTGGGGAAAAAAAAACAAGCTCCCCTGACCCTGTCCTGGTGCCATAGTCGCACAGGTACTCATTGATGGCCCTCTGCTGCGTGTGCAGCCGCTGCAGCATGGCCAACGTTGAGTTCCACCTGGTGGGCATGTCACAGATTAGGCGGTTCTTGGGCAGGTTAAACTCCTTTTGGAGGTCCGTCAGCCGAGCACTGGCATTATATGACCGGCGGAAATGCACACAGACTTTCCTGGCCTGCCTCAGGACATCCTGTAAGCCCGGGTACCTGCCCAAGAACCGCTGCACCACCAAGTTAAGGACGTGAGCCAAACAGGGCACATGGGTCATTTGTCCCTGTCGGAGGGCAGAGAGGAGGTTGGTGCCATTGTCGCAAACCACCATTCCTGCCTTAAGTTGGCGTGGCGTCAACCACCTCTGAACCTGCCCCTGCAGAGCTGACAGAACCTCTGCCCCAGTGTGGCTCCTGTCCCCCAAGCACACCAGCTCAAGCACCGCATGACATCTTTTGGCCTGCGTACTTGCGTAGCCCCTTGAACGCCTACGGAGCACCGCTGGTTCCGAGGAAGAGGCCATGGAGGAAGAAGAAGAGGAGGGGGTGGAGGAGAGAGGTGTGTTACAATCAGCATTTTGGAGGCGTGGTGGCGGAACAACCTCCAACACTACTGCACCTTGTCCTGCATCCTTCCCAGCTGCCAGCAGAGTCACCCAATGCGCCGTGAAACTTAGGTAACGTCCCTGTCCATGCCTGCTGGACCATGAGTCAGCGGTAATATGCACCTTACCGCTGACCGCCCTGTCCAGCGAGGCATGGACATTGCCTTCCACATGCCGGTAGAGAGCCGGAATCGCCTTTCGTGAGAAAAAGTGGCGTTTGGGTACCTGCCACTGAGGAACCGCACATTCCACAAACTCACGGAAGGGGGCAGAGTCTACCAACTGAAAAGGCAGCAGTTGAAGTGCTAGCAATTTTGCCAAGCTAGCATTCAACCGCTGGGCATGTGGATGGCTGGGAGCAAATTTCTTTCGGCGGTGCAGCAGCTGGGGCAGGGAAATTTGCCTGGTACAATCTGACGTCGGTGTACCAAAATCAGATTGCCCACAAGTACTTGACTGTGACACACCTAATTCTACACCTTCATTCCTCTCACTGCAGGTCTCAGAGAGGACTGAAGGTCTAGTGGGGTTGGAAATCTCAGCTGATGAGGAGCAAGGAGAGATCCTCTTTGTTCTTTGGTGTGGGTCTTTTAGATACGCTTGCCAACGAACTGCATGGCAGGTCAACATATGTCTGGTCAAGCATGTGGTACCCAAGCGGGAGATGTTTTGGCCACGCGAGATACGCTTGAGACATATGTTGCAAATAGTAGCGGTGCGATCTGATGCACTCGTCTCAAAAAAGGCCCACACCAAAGAACTTTTTGAATAACGCGCAGAGACTGCAGCGCCCTGCACATGTGGAGCTTTGGGGTGTGATGCAGTCAATGTGCTGCCCTTAGGCTGGCCCCTGGAGGGCATCCTGCCTCTTTGGTGATGTGCCGCCGCCTCCTCCTCCTCCTCCTCCTCCTCTCTCCTATCAGGCACCCACGTTGAGTCAGTGACCTCATCATCCCCTCCCTCCTCATCACTGGAGCAAACCTGGCAGTATGCTGCAGCAGGGGGAGCATGACTGCCAGATTGCTGTCCTTCTTGGGCACCCCCTCTGTCCGTGCTCATGTTACTGCCTTCATCGAGCTCAGTATCGTCATCAGAGCCTTCCAAACGCTGGGCATCCTCCTGGAGCATGTACCCAACACTGTGGTCAAACAGTTCGAGGGAATCCTCATGAGGACATGGTGGAGCTAGGGAAGGAGTCACTGATGACATTGAGCTGAGGGAAGAGGCCGCTGCTTTGCCAGACAAAGCACCCTGGGCATGGGTGAGAGAGGATGAGGAGGATGAGGACGGCTTGGTCATCCACTCGACCAAGTCTTCCGCATGTTGCGGCTCAACACGGCCAGCTGCCGAAAAAAAGGCCAAGCGTGTCCCATGGCCACGTGCTGATGAGGATGCACCGTCTCCACGACCAGCACTAGACACAGAGCCTGCTTGCCCTCTCTTATTGGCTTGTGACTGTCTGCCTCTCCTTCTTGGCCTTCCAGACATACTAATGGCCTGTAGCTGCACTAAGCTGGGATAGAACACCTGTAATTTTCTTCAGGTAGCTTTATATACTGTAACCAGACAAGCCTGCCTGTCAGGAAGATAACAGGAACGGATCTAGCTGAACACTGTGAGCAGGACGCACTGCACTAAATGTAAATAGTCTAGAAGATAACAGGAACGGATCTAGCTGAACACTGTGAGCAGGACGCACTGCACTAAATGTAAATAGCAGGAACGGCTCTAGCTGAACACTGTGAGCAGGACGCACTGCACTAAATGTAAATAGCAGGAACGGATCTAGCTGAACACTGTGAGCAGGACGCACTGCACTAAATGTAAATAACAGGAACGGATCTAGCTGAACACTGTGAGCAGGACGCACTGCACTAAATGTAAATAACAGGAACGGATCTAGCTGAACACTGTGAGCAGGACGCACTGCACTAAATGTAAATAGCAGGAACGGATCTAGCTGAACACTGTGAGCAGGACGCACTGCACTAAATGTAAATTGCAGGAACGGATCTAGCTGAACACTGTGAGCAGGACGCACTGCACTAAATGTAAATAGTCTAGAAGATAACAGGAACGGATCTAGCTGAACACTGTGAGCAGGACGCACTGCACTAAATGTAAATAGTCTAGATAGAAGATAACAGGAACGGATCTAGCTAAACTGAATACAGTGTATATATATATATATGCAACACCTGGGATGCATATATATACAGAATACACTGTAAGTGCAGCTAACTGACTGACTGTCCTGCCTAATCTATCTAACTCAAATCAAATGACACTGTCTCTCTCTCTCTCTATCTCTCAGCACACCGGAACACACACTACACAGGGCCGCCGTGCAGGCGGCCTTATATAGTGTGGGGCGTGTACTAAATCCCCTGAGCCATAATTGGCCAAAGCCACCCTGGCTTTGGCCAATTACAGCTCTCTCTACTGACGGCGCTGTGATTGGCCAAGCATGCGGGTCATAGTGCATGCTTGGCCAATCATCAGCCAGCAATGCACTGCGATGCCGCAGTGAATTATGGGCCGTGACGCGCCACACGAATTTAGCGCGAACGGCCCATATCGTTCGCAATTCGGCGAACGGGCGAACAGCCGATGTTCGAGTCGAACATGGGTTCGACTCGAACACGAAGCTCATCCCTAGTCTATTGTATGTTTTTAATTCTTTTTTACTTGACCTGTTTGATATGACTTTATTGATTGTTAATAAAATATATTTTTGTACTATATCATTGTCCATCTTGCCTGTAAAGTCAGAATTAGGGCCCTGTGGCCCTTTACCCTTTCTCGCCTCCAAATCAAGTTTATACGGATGTGGCTTTAGGAGTGTTATTTACATTTTCAGAGCTAGAGCTCTCCAATCAGAAGGGAGCATGAGCTTTGCTGATTGCAGAGCTATAGATCTGACTCAGCAGTGGTGGGGCGGGGGGGGGCCTTATGAACCTCTGCAGGGAGACCACTGCTTCCCCACAGCATGGTGGCAGGGGACAGCCTTTTCTACTTTCTGCTGTGGCTGCTTTATGAAGTAAAAAAAAAAAAAACAACTAAGCCTTTGCACTCCTTTTCTGCTTTGATGTACCTGGAATGTTATTTAGCTGATATAAATTGAAAGTTCAATTGGGTTTTAAAGTTTAAATAAATAAATCTGGCCCGTGGACGATGATTGATGAGGAAATAAAGGTTTGTTCCAAGGTGTTTATGGCTTCACATTCCTCTTCCAAAAAAAACAGACTGATTAGAAAACAACAAGCTGCCAGCTCGTATACATGAAATAGTATTTAAGGTGCGTACCAAGGGCCTGTGGATAATCACATGCCATGCTGGGACCCGCACTGTACCCTCCTGGCTATACATGCCAGGAAACCGCGCCAGCGCTTGAGCAATACCCATACCAGGGGGTTTACAGTACTGTAGGAACCTGAGATGCAAAGATTCAGCTGAAATCAAATCCGATTCTGCCAAAAAAGATAAACATTAAACTCGCGTCTGCCAGCAATCCAGGTAGGGCTCTTCAATAGCGCTGTCAAACCGCGTCGCTTATGATCCTTTCATGGTAGAAAAGGGGGGGGGGGCATAGCCAATAATTTCAAACAATCAGAAGAATTGAGAGATCCACCGAATAACATTTTTGTAGCAGCAATTTCGGCAAAAAGTGAAGCCAAGCAGATCGTTCGTGCTGTCCAGCAAACACTGCATCCGTGCTAAATAGGTGTAACCCCAAACTGAAGGACATTTAGTTAGAGGGGCTACAGCAACTTTTTTTCATTTATTGAAGAGTAGCAGGGGGTCACCTCCTTATGCTCACATCCTTTGAAAAAAAATGCCTTTCAATGCTAAACATGTAGAAGGTGACCCTGTACTAGTCAATAAATAAGAAAGGTTGCTGGAGCTCAGAGTGCATTGAGCCAGTTTCCTTTTCTGAGTGATTTGTCGGAGTGGAATGACCAGAACCAGGACCCAGGGATTTTGCAGGGGATCCTGTGATGAGCCCGATCTATCTATTTGTGAATTCACATACCTTATTTTAGATTCTGTTACGTCACCACTGGGTCTCTATGTTTTTCAATGCAATGCAGGCAGATCATGGTTGGTGGGAGGGGCCAGCATGGTGCTGCACATAGCTTCCTGAAACACATCACAGCACCCGCCCTCAGTGCTCCTCTCAACCGCCCTGATGCAAGCAGTGGACAGTCTCTTGGGAGGAGTTATGCAAATATCAAAATGCCTTGATTGGTTGGTGTCAGTCTGGAGGAGTGGGCATTCCTAGGTAGCCTGCATTCGCATGAAGACTACCCTAGGTAATGCCCACATGTGATGTTGAGCCTCCATGATTCAAAGACTGAAATCCAATAAAAGACATGGGCCAGGGACAGTTGGACTGGGGATGAAAGAACTACATGATGTCGGGCGTCCTCCAGCCAGAAAATGAGGCGTGAGAAGCTCACAGTGTGCAGCGAAATCAGAGGAAGCAATTTCAGTCCAGGAGAGGAGTCGATACAACTGTGTAGTAATGAAGGGAAGGCCGGAGGTTTCATTTCACATTGACAGAATTTGAGGAGGGCATGGCCATTGTTGCCTTACAGCACTAGGATTCTTAGCTCAGTTCTCACCAGGGTTGAAATTTTCATGTCCTCCTCATCTCTAAATGGGTCTGCTGTCCTCTCACAACCCAAGGATATTGTGTGTGTGTGTGTGTTGGAGGGGGAAGGAAGGTAATGGAATGGACTCAAGGTGAGGGTAAGTGGGCCTCCTAAAAAGAAGGATCTCATTAAATGGACTCAGAGTGAGGGTATGGGGACCTCCTAGATTGAAGAATCTCATGGAATGGACTTGGAGTAAGGGTATGGGGACCTCCTAGAAAGGACAATATCATGAGATGGACTTAAAATGAGGGTACGGGGACCTCCTAGAAATCAGAATCTCATGGAATCATGGAATAGACTTTGAGTGAGGGTACAGGGACCTCCTAGAAAAGGACAAACTCATGGAATGAACTTAGAGTGATGGGTATGAGGACCTCCTAGAAAGCAGAATCTCATGGAATGAACTTGGAGTGAGGGTATGGGGACCTCCTAGAAAGCAGAATCTCATGGAATGGACTTAAAGTGAGAGTTTGGGGACCTCCTAGAAAGCAGAATCTTGGAGTGAGGCTATGGGGACCTCTTAGAAAGGAGAATCTCATGGAATAGACTTGGATTGAGGGTATGGCGACCTCCTAGAAAGAAGAACTTCATGGAATGAGGGTATTGTGACCTAGAAAGGAGAATCTCATGGTATGGACTCGGAGTGAGGGTACGGGAACCTCCAAGAAAGAAGAATGTCATGGAATGGACTTGGAGTAAGGGTATGGGGACCTTCTGGAAAGCAGAATTTCATGGCATGGACTTGGAATGAGGGTATGGGGACCTCCAAGAAAGGAGAATCTCATGGAATGGACTATGAGTAAGGGTACGGGGACCTCCTAGAAAGTAGAATCTCATAGAATGGACTCAGAGTAAGAGTCCAGGGACCTCCTAGAAAGGAAAACCTCATGGAATGGACTTGGAGTGAGGGTAGTGGGCCTCCTAAAAACGGAGAATCTCATAGAACAAACTCTCTGAGTAAGGGTATGGGGACCTCCCAGAAAAGACAATCTCATGGAATGGACTTAGAATAAGGGTACGGGGACCTGCTAGAAAGCAGAATTTTATGGAATCATGGAATGGACTTGGAGTTAGGGTACAGGGGCCTCCTAGAAAGGACAATCTCATGGAATGGACTTAGAGTGAGGGTACGGGGACCTCCTAGAAAGCAGAATTTGATGGAATCATGGAATGGACTTGGAGTTAGGGTACAGGGGCCTCCTAGAAAGGACAATCCCATGGAATGGACTTAGAGTAAGGGTATGGGGACCTCCTAGAAAGGACAATCTCATGGAATGGACTTGGAGCGAGGGTACAGGGACCTCCTAGAAATAAGACTCTCGTGCAGTAAATAGCAGAAGCTGCCATCCTCCGTTACTGACATGCTGCAACAAATAAAAGATAATTGGGACAAGCAATGCCTGCCAGGTACCTGTTAGAAAAATAACATTTGATGAGTGATTGAGGTCTCTGATAAGGTTGCCAAGTGATTGTTTCTTCCTCTCCATCTCAGTGATATACAACGTTACACAATGTCTGAGTGGTAGGTTATATCATTGCTGTGCGATACAATACTTTTCTTTATGATACATTGTTGCTGGTGATTTATTATTGCCATGTGATATATTATACTGCAGCCATGTAAGATGGGCTGGGCTTTAACTGCTTTCCAAGGCTTTGCTAGAAAGATTTCCCTTCACTTCCCTTCAACAGGGACAAAGACAGGAATAATCTGATGGGGGTTCTAGCCTACCCCTTCTCTAATAAAAAAGAGGATTTTTTTATTTTTGTCTGCATCCCTTTTGTTATGGACAGGGGTCCAAATTCACACAGAGGGACACAGTCCAGGAAATACAGGTGCTGTGGGGAGACACAGGGGTCATAGTGGTGCTCATGGTGCACTGGAGTCACAGGGAGACACAGGATGCTGTGGGGTCATTAGAAGTCAGTGGGTGCTGTGGAGTCACTGGGTGATGTGGGGAACCCTGGGGTCCCTAGGAGGAGTTGGGGTCGCTGTAGACAGTGGAGTCACTAGAGGCACAGGAGTGCAGGGGTGACTGGAGATGCTGGGGTCACTGAATACAAAGAAGTCACTGGAGACACAGAGCGCTGGGATCACTGGAGAAACTAGAGTGCGGGTGTCATATGAGACACTTGTTTCCAGGAGTCCCTGGAGATGCTGGGGTCCAGCAGCCATTTGAGGCACAAGAATGCAGGGATCAGTTGAGACATTGGGATCTTGGAGTCACAGGAGACATACACTATATTACCAAAAGTATTGGGACACCTGCCTTTACACGCACATGAACTTTAATGGCATCCCAGTCTTAGTCTGTAGGGTTCAATATTGAGTCGGCTCACCCTTTGCAGCTATAACAGCTTCAACTCTTCTGGGAAGGCCGTCCACAAGGTTTAGGAGTGTGTCTATGGGAATGTTTGACCATTCTTCCAGAAGCGCATTTGTGAGGTCAGGCACTGATGATGGACGAGAAGGCCTGGCTCGCAGTCTCCGCTTTAATTCATCCCAAAGGTGTTCTGTCGGGTTGAAGTCGGGACTCTGTGCAGGCCAGTCAAGTTCCTCCACCCCAAACTTGCTCATCCATGTCTTTATAGACCTTGCTTTGTGCACTGGTTCAAATCATTTGGTGGAGGGGGGATTATGGTGGGGGGTTGTTTTTCAGGGGTTGGGCTTGGCCCCTTATTCCCAGTGAAGGGAAATCTTAAGGCGTCATTATACCAAGACATTTTGGAAAATTCCATCCTCCCACCTTTGTGGGAACAGTTTGGGGATGGCCCCTTCCTGTTCCAGCATGACTGCGAACCAGTGCACAAACGAGGTCCATAAAGACAAGGATGAGCGAGTTTGGGGCGGAGGAACTTGACTGGCCTGCACAGAGTCCTGACTACAACCCAATGGAACACCTTTGGGATGATTTAGAGTGGAGACTGCGAGCCAGGCCTTCTCGTCCAACATCAGTGCCTGTCCTCACAAATGCGCTTTTGGAAGAATGGCCAAACATTCCCATAGACACACTCTTAAACCTTGTGGACAGCCTTCCTAGAAGAGTTGAAGCTGTTATAGCTGCAAAGGGTGGGCCAACTTAATATTGAACCCTACGGACTAAGACTGGGATGTCATTAAAGTTCATGTGCGTGTAAAGGCAGGTGTCCCAATACTTTTGGTAATATAGTGTATAAGTGTATGGGTCCGTAGAGACACTGGGTTCCAGGAGTCATTGGAGGTACAAGAGTGCAGGGGTCACTTGAGGCATTGGGATCACTGGAGAAAAACAAGCCTAGGGGTCGCACTACGAATGAAGGAGTCCTACAAAATAATCCAAGGGCCCCAATGCCGGCAGACTTGTTAGTTCACTGGCCAATGGGTAAGCTTTACTGTTGCGATGTTGTTGTCGAAACAGTCACCTGCACTATCATATTGGACATTGCCTTTGTGTTCAGGAAGGGATATTTCCTCAGGCAGCAAATAACCTAGAAACGCTCCTGGAAGGGGAAGAAACATCAACAGTCCTCCATGACTCTGTGCTCACAGCTGAACATTTTGGGGAGCTCAAGTGCCTCATAGGAACAGAAAAGTTAGGAAGTTAGGAACAGAAAGTGATAGAAACAGAAAAGATAGGACTAAAGTTTGTAACAACATGAAAAATAGGGATGGGCTGTCTGTTCGACTCGAACATTGGCTGTTCGCCCATTTGCCGAATAACGAACAATTTGGGGTGTTTGCTGCAAATTCGAAAGCTGCGGAACACCCTTTAAAAGTCTATGGGAGAAATCAAAAGTGCTAATTTTAAAGGCTAATATGCAAGTTATTGTCATAAAAAGGGTTTGGGGACCTGGGTCCTGCCCCAGGGGACATGTATCAATGCAAAAAAAAGTTTTAAAAACGTCTGTTTTTTCGGGAGCAGTGATTTTAATAATGCTTAAAGTGAAACAATAAAAGTGTAATAACCCTTTAAATTTCGTACCTGGGGGGTGTCTATAGTATGCCTGTAAAGTAGCGCATGTTTCCCATGTTTACAACAGTCCGAGAGCAAAATGACATTCCTAAAGGAAAAAAAAGTAATTTAAAAGTACTAGCTGTAGCGCCGGCAGCTATAATGAATTGTCGGGTCTCTGCAATACTCATACAAGTCATTGAAAAAAACGGCCTTGGGTTCCCCCACAGTGCATCCCCAGGCCCTTTGGGTCTGGTATGAATATTAAGGGGAACCCCGAACCAAATTAAAAAAAAAAAAATGCATGGGGGTCCCCCCAAATTCCATACCAGGCCCTTCACGTCTGGTATGGATATTAAGGTGAACCCCGCACCAAAATTAAAAAAAAAATGGTGTGGGGGTCCCCCACAAAATCCATACCAGACCCGGATTTTAAGGGGAACCCCGTGCCAAAATAAAAAAAAAAAAAAATGGCGTGACGTTCCCCTAAAAATCCATACCAAACCCTTATCCAAGCACGCAACCTGGCAGGCCGCAGGAAAAGGGGGGGGGATGAGAGAGTGCCCACCCCCCTCCTGAACTGTACCAGGCCACATGCCCTCAACATGGGGAGGATGTCCCCATGTTGATGGGGACAAGGGCCTCATCCCCACAACCCTTGCCCTGTGGTTGTGGGGATCTGCGGGCGGGGGGTTTATCGGAATCTGGAAGCCCCCTTTAACAAGGGGACCCCCAGATCCCGCCCCCCCCGTGTAAATTGGTAATGGGGTACCCCTACCATTTCACATAAAAGTGTCAAAAATGTTAAAAAAGACAAGAGACGGTTTTTGACAATTCCTTTATTAATGTCTTCTTCTTTCCCCGCTTCTTCTTCCATCTTCTTCTAGACTTCATTCAGTTTTCTTCCTGCATCTTGTTCTTCCCCCGCTTCTTCCTCTTCTTCCTCCGATCCTCTGTTTCTTCCTTCGGTCTTCTCGTCCACATCTTCCTCCGGCGTCTTCTTCCCTGCTTCGTTCACCGGACGATCCACATCCATGGGAAGTTCCCACTATGCGACGCTTCTGTTCTTCTGACAGTTCTTATATAACTGAGGGCGGGGCTTTCCCCGTGATGTCAGAGGAGGGCGGGGTCACCCAGTTGCGTAACGGGTGACCCCGCCCTCCTCTGACACCACGGGAAAAACCATAGGGAAGTCCCGTGAAGTCCCCGTGCGTCAGAGGGGGGCGGGGTCACCGGGTGGCCCCGCCCTCAGTTATATAAGAACTGTCAGAAGGACAGAAGCATCACACAGTGGGAACCTCCCGTGGATGCGGATCGTCCGGTGAACGAAGCGGGGAAGAAGAAGCCGGAGGAAGATGCGGACGAGAAGACCGAAAGGAAGAAGCAGAGGATCAGAGGAAGAAGAGGAAGAAGTGGGGGAAGAACAAGATGCAGGAAGAAAACCGAATGAAGACCAGAAGAAGATGGAAGAACGTAACCGGGTGATGTGCAAAGCTGGTAGAGACATCCCCAAAAATACTTGCAGCTGTAATTGAAGTGAAAGGGGGTTCTACAAAGTATTGACTCCGGGGGGGCGCCATACAAATGTACCCCCCACACCTTTCACATATTTATTTGTAAAAAATGTTGAAAACCATTTATTATTTTTCTTACACTTCACAATTATGTGCCACTTTGTGTTGGTCCATCACATAAAATCCCGTTTTTGGTTGTAACATGACAAAATGTGGAAAATTTCAAGGGGTATGAATACTTTTTCAAGGCACTGTAATAAAAACAAAGAATCCAGCAAGAAATATAAATTTTGTTTTAAGCAAACCTGTCACAAGCAACAGTAGGAGTGGGATCCACCCATGCAAGGTGCAGGTACTCCTTCCCCCAAATCACCCTTCTCTCCACCTCCTACCCCTGAGAACGTCACTTGCCTCCACCCTGTACCCACCTTCCAGTACCGGCCCCTTTATACAGAACCAGGTATTTTGTGGTGGTAAGTCATTTCTATGGTATTTGTTAATGCTAATAAGAAAGGAAGTAACATAGATCCCCTGCAGCCAGCAACAATAGACCCCTCCCCCTCCTAGCAACAATAAATCTGCTCAGCAACAATATACCCCCCACCAGCAACAATAGATCCACCCCAGCAACAACAGATCAATCCTAGTAACAATAGACCCTCAACGGCAATAGATCCCCCACTAGCAACAATATATCCCCCACCAACAGCGATATATTCCCCACCAGCAACAATATATCCCCCAGCAAGAATAGATCACCCACCAGCAACAATAGAACCCCCACCAGCAACAATATATCCCCCCCCCAGAAACAATAGACCACCCACCAGCAATAATAGGTACAACCAAGCAATAATAGATCCCCCACCAGCAACAAAAGAACCCCCACCAGCAACAATATATCCCCCCCCCAGAAACAATAGACCACCCACCAGCAATAATAGGTACAACCAAGCAATAATAGATCCCCCACCAGCAACAAAAGATACAAGCCAGCAATAATACATCCCCCACCAGCAACAATGGATACAACCCAGCAACAATGGATCCATCCCATCAACAACTGACCTGCGAACAACAATAGCTCCCCCACCAGCAACAATGGATCCTCCAACAGCCAACAACAATAGACCCCCCCCTCCTAGCAACAATAAATCTGCTCAGCCACAATATACCCCACACCAGCAACAATAGATCCACCCCAGCAACAACAGATCAATCCTAGTAACAATAGACCCTCAAGGGCACCCCACTAGCAACAATATATCCCCCACCAGCAGCAATATATCCCACAGCAATAATACATCTCCCACCAGCAACAATAGATACAACCCAGCAACAATAGATCCACCCCAGCAACAACAGATCAATCCTAGTAACAATAGACCCTCAACAGCACCCCACTAGCAACAATATATCCCCCACCAGCAACAATATATCCCCCAGCAAGAATAGATCACCCACCAGCAACAATATGCCCCCAGCAACAATAGAACCCCCAATAGCAACAATATATCCCCCCAGAAACAATAGACCACCCACCAGCCACAATAGATACAACCCAGCAATAATACACCCCCCACCAGCAACAATATATCCCCCAGCAAGAATAGACCACCCACCATCAACAATATGACCCCAGCAACAATAGAACCCCCGATAGCAACAATATATCCCCCCCAGGAACAATAGACCACCCACCAGCCAAAATAGATACAACCCAGCAATAATACATCTCCCACCAGCAACAATAGATACAACCCAGCAACAAAAGATCAATCCCATCAACAATTGACCCGCCAACAACAATAGATCCCCCGCCAGCAACAATGGATCCCCCAACAGCCAACAACAATAGACCCCCCACAACTGTAGATCCCCTCCAGCAAAATTTGACCCCACTCAACAACACTACACTCCCACCGGCATCAAGAGATCCACCCCAGCAACAGTAGACCCCTCCCAACAACAATACATCCCCCTAACAACAATAGACCCCACTGAAAAAATGGCCCGCAGGCATGACCAGGCTCTGCCTGTAGAGTGACTCAGTAATGAACATACTGTATATTCCACACATGGACTGAATGGGGGTGTTTAGCCCTCATTTGGTGCATTTAGTTTTGAGGTTTAATGTTCTGTTATCAGATTTATTGTTTTGCTATTTCTGTGTAAAATAAAACTTTTTTTTTTTAGCCTTCAGAGCCGCCATGTATATCCTCCACATTTACAGCAGATGTAAACCCTAATTGACTGACATTTAGTTTACTCTGCATCATAAACAATTGTCATCTTTTTTAATAACATTTTTTTCTATTTCCATCTTTTCATTATTTGTTACATCTCAACGCTGCTGATCTCCTGCAGCCTCTTTGCAGACACTTCATGCCCTACATGCACTTGGGCGATCGCTGCATGGCATTTCTCAGGGCGGGTTTCCTGATGGTGACACCGGCAGGCCACCTGTCAGAGGACTGGTTGTCACCCTGTAAATGAATAAGGACCTTCATTGTCGGGTCACAGAGATTAATTCAATAAAAGATGCAGATTTAAAAAAAACAAAATTTTTTTTTAAATGACAGACGCATGTTAAAGATCATATACAATCGTAACAATTTGGTTTCCATCTCCTGTAATCTGTGTGTCACATTGTCTGATTCATCCTCATTTCTCTTCTTCCTCCTGTCATCTGGGTGACACCTCCATACGATCCCTCACTTATCCTCCTCATCTTCCCTGTCAGCATCTTTCAACAATTCTGCTTTAATACTCCCCCGATCGCTCTTCACCTCTTCAATCCCCCCCCCCCCCGCTGAAGACGTCTTAAAAAAAAAAACTTCTTCCAGACCGGCCGAGAGCTGAACCCCTGCCAGGATCCGAACCCGCGTCCTCCCAGCGCTGCTCAGGATCTGCTGATCTTCCTTCTCTGCTCCCAACGTCAAGTCTTCTCAGCTTCTGACCAACAATGATTTCTGTGGGGAGAGGTGACATAACCAGATCGTTCAAATAAGGGGCGGCCCGTCCTTTAGGGGCAACCGGGCGCTGTCCCCTCTGTCCACAGCCACCACATCCTAAATAATACCCTATGATCCACATACCCAGGGCCATCTTTAAGGCAGGGCAAAAGGGGCAGCTGCCCTGGGCCCTGTCATTATTGTGGGGCCCAAAGCAGCTGCCCCATACTTGCCAACTATCCCAGTTTAAATTCCCTCATCTCTTGAGGTTTTAGTCCTGTGCTGTGTCCTGATATCTCAGTGTGAAGTTCTGTTACTAATGCTGCCCAGCTCTACCCTATTGTGTACAGATTACTCACCTGCAGACCCCGTGTTTACATGTAAATACCTGCATTCGTATTTAAATAGCGGCTGCATTCATATGTAAATTGCGGCGGACCGGCAGCATTCATATGTAAATAGAGGCAGTATTCATATGTATATCATGCTGCCCACTGTGGAGATAAAGGGGCATGCTGGAAATTGATCACACCCACCCCTCCCCCCCCCCCCCCCCCCCCCAGCACTGCCACTGATTCCAGGAGTCCTAGGATCCCTAGGAGTTTTCTGTCTATTAATTGGTCCCCTCACCTCCTTGGTCCATGGTGTGCAGGCAGTGAGGAGATGTTATGCTGTAACCTCTAGCAACCAATCAGTAAGCAGTAATGATGTGCAGTAACCTCTAGCAACCAATCAGTAAGCAGTAATGATGTGCAGTAACCTCTAGAAACCAATAAGTGAGCAGTATTGATGTACAGTAATCTCTAGCAACCAATCAACAAGCATAAATCATGTGCTGTAACCTCTAGCAACTAATCAGTAAGCGGTAATGATACACTGTAACCTCTGGCAACCAATCGCAGTCGCTGCCTGATCTGATTCAGTAAACGGATTTTGAGTGTAGCTGCTATTTATTGTATGTCTCAGAGCAGGTGGAGAGCGAAACTGCATGGAGGGGGGGGGGCAAGAAAATGTTTGCCCAGGGTCCAATTAATATTAAAGACGGCCCTGCACATGCCTCTGCCCCCTATTCATGCGTCCAACCCCTTTCAGGATGCCGGGCACGTGAATTACAGTGGCGAGGTGTTTTTTTTTTAAGCACCTGATTAGAGTCAAAGGCTCTCTAATAGGCTTCAAAATAGGGTGGGCTTGTGGCATTGCACCATGAGCCCACCCAGGTGTTACAACAGTGAATGAATATTCGCTGTTGCAACACT
Source organism: Aquarana catesbeiana (assembly GCF_042186555.1). Classification (NCBI taxonomy): domain Eukaryota; kingdom Metazoa; phylum Chordata; class Amphibia; order Anura; family Ranidae; genus Aquarana; species Aquarana catesbeiana. The sequence goes on along the minus strand of NC_133327.1, from coordinate 679,269,615 downwards.
GATCCTCCTCCTGGCCAATCAGAAAGCAGGTCTGATACCCTTCACCCAATTGGCTGAAAGGACAGGTGATCCTATTGGACGCCCAGGAGGAGGGGAGGAGACACATGGCGGAAGCGAGGAGGAGAAGACACAGGAGCTGCTGCCTAATGCCTGCCGCAGCCTGATGTCCACCGATACCCCAATCCCTGCCGCTGCCCGATGTGCTCGCCGATACCCCGATCCCTGCCGCTGCCCGATGTGCTCGCCGCTGCCCCGAGCCCTGCCGCTGCCTGATGTGCCCACCGATGCACCGATCCCTGCCACTGCCCGATGTGCCCGGTGATTCCCAAGATCTCTGCACTGCTCAATGTGCCCGCCGATACCATTACCACATTCATCATCATCATTATTTTTATTTATCTTTTCTCCCCTATGTTGAATCTTTTCTCTCTATGTAGAATAATCTTGGACTAATAGAGTTAAGGTTAGGCACATTTGACCACAGGTTTGATGGACACAGATTGTTATTGTCATCATCATCATGTCGAATCTCCTATCTATATCGAACTGTTGTAGCAACGAAAACGAAAATAAAGCATTTGTTTATGTCAGATCTTTCATTTTTCGGATTCTGCACTTTCGTTATCGTTTGTTAAAACGATAACGAAAATACCTGAAATTCGAACGAAAATGCATTCGGGTGAAAACGAATGCACATGTCTACTAATCAAACACTGCCATGAAGACCAAGGAACTCTCTAAACAAGTCAGGGACAATGTTGTTGAGAAGTACAAGTCAGGGTTAGGTTATAAAAAAATATCCAAATCTTTGATGATCCCTAGGAGTGCCATCAAATCTATCATAACCAAATGGAAAGAACATGGCAGAACAGCCAACCTGCCAAGAGACGGCCACACACCAAAACTCACGGACCGGGCAAGGAGGGCATTAATCAGAGAGGAGCACAGAGACCTAAGGTAACCCTGGAGGAGCTGCAGAGTTCCACAGCAGAGACTGGAGTATCTGTACATAGGACCACAATAAGCCGTACGCTCCATTAGGTTTGGGCTTTATGGCAGAGTGGCCAGAAGAAAGACATTACTTTCAGCAAAAAACAAAATGGCACATTTTGAGTTTGCGAAAAGGCATGTGGGAGACTCCCGAAATGTATGGAGGAAGGAGCTCTGGTCTGATGAGACTAAAATTGAACTTTTTGGCCATCAAAGAAAACGCTATGTCTGGCGCAAACCCAACACATCACATCACCCAAAGAACACCATCCCCACTGTGAAACATGGTGGTGGCAGCATCATGCTGTGGGGATGTTTTTCAGCAGTCGGGAAACTGGTCGGAGTTGAGGGAAAGATGGATTGTGCTAAATACAGGGATATTCGTATCCCTGCTATACGTTGGACGTTGAATACCATTGTTATGGCAGCAGGTATTTTTAAAAACGGCGGGTGGTCCACTTTTAGTTAAAAGTGGTCTCAGCGGCGGATTCGCTGTGAGATCACTTTTATCAGCGGCGGGAGGGGTGCCCATCCCCCTCCCGCCGCGTCCCGGTAATCTTTGCCGCTTACCGGAGCCGTCGGTAGCGGCGCAGACGATCGGGTTCTTTCAATTCAGAGGCAAGAAGTCGAGTGAGAGAATGATGGCCCCCACTTAACTCCATACAATTGGATGACGGAAGCGCACACTTCCGCCCAATGGTCACACGCCACTTCCGCCCAATGGTCTTAAAGGGAAAATTTTCTTTTTATTTAAAAAAAAATATATATATTTTTTTTATTTTTGCTTTTATTGCATTTAAGTGTAAATATGAGATCTGAGGACTTTTTGACCCCCAGATCTCACATTAAAGAGGTGCTTTTTTTTCTATTACAAGGGATGTTTACATTCCTTATAATAGGAATAAAAGTGATCCAATTTTTTTTTTTTAAAGGGATAGTGTAAAAATAAAAAATGTAATAAATAAGAAAAAATTTTTTTAAAGCGACGCGTCCCGCCGAGCTCCCGCGCAGAAGCGAACGCATACGTAAATTACACCCGCATATGTAAACGGTTTTCAAACCACACATATAAGGTATCGCCACGATCGTTAGAGCGAGAGCAATAATTCTAGTGCTAGACTTCTTCTGTAAGTCAAAACTGGTAACCTGTAGAAATTTTTAAACTTCGCCTATGGAGATTTTTAAGTGTCAAAGTTTGTCGCCATTCCACAAGCGGCGCAATTTTGAAGCATGACATGTTGGGTATCAATTTACTCGGCGTAACATTATCTAGCACAATATAAAAAACAATTGGGCTAACTTTACCGTTTTCATATTTTTTAGCTCAAAAAAGTGTATCTTTCCCCAAAAAATTGCATTTGTAAGACCGTTGCGCAAATACAGTGTGACATAAAGTATTGCAACGACCGCCATTTTTTTCTCTAGGGTGTCTGAAAAAAAAATATAATGTTTGAGGGTAGCAAAAAAAAAAAAAAAATGATTTTAACTTGTAAACACCAAGTGTAGAAAATAGGCCTTAAGTGGTTAAATCAATAAAAAAAACATTTGACCAGTACATGAAATAGCCTAATAACATTTGTTTTTGTTTTTTTACCTCATTTGCACAGAACAAATGTACATGTGCAATTTTTTATAAGAAAATAAATCCGCCGTAGAAAAAAAATTCTTTAAGACAATGTTTAAAAATTCTTTACTTCCATGTTCAATAATACTTCCAAGTATGTGCTGAAAATGGAAAAAGCCAGCACCGAGAGGCAATACTGTAAATGCGCGGTCATTATCATGGCCCATTAAACCCTGGAAGAATAATATACGTCCCGGGGCTCAGATATTTTCTGTCTTCTGGAGTGAAGTGGCCAAATACCTGGATAATAATCTTCCTCCATCAGACACTTAGTGACTCAATATTTAATGTCCCTCCGTGGATTTTTCTTCTCGGGTTTCGTAAAATACGGCTCTAACAGGTGCCGATAACGCCGATGATGTGAGGCCGCGCTCCTTGCAGCAGGAAATTAGAATTTCCTACATAAAGGATCCTTTCACTGAGGTCGGGGTCCGGAGTCCATCAATAGCCCAGAGCCCATTATAAGATTACCGAGCGGAGAAGATGGTTTTGTACATTTGGTAAAAATTAGAGCTGTTCAGTCTCGGGAATTATTATTATTATGAGAAGTGCGGGGCCGGGAGGTGGTTAGAATCCGGAGATATCATTGTAGGCTTAGAAGGTTTTATTTATCAAAAAAATACAATGTTGCTTACATGGTTTCAGTAGAGTCTATAGAATTATAGGATGTGGACAGCAGGACAGGTGCGTGTTCCATATCTTCTTTGCAAGGGCCACATTTGTAACCCCTTTTATTTTAGCACTGGAGTTTCTTTATCCCCTTCCCACTGACTGCACACATATATGCAGCCTCACTGAAGTTGGTCTTCTTCTGTGAGGCCACGTATTGTAACTCACTGGCCACTTTATCAGGTACATCTAGCTAGTACTGGGTTGGACCTCCTTTTGCCTTCCGTACTGCCTTCATTCTTCGTGGCATAGATTCTACAAGGTGTTGGAAACATTCCTCAGAGATTTTGCTCCATAGTGACATGATAACATCACACAGTTGCTGCAGATTTGTCGGCTGCACATCCATGATGCAAATCTTCCACCACATCCCAAAGGTGCTCTATTGGATGAGATGTGGTGAGTGTGGAGGCCATTGGAGGACAGGGACCTCATTGTCCAGTGGTGAGATGATTGGAGCTTTGTGACATGGTGCATTATCCTGCTGGAAGGAGCCATCAGAAGATGGGGACACTGTAGCCATAAAGGGATGGACATGGTCAGCAACAATACTCAGGTAGGCCGTGGCGTTTAAAAGATACTCAGTTGGTACTAAGGAGCCCAAAGTGTGCCAAAAAAATATCCCCCCCCCACCATTACACCCCCACCACCAGCCTGAACCGGTGATACAAGGCAGGATGGATCCATGCACCAAATTCTGACCCCACCATCTGAATGTCGCAGCTGAAATGGAGACTCATCAGACCAGGCAATGTTTTTCCAATCTTCTATTGTCCAATGTTGGTGATCCTGTGCCAATTGTAGCCTCAGTTTCCTGTTCTTAGCTGACAGGAGTGGCACCTGGTGTGGTCTTCTGCTGCTGTAGTCCAATTGCTTCAAGGTTGGATCTGTTGTGTATTCAGAGATGGTATTCTGCATACCTTGGTTGTAACGACTGGTTATTTGAGTTACTGTTGCCTTTCGATCATCTGGAATCAGTCTGCCCATTCTCCTCTGACCTCTGACCTCAACAAGGCATTTTCCTCCACACAACTGCAAAAAAAATTTACTATTTTGAGAAAATTTTCCTTTGATATTAGAAACTCAGGAGATGTCCATTGTGACGGGAGTCACTTTGGGAAGGGGGGGGGGGGGGGGCTTGTGGAACCCAGCTTACCTTGGAGAGCACTGGAATCTCTTTGTCCAGCTCCCCCGGCCCTTCCTAAGTGTAAGTAACCCTGTGTCTATTAGGGGCACAGGGTGACCGAGAACCCCAGTCTGATCTGCACTAATCAGACTCACTGTATATGTAGTTGTGTGAAAAAGTTTTTGCCCCCTTTTTGATTTTTTTTTTTTTTTTTTTACATATTTGTCACACTTAAAGGGGTTGTAAAGGTAAAAATTTTTTCACCTTAATGCATTATATGCATTAAGGTGAAAAAACTTTTGACAATACCGCCTCCCCCAGCCCCCCCGTTTTACTTAACTGACGCCTCGAATCTCTGCTGCTCGTTCTCGTCATCTCTATTGCAGCTCAGCCTGGTCGCTGATTGGCTGCAGTGGATGGATTGAAAGCAGCGCAGCCATTGGCTCGCGCTGCTGTCAATCACATCCGATGACGCGGCGCGCCGGGGGGTGGGGCCGAGTGATACAGTGAGCGGCTATAGCCGCCGGCTGTATCACGGGAGCGCGCCCGCAACAACTAACCACCATGCGAGGGAGCTCACATTAAGGTGGTTATTTCTTGCGGGGAGGAGCTGAAACAGCCGCCGAGGGACCCCAGAAGAGCAGGTTCGGGGCCACTCTGTGCAGAACGAGCTGCACAGTGAAGGTAAGTATGACGTTAGTTATTTAAAAAAAAAAAAAAAAATTACCTTTACAACCCCTTTAAATGACTCAGATCATCAAACTAATTTTATTATTACACAAAGATATCCCAAGTAAATACAAAATGCAGTTTTTAAATGATAGTTTCATTTATTAAGGCAAAAAAGTTGGCCAAACCTGCCTGGCTTTATGTGAAAAAGTAATCCCCTAAACCTAATAACTTGTTGTGCCACCCATGGCGGCAGCAACTGCAGTCAAGCGTTTGCCATAACTGGCAATGAGTCTTTCACATCGCTGTGGAACAATTTAGGCCCACTATTTTTTGCAGAATTGTTTTAATTCAGCCACATGGAGGGTTTCCCAGCATGAACGGCCTGTGTAAGGTCATGATACAGCATCTCAATTGGATTTAAGTCTGGGCTTTGACTCCAAAACCAAATCTTGCTTTGTTTGAACCATTTGGAGGTAGACTTACTGTTGTGTTTCGGATCATTGTCCTGCTGCATAACCCAATATTCTCCTTTAGGATTTTCTGGTAGAGCTCAGAATTCATGGTTCCATCAATTATGGATGGAACGCAAAGCAGCCCCAGACCATCACGCTACCACCACCATGTCTGACTTGTTGGTATGATGTTCTTGTTATGAAATGCTGTATTAGTTTTATGCCAGATGTAACGGGATGCACACCTTCCAAAAAGTAACATTTTTGTCTCACCAGTACACAGAATATTTACCTAAAAGTCTTGGGAATAATCAAGATTTTTTTTGGTAAATGTGAGATGAGCCTTTGTGTTCTTTTTGGTCAGCAGTGGCTTTGGCCTTGGAACTCTTCCACGGACGCCATTTTTGCCCAGTCTCTTTCTTATTGTTGAATCATGAAAACTGATCTTACCTGAGGCAAGTGAGGCCTACAGTTCTTTAGATGTTGTTCTGGGTTCTTTTATGACCTCCTGGATGAGTCGTCGTGGTGCTCTTGGATTGATTTTGGTAGGCCGACCACTCCTGGGAAGGTTCCCCACTGTTCCAAGTTTTCTCCACTTGTGGAAAACTGCTCTCACTGTGGTTCTCTGGAGTCCCAAAGCCTTATGCCGCGTACACACGATCTGACTTTTCATCTACAAAAGTCCAACGGACGCCGACGGACAAAATACGGCTGACAATCCGATCGTGTGTGGGCTTCCCCGGACTTTCAGCGGACTTTTCCAGCCGCAAATGTGACGGACTTTAGATTTGAAACATGCTTCAAATCTTTACGTCGTAACTCCGCCGGACCCAGAAATCCGCTCGTCTGTATGCTAGTCCGACGGACAAAAACCCACGCTAGGGCAGCTATTGGCTACCGGCTATCAACTTCCTTATTTTAGTCCGGTGTACGTCATCACGTACGAATCCGTCAGACTTTTGTGTGATCATTTGTAGGCAAGTCCATTCGTTAAAAAGTCTGCCGCAAGTCCGCCAAAAGTACGTCGAAAGTCTGTCGGACGGGCTGTCGGACTTTTGTAGACGAAAAGTCCGACCGTGTGTACGCGGCATAAGAAATGGTTTTGTACCCCTTTCCAGACTGATACATGTCAGTTAACTTCAATGTAAGTGATTTCTTGATTCAACGGGTCTGGCAGTAATCAGGCCTGGGTGTGCCAAGTGGAATCTAACTCTGCTTTCCAAAAAATGTAGTTAATTACAGTCCATTCATGATTTAGCAAGGGGGGCAGTTACTTTTTCACACAGGGACAGGCAGGTTTGGACAGCTTTTTGCCATTAATAAATGAAATCCTCATTTATAAACTGCATTTTGTATTACCTCGGGTTATCTTAGTGTAATATTAAAGTTTGTTTGGTGATCTGAGTCATTTAAGTGTGACAAATATGCAACAAAAATAAAAAATCAGAAGGGGGGCAAATACTTTTTCACAGCACTGTATATATAATATTGCCCCCTAGATTGTAAGCTCTAACGAGCAGGGCCCTCTGATTCCTCCTGTATTGAATTGTATTGTAATTGTACTGTCTGCCCTAATGTTGTAAAGCGCTGCGTAAACTGTCGGCGCCATATAAATCCTGTATAATAATAATAATAATATATTGTCTCATACACTGTTGTAGACTCTTTGCTAGATCGTTTGAGGTGTGGCTGTATCCCATTGTTCTATTGTGTCTGTCTGCCTGGGGGGAAAAGTATTATGGGATGTATATGTGTATGTGGATTAGCTGTGAGGAGGGAGGGGGGAATTCCTCCAACAGCTCTCCCTGCTGATAGGACAGTCTACTGATGAGAAGTTTGAATACACCTGTGTGTCTGTTACTGAATGTAGTTTACCCCACCCTGTGTCATTATTATTATTATTATACAGGATTTATATAGCGCCAACAGTTTGTGCAGCGCTTTATTATGCAAAGAAGGGGGAATGTCCTGAGTGTTTATCTCTGTGTGCCTTTGTTCAATTAAACAGTTCATTTTCCAGCTTTGCAGCCAAACGAGTCCTGCCTAGTTCTTGGTTGTAATATGTGGCAATAACATCTAATATCTATATTCAGACTGGAGGAAGCGGTATATGACGGAAGCACTCAAAAGGAGCGTGGGAAGCGATGCTGTTACATCCATTACCATTTACCACCAATTGAAAACCCGATTTGTCCTGGAAAAACCCGGTATAATTTACCGGGATACACTAAGTAGTTGTGCTATATTCAGTTTTACTAACACATGTCAAAGTTGCAAAGTGGTGTTCATGTGTTAAGATTCATTTTACCTTCATCATCAAGGGGTTAAAATTAAAAACAGACACACTATCCAGCAGCAGATTTATCATCTCCCCCCTCCCAGGCGGGGGTAGAATGACCAGGAATGACCAGGCTGGGAGAAAAGTATTATGGGATGTATATGTGTATGTGGATTAGCTGTGAGGAGGGAGGGGGGGAATTCCTCCAACAGCTCCCCCTGCTGATAGGACAGTCTACTGGTGAGAAGTTTGAATACACCTGTGTGTCTGTTACTGAATGTAGTTTACCTCGCCCTGTGTCATTAGGCAAAGAAGGGGGAATGTCCTGAGTGTTTATCTCTGTGTGCCTTTGTTCAATTAAACAGTTCATTTTCCAGCTTTGCAGCCAAACGAGTCCTGCCTAGTTGTTGGTTGTAATATGTGGCAATAACATCTAATATCTATATTCAGACTGGAAGAAGTGGTATATGACGGAAGCACTCAAAAGAAGCGTGGGAAGCGATGCTGTTACATCCATTACCATTTACCACCAAATGAAAGCCCGATTTGTCCTGGGAAAAACCCGGTATAATTTATCGGGATACACTAAGTAGTTGTGCTATATTCAGTTTTACTAACACATGTCTAAGTTGCAAAGTGGTGTTCATGTGTTAGGATTGATTTTACCTTCATCATCAAGGGGTTAAAATTAAAAACCAGACACACTATCCAGCAGCAGATTTATCAGCTCCCCCCCCCCCTCCCCCAGGCGGGGGTAGAATAACCAGGAATCAAGTATAATATGTAACCCGGATGGTTCAGAGAGACGGGGAAACACTACGCATGCTCAGAAACGCGTAGTGTTTCCCAGTCTATCTGAACCATCCGGGTGACGTCATTGATCTCGTGTGCCTCGCTGGAACGCGGAAGTGGCCATCCAACCTACACCGCACTGCAGCCGGCTTCTCCGTACGGAGGTCCGCGGCCATCCCCTCAGATTACATTGAAGCCCCACGCACACGGACCGTTTACCCACCCTGGATGCAGGTTTTATTGGAAGCTGATACTCATATAATTTTATGTAAGTGCGAATATGTGCTTTTTATATTGAATTAAACAGAATGACCAGGAATGACCAGGCTGGACATTTATTATGGAGTTTTACCGCCATCAATGGCAGCCTGCGGGCTCCTCACCGACGACCTCCAGGACAGACTGATCTCTCATGGGGTGGAAGATTTCTCGGGGCCACGTTGCTAATATGAAGCTATAAGATACAATATGACATCCCCGTCTCGAGTCATTTTCTTCATTTTGAAAAATGTCTCTCTTATCCCATCCAAGATAAAGACCACCAAACGAGGCTGGAGCCGAATCAACAATACGCCGCTCGGAATGGGAATGTGTCACCGGCGATTCCTCAGAACATAAATCACCTGAAACACCTAACGAGGTGCAAACAGGCTTCTTCTGCACCTGCAAATGGGAAATAAACTCATCCGAGAGATCTGACATCATCCTTCACGCGGCTGGCCGGTGTAATCTTCTAGAAATAGAGCAGCTGGGCCATCAATTTAAAATCGTAGATTGGATATTCAGAATTTACCAACTGAGCAAACCACCGAACTTTTCCAGCACACGTTCTAGCAATCGGCAAAGAGGACCTGTCTAACTTGCTGCAAATGTCAAAACAGAGATTACAACAAGCCTGTAAAAGGAAGCTGCATCCCCATGCCTCTATAATGTGCAGTCCTCCTCTATTCAATGAGAGTACCAACAGTGGGCCACGGATAAGCATTAAATGAATTTAAAGTGGTTGTAAACCCTTACAGATACCCAGTGAAGTGGACCGAACTTGGGCGATACACAGAGATGACACAAATCCTCCTATATAAGTTGTACCGGTTTATCTGCAGCCCTTACTCTTCTAAAGCCATTCAAAGTACAGAATTTACACAGCATTTCTAAACTCCATAAGGCAGGAGGCAGGGATCTGAGGTCACACACTGCACAACATAGAGCAGGGAGCTGAGTGTAATCTGGGAACTGAGAGGAGGGAATGGATGCATCTCCCCTCTACACAGTCTCATAAGGAAAGATGCACAGCTTCGGCTGTCAACCACAGGCTGTGTGCCAGAGGGACAGAGGTTGTCTGTTAGGCTTGCCTGGTGTCAGCATAGACTGTTAGAAGGGACTCATGCAGATAGCATAGGAATAGGGATGAGCCGAACACCCCCCTGTTCGGTTCGCACCAGAACATGCGAACAGGAAAAAAATTCGTTCGAACACGCGAACACCGTTAAAGTCTATGGGACACGAACATGAATAATCAAAAGTGCTAATTTTAAAGGCTAATATGCAAGTTATTGTCAATAAAAGTGTTTGGGGACCTGGGTCCTGCCCCAGGGGACATGAATCAATGCAAAAAAAAGTTTTAAAAACGGCCGTTTTTTCAGGAGCAGTGATTTTAATAATGCTTAAAGTCAAACAATAAAAGTGTAATATCCCTTTAAATTTCATACCTGGGGGGTGTCTATAGTATGCCTGTAAAGGGGCGCATGTTTCCCGTGTTTAGAACAGTCTGACAGCAAAATGACATTTTGAAGGAAAAAACACATTTAAAACTACCGCGGCTATTGCATTGCCGACAATACACATAGAAGTTCATTGATAAAAACGGCATGAGAATTCCCCACAGGGCAACCCCGAACCAAAATTAAAAAAAAAAAAATGATGTGGGATTGTGGGAGTCCCCCTAAATTCCATACAAGGCCCTTCAGGTCTGGTATGGATATTAAGGGGAACCCCAGCCAAAATTTTAAAAAAAAATTGACGTGGGGTTCCCCCTAAATTCCATACCAGACCCTTCAGGTCTGGTATGGATTTTAAGGGGAACCCCGCGCCAAAAAAAAAAAAAAAACGGCGTGGGGTCCCCCTAAAAATCCATACCAGACCCTTATCCGAGCACGCAACCTGGCAGGCCGCAGGAAAAGAGGGGGGGACGAGAGTGCGGCCCCCCCCCCTCCTGAACCGTACCAGGCCACATGCCCTCAACATTGGGAGGGTGCTTTGGGGTAGCCCCCCAAAACACCTTGTCCCCATGTTGATGAGGACAAGGGCCTCATCCTCACAACCGTGGCCGGTGGTTGTGGGGGTCTGCGGGCGGGGGGCTTATCGGAATCTGGAAGCCCCCTTTAACAAGGGGACCCCCAGATCCCGGCCCCCCCCCTGTGTGAAATGGTAAGGGGGTACTTACCCCTACCATTTCACTAAAAAACTGTCAAAAATGTTAAAAATGACAAGAGACAGTTTTTGACAATTCCTTTATTTAAATGCTTCTTCTTTCTTCCTTCATCTTCTTCTTCTTCTGGTTCTTCTGGCTCTTCTGGTTCTTCCTCCGGCGTTCTCGTCCAGCATCTTCTCCGCGGCGTCTTCTATCTTCTTCTCCTCGGGCCGCTCCGCACCCATGGCATGAGGGGAGGCTCCCGCTCTTCTCTTCATCTTCTTCTCTTCTTCATCTTCTTCTTCTTCTTCTCTTCTTCATGTCTTCTCCGGGCCGCTCCGCAGCCATGCTGTGGCATGGAGGGAGGCTCCCGCTGTGTGACGGCGTCTCTTCGTCTGATGGTTCTTAAATAACGGGGGGCGGGGCCATCCGGTGACCCCGCCCCCCTCTGACGCACGGTGACTTGACGGGACTTCCCTGTGACGTCACGGGGAATGCCACAGGGAAGTCCCGTCATGTCACCGTGCGTCAGAGGGGGGCGGGGTCACCGGGTGGCCCCGCCCCCCGTTATTTAAGAACCGTCAGACGAAGAGACGCCGTCACACAGCGGGAGCCTCCCTCCATGCCACAGCATGGCTGCGGAGCGGCCCGGAGAAGACATGAAGAAGAGAAGAAGAAGAAGAAGATGAAGAAGAAGATGAAGAAGAAGATGAAGAAGAGAAGAAGATGAAGAGAAGAGCGGGAGCCTCCCCTCATGCCATGGGTGCGGAGCGGCCCGAGGAGAAGAAGATAGAAGACGCCGAGGAGAAGATGCTGGACGAGAACGCCGGAGGAAGAACCAGAAGAGCCAGAAGAACCAGAAGAAGAAGAAGATGAAGGAAGAAAGAAGAAGCATTTAAATAAAGGAATTGTCAAAAACTGTCTCTTGTCATTTTTAACATTTTTGACAGTTTTTTAGTGAAATGGTAGGGGTAAGTACCCCCTTACCATTTCACACAGGGGGGGGGCCGGGATCTGGGGGTCCCCTTGTTAAAGGGGGCTTCCAGATTCCGATAAGCCCCCCGCCCGCAGACCCCCACAACCACCGGCCACGGTTGTGAGGATGAGGCCCTTGTCCTCATCAACATGGGGACAAGGTGTTTTGGGGGGCTACCCCAAAGCACCCTCCCAATGTTGAGGGCATGTGGCCTGGTACGGTTCAGGAGGGGGGGGGGCCGCACTCTCGTCCCCCCCTCTTTTCCTGCGGCCTGCCAGGTTGCGTGCTCGGATAAGGGTCTGGTATGGATTTTTAGGGGGACCCCACGCCGTTTTTTTTTTTTTTTTTTTGGCGCGGGGTTCCCCTTAAAATCCATACCAGACCTGAAGGGTCTGGTATGGAATTTAGGGGGAACCCCACGTCAATTTTTTTTTTAAATTTTGGCTGGGGTTCCCCTTAATATCCATACCAGACCTGAAGGGCCTTGTATGGAATTTAGGGGGACCCCCACATCATTTTTTTTTTTTTATTTTGGTTCGGGGTTCCCCTGTGGGGAATTCTCATGCCGTTTTTATCAATGAACTTCTATGTGTATTGTCGGCAATGCAATAGCCGCGGGTAGTTTTAAATGAGTTTTTTCCTTCCAAATGTCATTTTGCTGTCAGACTGTTCTAAACACAGGAAACATGCGCCCCTTTACAGGCATACTATAGACACCCCCCAGGTACAAAATTTAAAGGGATATTACACTTTTATTGTTTGACTTTAAGCATTATTAAAATCACTGCTCCTGAAAAAACGTCCGTTTTTAAAACTTTTTTTTGCATTGATCCATGTCCCCTGGGGCAGGACCCGGGTCCCCAAACACTTTTTATGACAATAACTTGCATATAAGCCTTTAAAATTAGCACTTTTGATTTCTCCCATAGACTTTTAAAGGGTGTTCCGCGGCATTCGAATTTGCCGCGAACACCCCAAATTGTTCGCTGTTCGGTGAACTTGCGAACAGCCAATGTTCGAGTAGAACATGAGTTCGACTCGAACTCGAAGCTCATCCCTACATAGGAATGAGAGAGAAGACAGATATCGTACTCCGTGCTTTGGACAGAGGCGAGTACACACTATAGAAGGATATGTGTCGTTCATGTTTCATCTCAGAGGTTTACAACCACTTTAAAGCAAGTTTACCTTCGGGTCACCGCTAGTTCTCTCTATAGTGTAAACTACATAGAAAGGTCACATGCAGCAGAACACAGCTACTTTTCACATGATGCATCTAATGCTGAAACACACTCTAGGCAGATATAAAATACACAAATGATTGCAGCTCTGTATTCATTAATACATTATAAGTATAAATACCTGAATCCATCCTAGTATCAGCCACCCGTAGCCCCAGCACAGCAGGGTGGAAGCGTGAGAGGAAAAAGCAGCACACTGAGCCAATTAGTTAATGGGATGACAAGAGGTATGCTGAAAGGAGGAGAGAGCAAAGTGACAGGGAGCAAAGTGACTCATCACTGTCTAGTCACAAATTGGGGGCTCGTCCGGGATGATGAGCTCAGAGAAAGTGGATTGAATGACGCTGACCATCAGACCCTTTACATCAGGGTCCCCAGAGATCCCCCTTGCACTGTAAGGTGGAACCCTGCGTACTTTGATGTACTGTAAAGGGGAACTTTAATGTAAAGGGGGCCCTGGGAATGCTGAGAACTCTGATGTAAGGGGGAATGCTGGGAACTCTGATGTAAGGGGGAATGCTGGGAACTCTGGTGTAAGGGGGAATGCTGGGAACTCTGATGTAAGGGGGACTCTAATGTAAGGGGGAATGCTGGGAACTCTGATGTAAGGGGGACTCTAATGTAAGGGGGAATGCTGGGAACTGTGATGTAGGGGGGAACTCTGTTGGCTATTATGTAAGGGGGAGCTTTGTAAAGTTCCCCGGACCTGGAGGGAAAGGCCCCGAGCTTGGGTCAGGCTGGCCCTTTATGGTTTCTTGCACCAAGGTTCTAGTTAAGTCTCTGGTTTAGAATGAAAGAATATGTAAACTCAACATATTCATATTTCTGATATGTGCCTTCTGTACCATGTACTTGTATGAAAAACTATCCTGTTCTCTTTGTGTTGCTTCCTTTGTGTGCCCAGTGTTCCTGCTAGTCCATCTGCTTTCCTATTAAAATCCAACCACACTAGGCATATGGTCAGTTCTCAGGCTGTGCTGGGAGCTCAGCCTGCTTTCCACCAATAATCAGACTTATCCTGACACTACCCCCCCCCTGCACAGCCTTTCACTGGGAAGCTCAGTGTACTATTGTTCTGTTAGTTTTCCTCCCCCAGCACTTATGCAACTGAGAACAGAGGGAATGTGATCATTTAAAAAAAGGGAAAAAAAGTGTGTATATTGTTTTTTTTATATATATATATATATATATATATATATATATATATATATATATATCTATATAGAATTGTTTTGCCTTTTTTTAATATTTTAAGCTTGAACTTTGTGCTGGAATAACGAATTTACATTCCCGTCTTTATAAGCGACAGCTACCCTTTTATACTCTATAAAGGATACAATACATGTGAATAGGGCATTTATATATATATGCAGGAAAGGGGAAAGGTCTGTACGGCTTTGGGAAAATGAGGGGATGTTTTTAGTACGGTTTTATTAAGTGTGATAAAATTATGTTTTTATTAGACTTTATTTTTTATTACGCTTTTTTTATTGACATTGTAATAACTTTTTTTGTTTGCATGCATGTTGTGATGTAGCACTTGTTAAAGGTGTAACAGAGTATATTCTATGGTCATTAAAGTGGGCCTTTGCCTTACACCTTCACCAAAACCCCCCCCCCTCCCCCAAACACCCCTCTCTTCCCCGTTACACCATGGGATAATTTTTGTTTTTGGGTGGGGGGGGGGGGGGCAGTATAAAGTACCTTTCCAGCATTTCCAGGAAGAGGTCATTAATATGTAATGCAGAATACTGGGATCAGTAATATGTAACACAGTGTGCAGGGGTCTGTAGTATGTAATGCAGAATGCCAGGGTCAGTAGTATCCAACACAGTAGGCTAGGGTCAGTAGTATGCAACACAAAGTGCAGAGGGCGTTAGTATGTAACACAGAATACTGGGGTCAGTAGTATGTAACACAGAGTGGAGGGGTCAGTAGTATGTAACTTAGAGTGGAGGGGTTAGTAGTATGTAACTTAGAGTGCAGAGGTCATTAATGTGGAATGCAGAATGCTGGAGTCAGTAGTATGCAACACAGACTGCAGAGGTCAGTAGTATGGAATGCAGAATGCCGGGGTTAGTAGTATGTAACACAGACTGCAGAGGTCAGTAGTATGGAATGCAGAATGCTGGGGTTAGTGGTATGTAACACAGAGTGCAGAGGTCATTAGTGTGTAATGCAGAATGCCAGGTTCAGTAGTATGTAACACAGAGTGCAGGGGTCAGTAGTATGTAACTTAGAGTGCAGAGGTCATTAGTATGTAATGCAGAATGCCAGGTTCAGTAGTATGCAACACAGAGTATAGAGGTCAGTAGTATGTAACTCAGAATGCAGAGGTCATTAGTATGTAATGCAGAATACCAGGGTCAGCAGTATGCAACACAGTGTGCTGGGGTCAGTAGTATGCAACACAAAGAGTTGAGGTCAGTAGTATGGAATACAGAATGCTGGGGTCAGTACTATGTAACACAATGTGCAGGGGTCAGTAGTATGTACCACAGAGTGCAGAAGTCAGTAATATGTAACACAGAGCACAGAGGTCATTAGTATGTAATGCAGAATTCCAGGTTCAGTAGTATGTAACACAGTGTGCAGGGGTCACTAGTATGTAACACAAAGTGCAGGGGTCATTAGTATGTAATGCAGAATGCTGGAGTCAGTAGTATACAACACAGACTGCAGAGGTCAGTAGTATGGAATGCAGAATGCTGGGGTCAGTAGTATGTAACACAGAGTGCAGAGGTCATTACTGTGTAATGCAGAATGCCGGGGGGAAAGTAGTATGTAACACAGAGTGAAGAGGTCATTCATATGTAATGCAGAATGCCAGGTTCAGTAGTATGTAACACCGTGTGCATAGGTCAGTAATATGAAACACAGAGTGCAGAGGTCATTAGTATGTAATGCAGAATGACTGGGTCAGTAGTATGCAACACAGAGTGCAGAGGTCAATAGTATGTAATGCAGCATACCAGGGTCAGTAGTAGGCAACACAGTGTGCTGGTGTCAGTAGTATGCAACACAAAGAGTTGAGGTCAGTAGTATGGAATGCAGAATGCTGGGGTCAGTACTATGTAACACAATGTGCAGGGGTCAGTAGTATGTATCACAGAGTGCAGAAGTCAGTAATATGTAACACAGAGTGCAGAGGTCATTAGTATGTAATGCAGAATGCTGGGGTTGGGAGTATGCAACACAGTATGCAGGAGTCAGTAGTATGCAATGCAGAGTGCAGAGGTCAGGAGTAAGTAATACAAAGTTCCAAGGTCAGTAGTAGGTAACACAGAGTGCATGGGTCAGGTATAAGTAATGCAGAGTTCAGGGTTCAGGAGTAAGTAATGTAGAGTATATAGTATAGGTATGTAGTAGGCTTGGAGTATGTACTGCTGGGTTCATAGGTCAGGAGCAGGTAATGTAGAGTGTAGAGGTCAGTACTCTATAACACAAAGTGACGTCACGCATTCCAGGAGGCTTTGAGTCAATCTATGCATACTGTGAATGCGTCACTGCGCTTCATCAGGGGGTCGGCTGAAAGGATCCAGGAAAAGACAGCTTGCCTCCTGCACTTCATGAGTGGACAAGCTCAAAGGATCCCGGAAGAGACAGCTGGCCCCCTGATGACATCACAAGACAGATGTTGTCGCGTGATCCGGAGTGCTGCAATGGGGTGGCGGCTTACAACCAGACAAAGCTACACTCACTGTGTGGATGAGTATGTCAAGGTAAGAGTAAAAATAATTCAAAGAGGTGAGTGAATTCCTCTTTGAATCCAAAATATTGCAGTTGAAGCCAGATCGGAGGGAAATCATCCAATTGGGACACCTGATTCACTGCCAGAGATTTTCTCTCACTTCCTGTCATGTTTTTGGGGCAGGAAGTGAGAATAAATATATCCTGAGAGTCTGGCAGCAATAAAAACCTAAAAGGGGTTCTAAACTGTCCTCACTACATAACACAAAAAAAAAGTTTTGGCTTGAGTTCTACTTTAAGGCTCAGTTCATACCAAGCGTTTCATGAATGCGTATTTTTGCATGGTTTCTTTTGCACATTTTTCACACTACATGCATAAGGCAGCTCATTCATTTCAATGGGCTGCCCTATGTGAGACAAATGCGCCAAGTTAGCTCATATACTTTTTTGGACATACAGCTTCATGCATTTTTTTTGTTATGCGTCTGCTTGCCACATTTGTAGTGTCATTAACAATGAATGGCTCCCCAAGTGCGATATACGGGGTTTTTGTGCATTTTGTGAACGAGTGTAAAAATGCCCCCTTTCCGCGTGTTCACGGAACGCTCAGGTGTGAAACAAGCCTTAATGTATGGATGTATTCCTCCATTAGGCTAGGTTCACATCTTAGTGTTTCTAGAGTACGTGCAAAAGCGCACGTTTTGGCGGGCATTCACAAAACACTTGATTAGCATGTGCTGCGCTTGTAGTCCTATGCATTGTTAATGACACCACAAACGTGCAAGCACGTGGCAAGGAAGGAGAGCTTAGGTGAGCTGGGAGAAGAGTTTAGGTGAGCAGGAAGGAGAGTTCAGTTGAGCAGGAAGGAGAGCTCAGGTGAGCAGGAAGGAGAGTTCAGGTGAGCTGGAAGGAGAGCTCAGGGGTGAGCAGGAAGGAGAGTTCAAGTGAGCAGGAAGGAGAGCTCAGGTGATCAGGAAGGAGAGCTCAGGTGATCAGGAAGGAGAGCTCAGGTGATCAGGAAGGAGAGCTCAGGTGATCAGGAAGGAGAGCTCAGGTGATCAGGAAGGAGAGCTCAGGTGATCAGGAAGGAGAGCTCAGGTGATCAGGAAGGAGAGTTCAGTTGAGCAGGAAGGAGAGCTCAGGTGAGCAGGAAAGAGAGCTCAGGTGAGCAGGAAGGAGAGTTAAGGTGAGCAGGAAGGAGAGTTCAGGTGAGCTGGAAGGAGAGCTCAGGGGTGAGCAGGAAGGAGAGTTCAGGTGAGCAGGAAGGAGAGTTCAGGTGAGCAGGAAAGAGTGTTCAGGTGAGCTGGAACGAGAGTTTGGGTGAGCAGGAAGGAGAGTTTGGGTGAGCAGGAAGGATAGCTCAGGTGATCAGGAAGGAGAGCTCAGATGAGCAGGAAGGAGAGTTCAGGTGAGCAGGAAGGAGAGTTCAGGTGAGCAGGAAGGAGAGTTCAGGGGAGCAGGAAGGAGAGTTCAGTTGAGCAGGAAGGAGAGTTCAGATGAGCAGGAAGGAGAGTTCAGGGGAGCAGGAAGGAGAGTTCAGGGGAGCTGGAAGGAGAGTTCAGGTGAGCAGGAAGGAGAGTTCAGGGGAGCAGGAAGAAGAGTTCAGGGGAGCTGGAAGGAGAGTTCAGGTGAGCAGGAAGGAGAGTTCAGGTGAGCTGGAAGGAGAGTTCAGGTGAGCAGGAAAGAGAGCTCAGGTGAGCAGTAAGGAGAGCTGGAAGGAGAGTTCAGGTGAGCAGGAAGGAGAGTTCAGGGGAGCAGGAAGGAGAGTTCAGGTGAGCAGGAAGGAGAGTTCAGGGGAGCAGGAAGGAGAGTTCAGGTGAGCAGGAAGGAGAGTGCAGGTAAGTGCAGACAGGAACATGTAACATATGTAAAGTGATGGCACCCTCCCTATAATATGCAAATATACAACTATACTATGCAGCTATGTTCTTCTACAAATATTCTGGCAGGTAGAGTTCCAGTATTTGTTATTTTGTTTTATATTTTTGGCTTTTGGGCTGGATTTGCCCCTTTAAGAGCTGCATTTCCCACTGAATTTTTTAATGTATAGAATACATAGGTGTGAGAGAGGGGAACTGAGGTCAGCTCTCTCCAATGGGTTCCAGCTGGAAGGCTGGATTTGTGATACATCCTGCTTTTCTCTCCAGCTCCAGGCTCCTTACAGAGACAAAATGAGACCCTAATCCCCCTTCCAGCCCACAAATCTTCCCCTAATAGCTGCGGCTATGCTCAGTCCCCGGCCTGGCAGCTGGAGAGGCAGGAAAAGCCTTTGAATCTGGGGGAGGCAGGATGGGGTGGTGGGGGCAGGATGGGGAAGGGGGGGTGGGGTACGAGCACATAATTTACATGAGCTGCCCTTCACCTATTAGTACAGAAGTAGTTGTATTAAACACTATGCAGACAGATCCGTTGTAGTTGGTCAACTTCATGAACTAAGTTTATTGTTTTTATGTCCAACTTTCAAATTGAGATTTACCAGAAAGGCAAAGACGAGTTTAGAGGGAATCTTTAGTCTCCTTGCAGCAATTTTAGGTTTACATTTAAATTTGTACAGCTTAATGTATGAATATTAAGAATGCATTAAAATGTTTTACAAACCTTCCTTTCCTGTTTATAGTTTTTAATGATTTATGTCAGGGGTAGGCAACCTTAGAACATGGAAGAGGTCAAAGATGACCGGAATGCAGGGAGCACATTTTTTTTAAGGATATAACCTAACAAGATCCCATTAAAAAAGGAAGGTCTGAAGAAGGGGTGTCAGACTCAATTTATTTGCAGGCCGCATCAGCAGTATGGTTGCCCTGAAAGGGGCAGTTGTATCTGGGGTGCACCATGTACAGAGTGCAGGGTTCAGGAGTGCGCTATGTACAGAGTGCAGAGTTCAGGAGTGTGGTACGTACAGAGTGCAGAGTTCAGGAGTGTGCTATGTACAGAGTGCAGAGTTCAGGAGTGTGCTACGTACAGAGTGCAGAGTTCAGGAGTGCGCTATGTACAGAATGCAGAGTTCAGGAGTGTGCTATGTACAGAGTGCAGAGTTCAGGAGTGTGCTATGTACAGAGTGCAGAGTTCAGGAGTGTGCTAAGTACAGAGTGCAGAGTTCAGTAGTGCGCTACATACAGTGTGCAGAGTTCAGGAGTGTCTTCTGTACAGAGTGCAGTGTTCAGGGGTGTGTTTTGTACAGCGTACAGTTCCAGGGGTTTCCTATGCACAGAGTGCAGAGTTCAGGGGTGTGTTGTGTACATAGCGCAGGGCTTAGGGGTGCGCTATGTACAGAATACAGAGTTCAGGGGTGTTCTTTGCACAAAGTGCAGGGTTCAGGGGTTCCCTATGTACAGAGTGCAGAGTTTAAGGGTGTGCTGTGTACAGAGAGCAGGGTTTAGGGGTGCACTATGCACAGTGTACATCCCCAATCTCAACCCCCCCCCTCCCCCAAAGCTTCCTCACATCTCTCTCTCCTACCTGGCCCAGCTCTAGTACCTCCCTGTGTCGGCATCTCTGTCACACTTCAGGGAGATTGTTCTCTCTCTCAGATTCTGGAAATCTGTCCCATTGTGAGTGCATGCAGGGATCTGTTAGTCCCGGGAGCCGCCGAGAGCAGAGCCATCCCTTCTAAATACAGAAGGCTTCTGTGTTTACAAGTAAAAGTGGGGAACGGGAGTGGAGGGTGAGAGCCAGAGGTTGGCGAAATGGAGTTCTGCGACATTCTGGCTACAAAACTGGGTGTGAGGGCCACATGACAAGGCTTGGTGGGCCGGATTTGACCCATGGGCCTTGTGTTTGACATATGTGGTCTGAAAAATTCAGAGATTGGTATTAGGTAACACAGAATGCAGGGGCCAGGAGTAATGCAGAGCTAAAAGATCACCAGTATATAATGCTCAGCGCAGAGGTCAGTAGTAAGCAACGAAGAGTGCAGAGGTCAGGAGTTAGAAATGCAGAGTGCAGAGGTCAGGAGTATGTAATGCAGAGTGCAGAGGTCAGCAGCAGATAACAAAGGGTGCACAGGTCAGGGAAGGTAATGCAGAGTGCGGGGTTCAGAAGTAAGTAATGCAGAGTTCATAGGTCAGTAGTATGTAACGCTGGATTCAGAGTCAGTTAGTAACATAGCATGCAGAATACAGTCTGCATGTACTGCAGAGTGCAGAGGTCAGGAGTAAGTAACACAAAGTGCAGAGGTCAGTAGTAAGTAACACAGAGTGCAGAGGTCAGTAGTAAGTAATGCAAAGTGCAGAGGATAGGCGGAAGTAATGCAGGGGTCAGTAATAAGTAGCACAAAGTGCAGAATGGGTTAACACGACCTCGCCTCCATCCACCAGGGGGAGCTCAAGAGACTTGATGGTGGGCAGCACTAAATTATGGAAGATGTAGTGCAGAGGAAGGATCATGCTATGGTAGTCAATGCACTATAGAACTACAATTCCAATGCAAGGTGGGTGTAAGGAGAAAGAGTTGTATTTTCACAGGCTAAATACCGAGGAATTTTCCTGTTTGCTGCAAGGAGACTGAGATGTTCACATCGCTGCTTCTGTGTGAACATCAACCTGCCACAAGCCTTTGGTCGTGTGCTGAGAACCGGAGTCCAGGCAGGTCCAGAAGTGACTGAGCTCAAATGAACTGGCCATCTAACTAGCAGCATTGTTTACTGTGGGCAGACTTTACTGGGACTGTACTAATGCGTACCACTGTAAAGACTGGGCCTCAATGCTAGCCGGCTGAAGAACTAGAGCTATAGACTGCTCACTCAGATAGCTATTTCACAAGACCTTTACCTGTTGTCCATAGTAAGAGATAACTCTTTAGCATTTTTTAAAATTTCATCACTACCATTCATATAGAGTGCACTCTAAAGTGGATATAGCCTACTGTTCACAGAGGAGTTATCACAGTATTGATTATTATTGCTGTTACTCTTTAATAATGCCATTACTTCTTGCTGATTTTGTGAATTACCAGGTTTCTCCAAGACAGGCTATAGATGATGCGATTTTCTTTCCTGCAACCATGGGCCACTGACACGGATGATGCTATGAGCAAGCACTTGGTATAAGTGCGAAACGCGTTAGCTGCTTTTTCTGTACTTTTCCGCTACAGTGTCCTGTATGCTTTATGATCCTGATTTTACAATAAAGACACTTGCATTTTCTCCCGGTGTGCGGCTGTCCAGATCTTCTCGTATACTTCCTGCAGGTCAGTGATGATGCAGGGATTGCACCCGCAGAGCTATTGTGTTCTCCCGGAGGAGGGGGGGCGTCCCTGCAGAGAGAACACAGTGATTATTGCTAGCGGCTATAGCCATTGGCAATAATGTGAGAATCCGACATGCAGGTTATACCCAAGTCGATTGAACTGGGTACAGTCAGCCTGCCCATAGATGGTTCTATTCTCGGCCGGTCCCTGCTGAACCGGCCGAGATTTGAACCATCTGGTGATCTATGGCCAGCTTAAAGAAGAAGTACGGGACTGTTTTTTTTTTTTTAATCGTACTTACCTAGGTGAATGCAGCATCGATCCAATGCTGCATCTGTCTCCCACCGGCTCTAAGGATGAGAACTGAGCGATCAAACGCCGTAGATCGCTTGGTTCTCAGTGCTCCCTAAGCAGAGGGCTGGTGACTGTCACTCACTGGCTCTCTGCTCTGCCGCCTCCCCTTCCCCCCACACACTCACTAGAGCACTGGGCTGTGTAAAGGAGGCTGGGAGAGGCCGGCTTAGGCTCTCAGCGGTTTGCTGAGAGGCTGAGCCAGGTGCCGGTCCAGGCATGTGGGTGGATCCCGACCATTAGGTCGCGATCTTTGCCCAGCGTGGATCGGTTCTGTGACGTCAGCCGACAGCAGGTTTCAGCCCGTTGTCTGCAGAAAATGGGTCAGGAGTGCAAAACGATCTGGACTCCTGTGATCCACAGGAGAAGTACAGCCAAAAAATATATATATATATAGTCCAGTTTTCTTTAGTTTCCACAATATAAACATAGGCAGCAGCACAGAATTGGGCCAAAAACATAGAAAAGAGTATTTTCAACAACTCTAGTAGGCCATACATTAACAAAAAAATGGATTTTTATGAATGTATGGTATGATGGATTTAGTAAGGAAGCCTGGATTACCTATCATCAGGAGACATCAATTTGAGAAAGTAGTTCTGCCTTCGGATCACTGTAAAAAATGTTAGAATAAAAAAATAACAAACATGTTAAAAAGTAAAATATTATAAAGGAAAAGACCTTAAACAACCCTTAAGCACCGACACGTGCGATAAATTACCGCATGAGAAAATATGATAGTTACCGAACAATCGAAAAAATACTGCATTTGTTATTTAACCACTTACGGACCGCCCGCCGCAGTTTTACGTCGGTACTTTGAAGAGGATTATTGTTGTTATGGCAGCAGCTAGCTACCATAACCCCGGTATCCTCCTCTTCAGCGGGTGGTCCACTTTCAGATAAAAGTGGTCTTTGCCACAAGATCACTTTTATTGGCGGCGGGAGAGGGGCCCCCCTCAGCCGTCGGCAATGGCGGAGGCGATCGGATGTTTTCTCTAGCCTGACATGGAGACACCCATCTCCATATCATTGCAGGGCGGAAGCAACGTCAAAATGTCACTTCTGCCCATAGCTCTTAAAGGGCCAATTTTTTTTTGTAAATTTTTTAAATGACAATTTTTTTTTTCTTTTTATTGCTTTTAAGTGTAAATGTGAGATCTGAGGTCTTTTTGACCCCCAGATCTCATATATAAGAGGCCCTGTCATGCTTTTTTTCTATTACAAGGGATGTTTACATCCCTTGTAATATGAATAAAAGTGGCACTATTTTTTTAAAACAGTGTAAAAATAAAGAATAAAAGGTAAAATAAATAAGAAAAAAAATTTTAAACGCGCCCCGTTCCGACGAGCTCGCCTGCAGAAGCGAGCGCACACGTGAGTAGCGCTCCCATATGAAAACGGTGTTCAAACCACACATGTGAGGTATCGCCGCGATCGGTAGAGCGACAGCAATAATTCTAGCCCTAGACCTCCTCTGTAACTCAAAACATGCAACCTGCAGAATTTTTTAACTTCGCCTATGGAGATTTTTAAGGGTAAACGTTTGTCGCCATTCCACGAGCGGGTGCAATTTTGAAGCGTGACATGTTGGGTATCAATTTACTCGGCGTAACTTCATCTTTCACAATCTAAAAAAGAAAATAGGGCTAACTTTACTGTTGTCTTATTTTTTAATTTAAAAAAATTGTATATTTTCCAAAAAAAGTGCGCTTGTAAGACCGCTGCGCAAATACAGCGTGACAGAAGGTATTGCAATGACCGCCATTTCATTCTCTAGGGTGTTAGAAAAAAAAATGTGCGATAAATTACTGCATGAGAAAATATGATAGTTACCGAACAATCGAAAAAAATACCGCATTCATTATTTAACGCTAAATTCTTAGTGAATTTAACTTTCACAACGTATTTATCGCATGCGTTATTTTACTGCATTTTATTTGCCATTATTTAACTCTAATGCCGCGTACACACGAGCGCAATGTCCGACAGAAGAAGTCAGACGGAAGCTTTTCATTGTCTATTCCGATCCTGTGTAGGCCTCATCGGAATTTTTTTTTTCGAAAATTCTGATGGACCTAGAAATAGAGCATGCTCTAAATATTTCTGATGGAACCAATTCCCATCGGGAAAACCGATCGTCTGTATGCTGTTCCGAGGGACCAAAAATTAGGCATGCTCTGAAGCAAGTACGAGACGGAAGCTATTGGCTACTGGCTATTGAAATTCCTTTCTCTAGCCCCGTCGTAAGTGTTGTACGTCACCGTGCTCTGGACGGTCGGACTTTGGTCGGACTGATTGATTGACCGTGTGTAGGCAAGGCCGTCAGAGCTCCGTCGGAGAAACCTTCGGAGTTTATTCCGACGGCTAAACCGCTCGTGTGTACAGGGCATTAGTGAATTGACCTCATTTTCCTTCCCTTCTTGTTCCTTTCTGCAGTTGATAAATTGTGTTCCTCGCGGCCAGGGGCATAACTAGAAATAGCAGGGCCCCATAGCAAAATGTTGTATGGGGCCCCCCTGCAAACAGCCCCCCCCCCCCCACAGCTTCCCTAGTGTCAATGCAGCGTAACCTGTGCCACATACAGCGTGACCTGTGCCCAATACAGTGTGACCTGTGCCCCATGCAGCGTGACCTGTGCCCAATACAGCATGACCTGTGCCCAATACAGCGTGACCTGTGCCCAATACAGTGTGACCTGTGCCCCGTACAGCGTGACCTGTGCCCCATGCAGCGTGACCTGTGCCCAATACAGTGTGACCTGTGCCCCGTACAGCGTGACCTGTGCCCCATGCAGCGTGACCTGTGCCCAATACAGCATGACCTGTGCCCCATACAGCGTGACCTGTGCCCCATACAGCGTGACCTGTGCCCAATACAGCGTGACCTGTGCCCCATACAGCGTGACCTGTGCCCAATACAGCGTGACCTGTGCCCAATACAGCGTGACCTGTGCCCAATACAGTGTGACCTGTGCCCCGTACAGCGTGACCTGTGCCCCGTACAGCGTGACCTGTGCCCCATGCAGCGTGACCTGTGCCCAATACAGCGTGACCTGTGCCCAATACAGCGTGACCTGTGCCCAATACAGCGTGACCAATACAGCGTGACCTGTGCCCAATACAGCGTGACCTGTGCCCAATACAGCGTGACCTGTGCCCAATACAGCGTGACCTGTGCCCCATACAGCGTGACCTGTGCCCAATACAGCGTGACCTGTGCCCCATACAGTGTGACCTGTGCCCAATACAGCGTGACCTGTGCCCAATACAGCGTGACCTGTGCCCCATACAGCGTGACCTGTGCCCAATACAGCGTGACCAATACAGCGTGACCTGTGCCCAATACAGCGTGACCTGTGCCCAATACAGCGTGACCTGTGCCCAATACAGCGTGACCTGTGCCCCATACAGCGTGACCTGTGCCCAATACAGCGTGACCTGTGCCCCATACAGTGTGACCTGTGCCCAATACAGCGTGACCTGTGCCCAATACAGCGTGACCTGTGCCCAATACAGCGTGACCTGTGCCCAATACAGCGTGACCTGTGCCCCATACAACGTGACCTGTGCCCAATACAGTGTGACCTGTGCCCAATACAGCGTGACCTGTGCCCCATACAACGTGACCTGTGCCCAATACAGCGTGACCTGTGCCCAATACAGCGTGACCTGTGCCCCATACAGCGTGACCTGTGCCCCATACAGCGTGACCTGTGCCCAATACAGTGTGACCTGTGCCCCGTACAGCGTGACCTGTGCCCCATACAGCGTGACCTGTGCCCGTACAGCGTGACCTGTGCCCCATACAGCGTGACCTGTGCCCAATACAGCGTGACCTGTGCCCCATACAGCGTGACCTGTGCCCCATACAGCGTGACCTGTGCCCAATACAGCCTGGTCTGCCTGTGCCCCGTACAGCCCCACCTATGCAGAGGAAGAAGCAAGCCACCCGGATCAGCAGAGAGCGGGATTGCCCGCTGTAATAGCTTTCATTTGAATTTCCCGTCTTCCCGGGGCTCATCGTCACATAGCCCCACCTCTTGGCCCGACGCCTTTGATGACGTCACATGTCCCGCATTGGATCGGCGTTCTGTCTATCAAAGGCGCCGGGCCAAAAGGTGGAGCTATGTGACGATGAGCCCCGGGAACACTGGAAGTTCTAATGAAAGCTCTTACATCGGGCAATTCAGCTCTGTGCTGATACGGACAGCTCGCCTCTTCCTTTCCTCTCTCTTCCCCTGGCTGGGAGACTGTGCCGGTGGTGCTCTTATCCTCACCAGGCCCCACTCGGCTGCGGGCCCCATAGCGCCCGCATGGGTCACTATGGTGGTAGTTATGCCCCTGCTCGCGCCATTTCATAAATGGAGGATAATAATAATAAATATTTGGACTCAATTTCAAATAGTAAAAGTCCACCCATATACAAAATCATGTTCTCTTTTCCGCCCTGTTATTGGGGGGACCAGTGAGTAGAACGTTGGTGCAGCTGTTCCCGGGGACAAACCCCGCTAGAGGACCAAACTATGTTTATTCATTAGCTGAACACGTTTTAATAATGGACTGTAAAACCAAGAACATCTGGGATTTCTGCTCCGTGCCGCCGAAACTTGTGTCGTTTTTTTTTAATTATGGGGGAATAAATTAGTTGTGGGAACATTCCCACTGAGAGTTTTTTTTATGAGCTGACACCACGTCATCTCTATGGGGAGAGCGATCGCCAACCGCCAGAATTTTCATAGCGATCCTTCATAAGACCACCCGGCCCCCGAGCGTCAATTTCCCCTCAACCGTCTGCAAGGAGGGAAGTAAAACATATGAGAGGCAACCCCTACAGACTGTAATAGAGTCAAGTGTATTTTATTACACTACTTGAAGTCCAAAATAAAATATATGGTTGAAATTTATAATGACCAGCTCAGCGTACATTATTAAACAGGCAAGGCATGCATCTTGGAGATTAACTGTTGAGCATTGAGAAGAGCCTGGGGCAATTATTGATTAAAGCCTGATATGACCTACGCTATATTGTCAAAAGTATTGGGACACCTGCCTTTACATGCACAAGAAATTTAATGGCATCCCAGTCTTATGCCCCGTACACACGGTCGGATTTTCCGATGGAAAATGTGCAATCGGAGCTTGTTGTCGGAAATTCTGACCGTGTGTGGGCTCCATCGGACTTTTTCCAGCGGATTTTCCGACACACAAAGTTTGAGAGCAGGAGGTAAAATTTTCCGACAACAAAATCCGTTGTCAGAATTTCCGATCGTGTGTACACAAATCCGACGGACAAAGTGCCACGCATGCTCAGAATAAATAAAGAGATGAAAGCTATTGGCTACTGCCCCGTTTATAGTCCCGACGTACGTGTTTTATGTCACTGCGTTCAGAATGATCGGATTTTCCGACAACATTGTGTGACCGTGTGTATGCAAGACAAGTTTGAGCCAACATCCGTCGGAAAAAATCCTAGGATTTTGTTGTCAGAATGTCCGATCGTGTGTACGGGGCATAAGTCCGTAGCGTTTAATATCCATACCTCCCAACTTTCTGAGATGAGAATGAGGGACACCTATCAGCAAAAGTATGCAGGCATAGGACACACCCCTTGCCGCGCCCCTTTAAAGGAGAATTGTACAAAAAAAAACAAGATTGGTTAAACCCACAAAGTGTTTTTTTTTTTTTTACCATTACTATTCCTTTATGTTGGATTTTGGAATTTACAAATGCAGCAATTTAGAAATCAGATGAAAGGTTTAGCGCTGGAAAACACTTTTTGATAGATAAAAAGTGCATTTTATATACAACTCTATAGATCAGACCAAAATGAGGGACAAATGAGGAGGAATGAGGGACAGAGGGACATTGCTCCAAATCAGGGACAGTTGGGAGCTATGTAATATGGAGTTGGCCCACTCTTTGCTCCACCCCAAACTCGCTCATCCATGTCTTTATGGACTTTGCTTTGTGCACTGGTCCAAATCATTTGGTGGAGGGGGGATTATGGTGGGGGGTGGTTTTTCAGAGGTTGGACTCGGCCCCTTAGTTCCAGTGAAGGGAACACTTAAGGCGTCAGCATACCAAGACATTTTGGACAATTTCATGCTCCCAACTTTGTGGGAACGGTTTGGGGACGGCCCCTTCCTGTTCCAACATGACTGCCCACCAGTGCACAAAGCAAGGTCCATAAAGAATATGGATGAGCGAGTTTGGGGTGGAGGAACTTGATTGGCCTGCACAGAGTCCTGACCTCAACCTGATAGAACACCTTTTAAGGTGAATTAGAGTGGAGACTGCGAGCCAGGCCTTCTCGTCCAACCTCAGTGCCTGACCTCACAAATGCTCTTCTGGAATAATGGTCAAACATTCCCATAGACACCCTCCTAAACCTTGTGGACGGCCTTCCCAGAAGAGTTGATTATAGCTGCAAAGGGTTGGGCCAACTCAATACTGAACCCTACAGACTAATGCCCCGTACACACGGTCGGACTTTATTCAGACATTCCGACAACAAAATCCTAGGATTTTTTCCGACGGATGTTGGCTCAAACTTGTCTTGCATACACACGGTCACACAAAGTTGTCGGAAAATCCGATCATTCTGAACGCGGTGACGTAAAACACGTACGTCGGGACTATAAACGGGGCAGTGGCCAATAGCTTTCATCTCTTTATTTATTCTGAGCATGCGTGGCACTTTGTGTGTCAGATTTGTGTACACACGATCGGAATTTCCGACAACGGATTTTGTTGTCGGAAAATTTTATATCCTGCTCTCAAACTTTGTGTGTCGGAAAATCTGATGGAAAATGTGTGATGGAGCCCACACACGGTCGGAATTTCCGACAACAAGGTCCTATCACACATTTTCCGTAGGAAAATCCGACCGTGTGTACGGGGCATAAGACTGGGATGCCATTAAATTTCTTGTGCGTGTAAAGGCATGTGTCCCAATACTTTTGAAAATATAGTGAAATTCGGGTGGTCGAATAATCTGGTGAGTGGAGTCCTGTTTGGTGAAGAGCAGCGCAAAGTAACATGGATTGCAAATTCTGGAGAATTGAGTATTTATATGCAAATTCCAAATTTTTCGCGGTTTTGGACTTTTTTGTTGCAACTATTTAACACTATATGGAAATGTATCATTAAGTATCTCAGATACTTCCAGAATTGATGGCAAATTTTCTTCCCTCCACACGCAGTGGATGTCCTCTTCTTGCCCTCTGTACAGTTCTTGGTGTGAAATGTTCTTTTGCCAAATCTTTAGACGTACCTTGGATATATTTAAACATGTTGCTGGTAAGATGTATTATTTTTCCATGCAGAACATACCTGGTTTATCTAATCTTTCACTGCAAGATTTTCCATCTCTTATGTTCCTTAGTTGCCTTTGAACCCTCTCCAAAACTCCAAACCTGGCCATGTTGTCCTAGATGTGGCCTTAGAAGCTTATTGTACAGAGGAAAGACTACGTTAGCATCACATTTTTTTTTCTCATTTTTTTAACACCCCAAGATTTAACTTCCTTTTTCAGTTGTTGCTTGGCATTGAGTAGAGCTGCTAAACATATTGTAAATTAAGCTAGTGAACAATAAAAGCACCACATCTTAATTACACCCACCGGCCACTTTATTAAGTAGACCTGTTCAATAAATTGCTTGGTAAAGACAAATTGCTAATCAGCCAATCACGTGGCAGCAACTCAATGCATTTAGGCATCTAGACGTGGGGGAGACGACTTGCTGAAGTTCAAACCGAGCATCGGAATGGGGAAGAAAGGGGATATTTAGTGACTGAACGTGGCATGGTTGTTGGTACCAGACGGGCTGGTCTGAGTATTTTAAAAAACTGCTGATCTACAGGGATTTTCACCCACAACCATCTCTCAGGTTTACAGAGAATGGTCTGAACAAGAGAAAATATCCAGTAAGTGGCATTTGTGTGGATGAAAAATGCCTTGATGTCAGAGGTCAGAGGAGAATGGGCAGACTGGTTCCAGATGATAGAAAGGCAAACAAAAACTCACATAAACACCAAGGAATGCAGGATACCATCTCTGAACACACAACACGTCCAACTTTGAAGGAGTTGGGCTACAGCAGCAGAAGACCACACTGGGTGCCACTTAGGGTTGCCACCTCCTTGTCAGGGCTGGGCTCAGCCCTTCCTTCTCTGAGCTGGCCGCTCAGCTGTTGGCTAATTGCCAGCTCCCATCTCTCCACAGTTACTCGGCTGTTTATGATTTCCTGCTCGTCAGTCCTGCCTACTTAAGCCGTCCAGTCCAGAGGATCTCTGCCTTCGACTTGGTCAATATCACAGAAACTATCTCCTGTGATCCTGTTCAAGACTTGCTTTCCTGCCATCCCTTCTGGCTCCAGATCCTGCTTGCTGTTCCACTACATTGATCCCTGACTTCTGGCTTGGCTGACTATCCGTTCCGGTTCCTGAACTCTGGCTATGTTTTGGCTACGTTTGTTCTTTTTACTTTTATTATTAAACAAGTGTGATTGAACTGTACTTCTGTCTCGGCCTGATTTAATGGTTTCTGACACTCATACCTTTAAAACCGAACACATGTTAATTACACAGGTTCTGTGGCTGAATAAGGTGATAGTTAAACTCACTTGGTGCCTTGTGTGCATTGAAGAACCTCAGAACCTGTGTAATTCATATGCGTTAGGGTTTAAAGGGATGAGTTGGAAACCCTAGTGCCACTCCTGTCAGCTAAGAACAGGAAACTGAGGCTACAATTGGCACAGGATCACCAAAATCGAATAGAAGATTGGAAAAACGTTGCCTGGTCTGATGAGTCTGGATTTCAGCTGCGACATTCAGATGGTGGGGTCAGAATTTGGTGTTAACATGAAATGGATCCATTCTGCCTTGTATCACCGGTTCAGGCTGGTGGTGGGGGTGTAATGGTGGGGGGGATATTTTCTTGGCACACTTTGGGCTCCTTAGTACCAATTGAGCATGGTTTAAACACCACGGCCTACCTGAGTATTGTTGCTGACCATGTCCATCCCTTTATGACTACATTGTCCCCATCTTCTGATGGCTCCTTCCAGCAGGATAATGCTCCATGTCACAAAGCTCCAAACATCTCACCACTGGACAATGAGGTCCTTGTACTCCAATGGCCTCCACACTCACCACATCTCATCCAATAGAGAACCTTTGAGATGTGGTGGAAGATTGGCATCATGGACGTGCAGCCGATGAATCTGAAGCAACTGTGTGATGTTATCATGTCACTATGGAGCAAAATCTCTGAGGAACGTTTCCAACACCTTGTAGAATCTATGCCACCAAGAATAAAGGCAAAAGGGGGTCCAACCCGGTACCTAATAAAGTGGCACAGTTGGGATGTTCTATAAAAATGTGTCTAGGAAGGGTTAATGTACAAGCACAGCAAGGAATCACAGTGCTGCTCCAGTAATGGGAACGTCCTTGTGCAATGTCCTGCTATCTCACGCTGGTCACATGACCACTGCTGACATCATTCAGTGACCCTCAGACTGACCTACTTGCACATAGAAGAATTTCATGACAAATTATTCCATCAGATTATCTAATCAATCCTGCGGCCCTCGTGACCCTCTCCAGTACATTATGGGTATTGTCAGTGTTTCCATATTGTGTTTATACTGATTCAATTTCGATTGTCTTAGCTTTTAACAGGAGTTCTGTCATTTTTTTTCAGGTTGTCAGTATAAAAATGTGCTCCGTCAGTAAATTTGTCATGTTTTGTCAGTAAAAAGTGCTGCTGTAGGTTGGCAACACTGCTATCAAGCCCCTAATAAAAAGACGGCATTAAGAAGAAATAGGGGGTTATTTACTAGAGGAAAATCCACTTTACACTGAAAGTGCCCTTGGAAGTAAAGTCGCTGTAGATCAGAGGGGGACATGCAAGGAGAATAAAAAACAGCATTTTAGCTTGCACATGATTGGATGATACAATCAGCAGGGCTTCCCCTCATTTCAGATCTACCCCTTAGATTTAGAGTGACTTTCAAGTGCACTTTCAGTGCAAAGTGGTTTTGCCTTTCGTAAATAACCCCCATAGTGTGTCACAGTAGTATACTCCGCCCCCTTCACATCACTTCACATCACCCCCCACAATAGTGGCCTCTGACCTCCTCCCACAGTAATGTCCTCTGCTCCTCTACATCTCACACAGCGGTGTCCTCTGCCCCCCTTCACATCATTATCCCCCAACTGTAGGGTCTTCTTCCCCCCATAGCAGGGATCTCTGCCCCCCATAGCAGTGTCCTCTGCCCCCATAGCAGTGTCCTCTGCCCCTCCATAGCAGGGTCCTCTGACCCCCATAACAGTGTACTCTGTCCCCATTACATACCCGCCCCCCCACTGTAGTGTCCTCTGACCCCCATAACAGTGTCCTCTGTCCCCATTACATACCCCCCCACTGTAGTGTCCTCTGTCCCCATTACATAACCACCCCCCCCACGGTAGTGTCCTCTTCCCCTCTGAATTCCCCCCATAGCAGTGTCCACTGCCTCCTCCACTTCACACCCTCCCCCCCCCACTGTAGTGTCTAAGGCCCTGCTGCACCCCTATAACAGTGTCCTCTGTCCCCATTACATACCCCCCCACTGTAGTGTCCTCTGTCCCCATTACATAACCCCCCCCCCACGATAGTGTCCTCTTCCCCTCTGAATTCCCCCCATAGCAGTGTCCACTGCCTCCTCCACTTCACACCCCCCCCCCCCACTGTAGTGTCTAAGGCCCTGCTGCACCCCTATAGCAGTGTCCTCTGCCAAGTCCACATGACCCCCCCCCACAGTAGTATCCCCTTCCCCCCCCTTAGCAGTGTCCTCTGCCCCTCTGCCCCCTCCCATAGCAGTGTCCCCTGCCCCCTCCACATCTCCCCCCCCACTGTAGTGTCCATTGCCCCTCTGCCCCCGCACACCCATAACAGTGTCCTCTGCCCCCTCCCATAGCAGTAACCTCTGCCCCCTCCACATCACCCCCCTACTTTAGTGTCCACTGCCCCTCTGCCCCCTCCCATAGCAGTGTCCCCTGCCCCCCTCCACATCCCCCCCCCACTGTAGTGTCCACTGCCCCTCTGCCCCCTCCCATAGCAGTGTCCCCTGCCCCCCTCCACATCCCCACCCCCCCACTGTAGTGTCCACTGCCCCTCTGCCCCCGCACACCCATAGCAGTGCCCTCTGCCCCCTACCATAGCAGTGTCCTCTGCCCCCTCCACATCAAACTGTAGCGTCCACTGCCCCTTTGCACCTCTAGTGCAGTGTCCTCTGCCTCCTCCACATCACCCCCCTCCCCCCACAGCAGTGTCCTCTGCCCCTCTGCCCCCTCCTATAGCAGTGTCTCCTGCCCCCTCCACATCACCCCCCCCCAACTGTAGGGTCTGCTGCCCCTCCCATAGCAGTGTCCTCTGCCACCTCCGCATTGGTCCCCACCCCGCCCTCGTAGTGTCCGCTGCCCCTCAACTACCCCCCAATACCATGTCCTCTGCCCCCTTCACATCATCCCCCTTCCCCCCACTGCAGTGTCCTCTGCCCCCCTCCACAGAAGTGCTCTGTGCTTCCCCCAAGCAGTGTCCTCTGCCCCCCTCACATCACCCCCTTCCCACTCTGTAGTGTCCTCTGCCCCACTACCCCCCCCAATAGCAGTGTCCTCTGCCCCTTCACATCACCCCCCCTCACTGTAGTGCCCTGTGCCCCCCCCCAAAGTAGTGTCCTCTGTCCCCCTCCTCCCCCCCCCAGTAGTGCCCCTTTTCCCCTTTACACCATCCCCTAGTCCGAACCAGGAGTATGCAGGTAGCATTCTCTTACCTGTTGTAAGGTGTACAGCAGAGCAGAGAGCGGGAGCACAGTACTGGATGGAGGGTGGGAGCAGGAGCTGCCGGTGTTAACTATTCATGAATGGTTGCTACTAGGACCGTCCATTCTCCTAACATTCAGTCCTCTGCTGCAGCAGCTCCTGATCCTGCCCTCCATCCACTATGCTGCCTCTCGCCCTCCGCCCTGCTGTGAAGTGAGAGCGATGGTGGCTGAGGGGAAGGACCGGC
The DNA here is from genome assembly GCF_042186555.1 of Aquarana catesbeiana. NCBI lineage: Eukaryota > Metazoa > Chordata > Amphibia > Anura > Ranidae > Aquarana > Aquarana catesbeiana. The sequence goes on along the minus strand of NC_133327.1, from coordinate 679,235,103 downwards.
TAAGCCCTCTTCAAGATCTACCTGTTGGCTGCCCGCGGTCGACAGGTAGATAGCGATTGACGGGTTGCCAACCCCAGCATTAAAAAAATTTATTTTTCCTATTACGTACATGTATGCGGAGTAATGTGTCCGTGTAACATTTCCAGGTAAATATTACCTACGTTCACCATATTGATTGAGGCATCATCCAGGGTCACCATCTACTTCCTAGACTGAGATGTTGGCTCAAAGTAAGTTGACACAATCATGTAAATCCTGGTCTCTGTGTAGTTCCTGGCTTCTCACCGTGCTGATACAAAGTTACAATGTCATAGTCTGATTACTGGGAGAGAGGGGAAATGCTTCTTCCTGCCTGCAGCAGATTGATGACATCATCTCAGCTTTGGCAGAGTCACTGGCTAGAATTTAGGGACGGCTTTTTATTGATAAAAAGTGGAGTTTTTCTGAAAAAAAATGATACCATTGCTGTATGTTATGACATTTTAGGAATTTATTCATGATGACTTGTAAAGTTACTAAAAGGTCAGCGCTGCTTTTATTCATGAGTCAGCAGGCTGGTTGTCACAGGGAGACAGCTGAGCTTTTCTAAGAGCAAATAGTGGAGTTCTGGAATCTGACATGGGATCAGCAGCAATCACTTTCTACATCTGGTGCCCTCAGACATGTTTGAGCTGACTTGTGATTCACATGCAGGGACAAGCCGGGGAGGGAGAGGCCAGTCGTGATGGCTGATAGGGGCTGGCAAGAGCGCTCTGCACGGCATGCCTAGAGATCAGATACGGAATAATCTACTAATAGCGGCTCCTGTACCTGCAGCATTTGCCATTGTTTGATCTGTGTCCTGGCACTGTGCATCCCTCAGCCCTCATACAAAGATATTTCAAGGGGCAGTCCGCATTCTCAAAAATTTTGCTGTACAAGTTTTACTGTAGCTAATGCTCAGCTAGAACAAAAGTCTGCAAACTTTCTATACAAAGGGCCAGTTTACGGTCCTTGAGGCTTTGGGGGGGGGGGGGGTTGCAGCCTGGGGCTGAGAAAAGACCCTGGTGTTAGTGAGAGTAAGCAGTGGCCCATCATTGGTTTTATGGTTTTAGTAGAAGAAATAGGGCCCTATTGTTGGTATCAGTGGGAGGAACGATGCCCTATTGTTGGTATCAGTGGGAGGAACAATGCCCTATTGTTGGTGTTCAAGGTAGGTATGGTGCCCCATCATTGGTGTCAGTGGGATGAATAGTGGCCCATCATTGACCTCTTTGAGAAAGTTGGCAAAGCTCCTCAGGGCGGAGCCTCTTTCAAAAAGCAGTGCCCCCCCATCATTGGTGTCAGTGGGAGGAATAGTGCCCCATCATTGATGTCAGTGGAAGGAATGGTGCCCCATCTGTCAGAAACCATGAAATCAGACCGAGACAGAAGTACAGTTAACAAACAAGATATTTGGGGGGCACACCCTAAAAGATGCATTAAAGATGGTGCAGCCATAAGACCATATAGTAGAAGAAAATATTACAGCGCACACATGCAAAAAAGACATTTACCTCCAGCAAGGCTAGTTTAAAAACACCTAAACATTTTCAAAAAACATTATGAAAAAATATGGGGATTTGGTCACACCATATTGCTATATGGTGCTAAGCCCACTTACTGCGACAAAGTACCACATGATTAGTGGGTCCTACACTGTCCATAGACTGGGAGATCCTGCATCTCTGAACCATGAGAGCTACACTCTTCTAAATGGGAGAATCTTGAGGTCTCCACCCATGACACAGGTGGACACTAATGAGAGGTACTTGATGAGGGAGTGGGGTGCAGTTAAATCACACTTGTTTAGTAATAAAAGTAAATAGAACAAACACAGCCAAAGTTCAGTAACTGGACTGGATAGTCAGACAAGCCAAACGTCAGGGAGTCGGAGATGAGCGTAGTAAAACAGCAAGCAGGATCTGGAGCCAGAAGGAATGTCAGCCAAGCAAGTCTTTAAACAGGAATGCAGGAGAGCGTCTCTGTAATGTTGACCAAGGCGAAGGCAGAGATGCTCTGAGCTGGACGGCTTAAGTAGGCAGGACTGACAAGCAGGATATCATCAACAGCTGAGTAACTGTGGAGAGATGGGAGCTGACAATTAGCCGACAGCTGAGCGGCCAGCTCAGAGAAGGAAGGACGGAGCCCAGCCCTGACACCATTATTAATGTCAGTGGAAGAAATAGTGCCCCATCATTGATATCAGTGGGAGGAATAGTGGCCCATCATTGATGTCAGTGGAAGGACTGGTGCCCCATCATTGATATCAGTTGGAGGAATAGTGCCCCATCATTGGTATCAGTGGGAGGAATAGTGTCCCATCATTGGTATCAGTGGAAGGAATAGTGCCCCATCATTGGTATCAGTGGGAGGAATAGTGCCCCATCATTGGTATCAGTGGGAGGAGTAGAGCCCCATTATTGGTATCATTGGGAGGAATAGTGCCCCATCATTGGTATCAGTGGGAGGAATAGTGCCCCATCGTTGATATCAGTGGAACTAATAGTGCCCCATCATTGGTATCAGTTGGAGGAATAGTGCCCCATCATTGGTGTCAGTGGGATGAATGGTGCCCCATCATTGGTATCTTTGAATGGTAAGGTACTGCAAGGGCCGATAAGGGCAAGCAAAAGGGCCACATCTGGTCCTTAGGCTACAGTTTGGAGATTACTGCTGTAGAAAGTAGCTCTTGACCAAGACAAGTCCACATTGAAGGACAATTGCTATGATATTCAGGTGAAGAAAACATTTACAGATTAAAATGTTTCTATTCTCAATGTGCAAAATCAACACAATCAATGTTTCTTTTTCCTAGAATGAACATTTTCTGTCTTACCATACTAATAGTCAGGGCCGGGATAAAGGATGGACAGGAGGGGCAGCCACCCAGGGCTCAGCGGTAGAGGAGGGCACTTCCTCATGAAAGCTCTGAATCAGTGGTTAGTAACCAGGGGTCGCACTTCCACATCTTCTCTGACAGCTAATGCTGTCATGCCATGCTTCAGCGTACCCGCTTTCCACTCCATCCATCCACAGCTGACACAAAGACACACCATGCATGTGCAACTATCTTCTAGCCACAGGAAAGCAAGTGATCGGGCATGCAGGAGTAGTGCACACTCCATGTAGGTCGGCTACCAGGTGAGGATGAGTAAAATGTTTCTTTTATTTCGTCCAAGGAGTATACGTTCCAAACACAGCCAAGTGTTGGCTCTGTTTGAAACATGTGTACTCCTTGGACGAAATAAAGAGACATTTTATTCATCCTCACCTGGTTGCTGACTCTACCTACATGGAAGGACTTGTGTTGCGGAGTGGAGACCACAAGTCAGGCACAGTGAGTGGAAACAGAGATCTCTTGCCAGCCCTGATTGCAGGATTGGGTTGCAGTGCCATTATGTGCCAGTGCACACTCCATGCCAACCATAGAGAGATGGAGCAAGAGGGCAAAGAATAGGCACAAGGTGGTAACCATTCTTTGGCATGCATTAGGAAGGGAGGTCTGCATCCTTTCCCTGGGCGCTTGACGAACCCGGTACTGCTAACAGTGATGGTGGTGGCACTCTTAGAACGTACTGTTGGGAGGCTGATAGTACAAAACGAACCCAACAATATTGTTCTTGGCATATTCCATGTATATCTCCTGTAATATTCATGTAGTAGAGCATCTGAGTGGTTTGCCACAAGAGGACCAACAACTCTGTATTTATTTTTCAGGAGGACTTCCCACCTGGCCTCTCAGAAGCTGGACATGTGCATTGTCTTCGGTAATCATGTGTGAAGGATTGTTCACAGGAGAGCCATACTGAAATGGAAAAATAATTTAACCATTGAGAACCCTTTTTCAATGCAACACTCTGAAATAAACCCCAAACTTCCAATTCCAGTCACCTGGTCCAGTTGGTTCCTCTTTGTAAGTTTGATTGATAGGACAGGTCAGCAAGCCTTGCATAATCACTATTACAGTATTTTGCCCTGGTGAGCGCTGAAAAAATCTGGTACTCCACTTCTGCATTGGGGTACCAAGGAGGGACAGAGGAAGGGATGTGGGTACAATAAAGGGACAGAGGGAGAGCTGGTATTTAACAGAGGGACACCCCAGATGACATCCAATAGGACGAAACACGTCGGGTAACGCTCGTGGAATCACTGCATACTGTTTGTGCTACTGAAGGATTTTAGCGTGTTTTAATCCATTTTTCTGTAAGTGTAAACACCTTTTTCTACATTAAACCTACCATACAGCGTCACACTGTGTGGTTTTCTGTCTTTTATGCCCTTTTACTTCGGATGCGGTTCACAATATACCATTGAGTCTATCTTCTGATGTTGGAACCTCTCCTCTAATGCCGGATGGGACTTATCTTCCAAATCATACATTTTTCCATGTTGGATGATGTTGACAATGGAGAGAAAGAGGGAACATTGAGGTTTACCAGAGAGATAGAGGGTGGATTATGGTAAAATAGAGGAACACAGGGGAGGTTGGGGTGTAGTAGAGAGATGGGGTAGAATGAATGGACAGAGGGAGGATTTGGACATAATGAAGGGACAGAAGGAGGACTGGGGCACAATATAGGGGCACGGGGGGATTGGGGTCTAATAGAGGGACAGAACGGGAAATGGCGTTCAATAGAAGGACAAAGGGAGGATTGGGGTACAATAGAGAGATGGGGGGGGGGGGGGGGGGCGAGGAGTACAATAGAGGAACAGTTTTGAGCCAAGTCACATTGTACAGTGAAGTACTTTCACACTAGTAGGAGGTTGTATTCTATAGAACATTAGTGACTTGTTATATAATACTCCCTCCTGTATGAATTATGTGAGCTGCACATAATGTCATATTTGCAATACATAGCACATATTGTTTTGTTTTTTTGTTTGTTTCAGATTTGTTGCAGATTATTATTTTCATTTGGGTCCTGTCCAAAACATAATCACACGGGGGAAATTGATTTAATTATAAGACAAACCTGACACAGAAATATGAATGATGATATGTAATCAGCTCCTTAATTGATCGTTTACAGATCTGGCACAAATGATAGGTAGACTCGTACATGGCGTGCCTGCAATGTGATGTGAAGATTTTTACAATAGGGAAGCTTCAAATTAAACAGAAAGGGTTTCTGATTATTTATTGCCTGCACTATTTCAGGCAACCAATGAGGTGTTAAATTAGCAATGTCTAATTAGAAAGGCAACCGTTTCCTTCCATTTTGGCATTTTTTTATATCCCCTTCCAACAAAATTCAGGATCTTGTATAATGAAAAATTCACTCTTTGGGTCTAGTAATGATTTCAAGGCAGATCTCGAGAAAGAAAGAAGAAGAAAAGAAAGAAAGAAGAAAGAAAGAAAGAAAGAAAGAAAGAAAGAAAGAAGAAAGAAAGAAGAGAAGAAGAAAGAAGAAAGGAAAGAAAGAAAGAAGAGTGTGAGGTCCCCTCTAAAAATCAATACAAGACCCTTAATCAGAGCATGCAGCCTGGCTGGCCAGGAAAGGGGAAGGAGGAGAGGCATGTGCCCCCCTTCCCCTCGAACCGTGGGAAGGAAGGAAGGAAGGAAGGAAGGAAGGAAGGAAGGAAGGAAGGAAGGAAGGAAGGAAGGAAGGAAGGAAGGAAGGAAGAAAGGAAGAAAGAAAGAAAGAAAGAAAGAAAGAAAGAAAGAAAGAAAGAAAGAAAGAAAGAAAGAAAGAAAGAAAGAAAGAAAGAAAGAAAGAAAGAAAGAAAGAAAGAAAGAAAGAAAAGAAAGAAAGAAAAAGAAATTAAATTAGCAATGCTTAAATCAGAAAGGCAACAGTTTACTTCCATTTTAGCATTTTTTTATATTCCTTCCAACAAAATTCAGTATCTTGTATATTGAGAAATTAACTCTTCGGTCTAGTATTGATTACAAGGCAGATATCAATGAAAGAAGAAAGAAAGAAAGAAAGAAAGAAAGAAAGAAGAAAGAAAGAAAGTGTGAGGTCCCTCTAAAAATCAACACAAGACCCTTAATCAGAGCATACAGCCTGGCTGGCCAGGAAAGGGGAAGGAGGAGAGGCATGTGCCCCCTCCCCCTCGAACCGTGCCAAGCCACATACCCTCAAAATAGGGTTAGGAGTGCCTTGCCAGGGGGGACTCCTGCCTGGAATGGCACCCTGTCCTGTTATTGATAAGGGACTAGGGCCTCTTCCCCATCCTACAACCCTGGCTGGTTAATAATAAGGGGGCCCTGGATACCCCCCTCCCCAGTTAAATTTTACCTGTCCTGAGTGTTTAAACTGTTTGAAGTGTTTTTGGAAGTAGACCAGCCATCCTGATTGATCTAAAAGGAAACATAATGCTGCTGCCCAAAGTTACAGTAATCAATCAGATCCTCTCCATTTGATGGGGAGTACACCTCTATCCCTGGCTGTTGTCTATGAACACCCAATCAGGAGGCAGTCAGGGGGGGTGATCTCTCTTAAAACATGATTGGTTGTCTGAGAATTAAAGTTCAGGTTTACAGTCACATGAGGCTTTCCAAACGGGACGTTAAAAAGTTGGATTGCTCAACTGGAAGGGACAGCGGTGTGGGTGCGCCTGGAAGTTATTTTCAAATGCTTCCAATTCTGCTACATTGTTTAAATGTAAACTCTCATCTCTGACTTCCCCGTGTTTAGAAATATCCGAGATGTACATGAAAGATCTCTGTAAACACTGCAAGTTAGAACATACATATATATTTCTGTGGAAGGATCAATGTTTATAAAACAAAAGAACACAAGAACCTTATCACTGCACTGTGAGTCAAACCGCTAATAGTATCTTTAAGCATTATATACAGTATATATATATATATATATATATATATATATATATTATATATATACAGTATCTCACAAAAGTGAGTACACCCCCTCACATTTTTGTAAATATTTTATTCTATCTTTTCATGTGACAACACTGAAGAAGATCTTTCATTCTATTACTAGAGTAGGACCCACTAATTCGGGGTACTTTGTCGCAGTAAGTGGGCTTAGCACTATATCACAATATTGTGTGACCAAACCCCCGTATTTTTTTGAATATGTTCAGGTGTTTTTCACTAGCCTTGCAGAATAAATGTCATTCTTGAATGTGTGCGCTGTAATCTGTTTTGTACTGTTTGTTGGTCTTATAGCAAGCACCATCTTGAATTTAAAACGCATTTAGAGTGTGCCCCCCAAATATTTTTTTGTATTTTGAACACTGAAGAAATGACACTTGTCTACAATGTAAAGTAGTGAGTGTACAGCTTGTATAACAGTGTAAATTTGCTGTCCCCCTCAAAATAACTCAACACACAGCCATTAATGTCTAAACCGCTGGCAACAAAAGTGAGTACACCCCAAGGTGAAAATTGGGGCCCAATTAGCCATTTTCCCTCCCCGTTGTCATGTGACTCGTTAGTGTTACAAGGTCTCAGGTGTGAATGGGGAGCAGGTGTGTTAAATGTGGTGTTATCGCTCTCACTCTCTCATACTGGTCACTGGAAGTTTAACATGGCACCCCATGGCAAAGAACTCTCAGAGGATGTGAAAAAAAGAATTGTTGCTCTACATAAAGATGGCTTAGGCTATAAGAAGATTGCCAAGACCCTGAAACTGAGCTACAGCACGGTGGCCAAGACCGTACAGCGGTATAACAAGACAGGTTCCACTCAGAACAGGCCTCGCCATGGTCGACCAAACAAGTTGAATGCACGTGATCAGCGTCATATCCAGAGGTTGTCTTTGGGAAATAGACGTATGAGTGCTGCCAGCATTGCTGCAGAGGTTGAAGGGGTGGGGGGGTCAGCCTGTCAGTGCTCAGACCATACGCCGCACACTGCATCAAATTGGTCTACATGGCTGTTGTCCCAGAAGGAAGTCTCTTCTAAAGATGATGCACAAGAAAGCCCGCGAACAGTTTGCTGAAGACAAGCAGACTAAAGACATGGATTACTGGAACCATGTCCTGTGATCTAATGAGACCAAGATAAGCTTATTTGGTTCAGATGGTGACAAGCGTGTGTGGCGGCAACCAGGTGAGGAGTACAAAGACAAGTGTGTCTTGCCTACAGTCAAGCATGGTGGTGGGAGTGTCATGGTCTGGGGCTGCATGAGTGCTGCCGATACTGGGGAGCTACAGTTCATTGAGGGAACCATGAATGCCAACATGTACTGTGACATACTGAAGCAGAGCATGATCCCCTCCCTTCAGAGACTGGGCCGCAGGGCAGTATTCCAACATAACGACCCCAAACACACCTCCAAGATAACCACTGCCTTGCTAAAGAAGTTGAGGGTAAAGGTGATGGACTGGCCAAGCATGTCTCTAGACCCAAACCCTATTGAGCATCTGTGGGGCATCCCACAGATGGAGGTGGAGGAGTGGAAGGTCTCTAACATCCACCAGCTCCGTGATGTCGTCATGGAGGAGTGGAAGAGGACCCCAGTGGCAACCTGTGGAGCTCTGGTGACCTCCATGCCCAAGAGGGTTAAGGCAGTGCTGGAAAATAATGGTGGCCACACAAAATATTGACACTTTGGGCCCAATTTGCACATTTTTACTTAGGGGTGTACTCACTTTTGTTGCCAGCGGTTTAGACATTAATGGCTGTGTGTTGAGTTATTTTGAGGGGACAGCAAATTTACACTGTTATACAAGCTGTACACTCACTACTTTACATTGTAGCAAAGTGTCATTTCTTCAGTGTTGTCACATGAAAAGATATAATAACATATTTAGAAAAATGTGAATGGTGTACTTACTTTTGTGACATTCTGTATATTATATCATATGATTAATGCTTTATACTCTGTCACTAGGGGATTCTTGAATTTCGCAAAACAGAGCAAGCTCTAACAGTGGCATCACACCTTCATCATACTGATTGATCTTTCCCCAATGAGATCCCACCTCTACTGAACAGATCGATTTTATGTCCTTTGAGGGGGTCTTTCCCCTGTGAGATCCCACCACCAGCATTCAAATTGATCTTTCTCAGTCAGATTGCATTGGCTTTTTCCAGTAAGAACCCATCCCCAGCAAATAGAGTGACCCTTCCACAGTGAGATTCCCAACTCTACCAAACAGATTGGTCTTTCCCAGTGAGATCCCACCACCGACTCACAGACTTGGGTTTCCCCAACGAGATCACACGAGCTTACACATTGGTCTTTCCCCAGCATGATCCCACCACCAGTGCGCACATTGCTCTTTCCCCAGTGAGATCCTATTCCCAGCACATACACATTGGTCTTACACCAGTGAAATCCCACCCCAGCTACCACAATGGTCCTTCTCTATAAAGACATGGATGAGTCCGTTTGGGGTGGAGGAACTTGACTGGCCTGCACAGAGTACTGACCTCATCCTGATAGAACACCTTTGAGATGAATTAGAGCGGAGACTGCGAGCCAGACCTTCTCGTCCAAATGGGCTTTTGGAAGAATGGTCAAACATTCCCATAGATACACACCTAAACCTTGTGGACGGCCTTCCCAGAAGAGTTGAAGCTGTTATAGCTGCAAAGGGTGGGCCAAGTCAATATTGGACCCTACGGACTAAAACTGGGATGTCATTAAAGTTCGTGTGTGTAAAGGCAGGCGTCCCAGTACTTTTGGTAATATAGTGTAGCTAAGCAGATCAATGGTGTCAGTGGAAACTTATCTGAGAGGCAGAAATTGCACATTGCTCAAGGAACCCCTAGCGATCTCTGGAGAAGAAACCCTGGTAGATAAACCCTGGCACAGTTTGAATGTTGCCATTTCGCTGGTTGTAGCATACAAAGGGTTAATAAGTGCGAAGGGGCATATTGTGGCTGGGGTGGGGTCACGAGGAAACTCTTGAAACAGGTAAGCTCAGACGCAGTAATTACCGTGTTTGGAATGCACCAGGTTGATGAGGCAGCAAGACGCCAATATTTCTGTAAAGTAAAATAAAGCCGGTTCTGCACGCTAGCAAAACAGGAATTGTTTGTAGGCCATCACCAGCACAACACCTCCAGGAGCCATGGCGTGACTGAGATTTCAAAGCTTTCCCTCAGAGCCCTGTCTAGCTAGCTCTATCTTCCTGATGTTGATAAGAGACCTGTGCACACCTCTCGATGTTTGGTTTGGAAGAGCTTCTGTTGAAATATGTTTCCTGAGATTATTCTGTGTATGAGAGCCGCAGGGAGGGAGGACCTGACTGTCATAACTAAGACTGGAAAACCGCAAACTCATGTCCATGTCAGCCGTTTGCCTCCATCTGCTCCGGGGTTTTCTCTTGCTCAATCACTTTCAGTTTCCATGTCAATTGGCGAGTGTTGAAATGCAGAACAGATGGGAAGTTGGCCATATATGGGGCCACCAACTGTTCAAGGCCATTTTTTTTGTCCAATCAACAAAGCCTCCAAAGGCATAAAATTATGGGTTTGATCCGTGGTCTTCAGGAAGTCAGATGCTGCCCTTTGCTTGCCTTTATCTGGCCCTTGTGACATTATTCCTCCCACTGATATGAGACACTATTCCTACCACTGGCACCAACAATGGGGCACTATTCCTCTCACTGACACCAACAATGGGGCACTATTCCTCTCACTGACACCAACAATGGGGAACTACTCCTTCCACTGACACCAACAATGGGGCACTACTCTTCCCACTGATACCATTGATGGAGCACTATTCCTCCCACTGATACCACTGATGGGCACTATTCCTTCCACTGATACCAATGATAGGCACTATTTCTCCCACTGTAACCAATGATGGGGTATTATTCCTCCCACAGACACCATCAATAGGGAGCTATTCCTTCCACTGATACCAATGATGGGGCACTATTCCTCCCACTGATACCAACGATGGGCACTATTCCTCCCACTGTAACCAATGATGGGGTATTATTCCTCCCACTGACACCAACAATAGGGAGCTATTCCTTCCACTGATACCAATGATAGGCACTATTCCTCCCACTGTAACCAATGATGGGGGATTATTTCTCCCACTGACACCCACAATAGGGAGCTATTCCTGCAGTGTTACAACACTGTAAGTCCTCACAGTTACTCTTGGTGGGCGCAGAAATGGGCCCTGCTGTGAAATATTAGATCAAGAATTGTAATTACATGCCCCTGTTGAACAGGGGCTGAAAAATTATGCCTTAGGCACTGGTGCTGTTGCCACAACACTGCAACCCCTCACAGACACTCTAGTTGGAACGCAGGAACGAGCCCTGCTGCAAAGTATTGCATCAAAAATTGTAATTACACGCCCCTGTTAAACAGGGGCTGAAAAATTGGGCCTTAGGCACTGGTGGTGGCGCCCAGAACCAAAAATGTTCTTACAAGCTATCAGCATGATCATTGAGCAGGAAGAGGATAATTACTCAAGATAGTCACTCAGCATCAGCATAGGCAGTCTTTGAAGGGATCTGACATTTCCAAAAAAAAATATTCGGTTATATCAGCATCAGGTGCTTGGTATCTGGTGGTGATCCAAGACTGATTCATTTTTATAAAGGTCAGTCGATCGACCGAGTCGGTGGACAGACACACCCTGTGATCAGTTACAAAGCCTCCAGCAGCACTGAATGTGCGTTCCGAAAGAACGCTGGATGCAGGACAGGCCAGTAGCTCAATTGCATACTGTGCAAGCTCTGGCCAGTGATCCATCCTCAAGACCCAGTAACCCAGAGGATTTTCAGTGAGAAAGGTGTCCAAGTCAGATCTTGCCCCTAGGTATTCCTGCACCATGTAAAACAGACGCTGGCGATAGTTGCTGGAACCGATCATACCTTGGGGCTGCGGCCACCTTCTCCACCGCTCCTTCTTTGACTGACCGAAGCCCCAGCAACACGTTGTCCAGAAACAGGAGTTTGAGAACCGCTGCACCACCAAGTTAAGGACGTAAGCCAAACAGGGCACATGGGTCAGCTGTCCCTGTCGGAGGGCGGAGAGGAGGTTGGTGCCATTGTCGCAAACCACCATTCCTGCCTTAAGTTGGCGTGGCGTCAACCACCTCTGAACCTGCCCCTGCAGAGCTGACAGAACCTCTGCCCCAGTGTGGCTCCTGTCCCCCAAGCACACCAACTCAAGCACCGCATGGCATCTTTTGGCCTGCGTACTTGCGTAGCCCCTTCAATGGCTATGAAGCACCGCTGGTTCCAAGGACAAAGCACAGGAAGAGGCCATGGAGGAAGAAGAAGAGGAGGGGGTGGAGGAGAGAGGTGTGTCACAATCATTAGTAGTGGCATTTTGGAGGCGTTGTGGCGGAACAACCTCCAACACTACTGCATCCTTCCCAGCTGCCAGCAGAGTGACCCAATGTGCCGTGAAACTTAGGTAACGTCCCTGTCCATGCCTGCTGGACCATGAGTCAGCGGTAATATGCACCTTACCGCTGACCGCCCTGTCCAGCGAGGCCAAGACATTGCCTTCCACATGCCAGTAGAGAGCCGGAATCGCCTTCCGTGAGAAAAAGTGGCGTTTGGGTACCTGCCACTGAGGAACCGCATATTCCACAAACTCACGGAAGGGGGCAGAGTCTACCAACTGAAAGGGTAGCAATTGAAGTGCTAGCAATTTTGCCAAGCTAGCATTCAACCGCTGGGCATGTGGATGGCTGGGAGCGAACTTCTTTCAGCGGTGCAGCAGCTGGGGCAGGGAAATTTGCCTGGTACAATCTGATGTCGGTGTACCGAAAGCAGATTGCCCACAAGTGCTTGGCTGTGACACACCTAATTCTACACCTTCATTCCTCTCAGTGCGGGTCTCAGAGAGGACTGAAGGTATAGTGGGTTTGGAGATCTCAGCTGATGAGGAGCAAGGAGAGGTCCTCTTTGTTCTTTGATGTGGGTCTTTTAGATACGCTTGCCAACGAACTGCATGGCAGGTCAACATATGTCTGGTCAAGCATGTGGTGCCAAAGCGGGAGATGTTTCGGCCACGCGAGATACGCTTGAGACATATGTTGCAAATAGCAGCGGTACGATTTGATGCACTCATCTCAAAAAAGGCCCACACCAAAGAACTTTTGGAATAACGCACAGAGACAGCAACGCCCTGCACATGCGGAGCTTTGCAGTGTGATTCAGTCAGTGTGCTGCCCTTAGGCTGGCCCCTGGAGGACATCCTGCCTCGTTGGTGATGTGCCTCCTCCTCCTCTCGCCTATCAGGCACCCACGTTGAGTCAGTGACCTCATCATCCCCTCCCTCCTCATCACTGGAGCAAACCTGGAGGTATGCTGCAGCAGGGGGAGCATGACTGCCAGATTGCTGTCCTTCTTGGACACCCCCTATGTCCGTGCTCACGTTACTGCATTCATCTAGCTCAGTATCATCATCAGAGCCTTCTAAACGCTGGGCATCCTCCTGGAGGATGTACCCAACACTGCGGTCAAACAGTTCGAGGGGCTCCTCAGGAGGACATGGTAGGGCTAGGGAAGGAGTCACTGATGCCATTGAGGCGAGGGAAGAGGCCGCGTTGGCAGCTGCTTTGCCAGACAAAGTACCCTGAGCATGGGTGAGGGAGGATGAGGAGGATGAGGACGGCTTGGTCATCCACTCGACCAAGTCTTCCGCATGTTGCGGCTCAACACGGCCAGCTGCCAAAAAAAAGTCCAAGCGTGTCCTACAGCCACGTGCTGATGAGGATGCACCGTCTCCACGACCAGCACCGTTGCCTCTAGACACAGAGCCTGCTTGCCCTCTTTTATTGGCTTGTGAATGTCTGCCTCTCCTTGTTGGCCTTCCAGACATACTAATGGCCTATATATATATACTGATACTGCAGCTAGCAAAATCAACTGCCTGCCTACAGTATGAGAACACCACCAACCTTCTACAGGTAGCTTTAGCTGAACACTGTGCAGAGGTCGCACTACACTAACGTGTAAATACTTTAGCTGCCAGCGGTAGTGATAGGATCAGGAAAACGCCACCAACCTTCTACAGGTAGCTTTAGCTGAACACTGTGCAGAGGTCGCACTACACTAACGTGTGAATATTTTAGGTGCCTGCGGTAGTGATAGGATCAGGAAAACACCACCAACCTTCTACAGGTAGCTTTAGCTGAACACTGTGCAGAGGTCGCACTACACTAACGTGTAAATACATTAGCTGCCTGCGGTAGTAATAGGATCAGGAAAACACCACCAACCTTCTACAGGTAGCTTTAGCTGAACACTGTGCAGAGGTCGCACTACACTAACGTGTAAATACTTTAGCTGCCTGCGGTAGTGATAGGATCAGGAAAACACCACCAACCTTCTACAGGTAGCTTTAGTTGAACACTGTTCAGAGGACGCACTAGACTAACTTGTAGCTTTAGCTGAACACTGTGCAGAGGTCGCACTAAACTAACTTGTAGCTTTAGCTGAACACTGTGCAGAGGTCGCACTACACTAACTTGTAGTTTTAGCTGAACACTGTTCAGAGGACGCACTACACTAACTTGTAGCTTTAGCTGAACACTGTGAGGAGGACGCACTACACTAACTTGTAGCTTTAGATGAACACTGTTCAGAGGACGCACTACACTAACTTGTAGCTTTAGCTGAACACTGTGCAGAGGTTGCACTAAACTAACTTGTAGTTTTAGCTGAACACTGTGCAGAGGTCGCACTACACTAACTTGCAGTTTTAGCTGAACACTGTGAGGAGGACGCACTACATTAACTTGTAGGTTTAGATGAACACTGTTCAGAGGACGCACTACACTAACTTGTAGCTTTAGCTGAACACTGTGCAGAGGTCGCACTAAACTAACTTGTAGCTTTAGCTGAACACTGTGCAGAGGTCGCACTACACTAACTTGTAGTATTAGCTGAAGACTGTGAGGAGGACGCACTACACTAACTTGTAGCTTTAGATGAACACTGTTCAGAGGATGCACTACACTAACTTGTAGCTTTAACTGAACACTGTTCAGAGGATGCACTACACTAACTTGTAGCTTTAGCTGAACACTGTGCAGAGGTCGCACTACACTAACTTGTAGTTTTATCTGAACACTGTGAGGAGGACGCACTACACTAACTTGTAGCTTTAGATGAACACTGTTCAGAGGATGCACTACACTAACTTGTAGCTTTAGCTTAACACTGTGAGGAGGACGCACTACACTAACTTGTAGCTTTAGATGAGCACTGTTCAGAGGACGCACTACACTAACTTGTAGTTTTAGCTGAACACTGTGAGGAGGGCGCACTACACTAACTTAAAGCTTTAGATGAACACTGTTCAGAGGACGCACTACACTAACTTGTAGCTTTAGCTGAACCCTGTGCAGAGGTCGCACTAAACTAACTTGTAGCTTTAGCTGAACACTGTGCAGAGGTCACACTAAAATAACTTGTAGCTTTAGCTGAACACTGTGAGGAGGACACACTACACTAACTTGTAGCTTTAGATGAACACTGTGCAGAGGTCTCACTACACTAACTTGTAGTTTTAGCTGAACACTGTGAGCAGGACGCACTACACTAACTGTAAATAGTCTAGCTGCCTGACTGTAGTACTAAAAGGATCAAAAGAACACCAGCAATTTTCTTCAGGTAGCTGTAAATACTGTAACAAGACAGCCCTGCCTGTCAGTAGGAAGATAACAGGAACGGATCTAGCTAAACTGAATACAGTATATATATATATATATATATATATATATATATATATACGCACAACACCTGGGATGCATATATATATATATATATATATATATATATATATATATATATATATATATATACACAATACACTGTAAGTGCAGCTAACTGACTGACTGTCCTGCCTAATCTAGCTAACTCAAATGAAATGACACTGTCTGTCTCTCTCTCTCTCTCTATCTCTCAGCACGCCGGAACACACTACACAGGGCCGCCGTGCAGGCGGCCTTATATAGTGTGGGGCGTGTTCTAAACCCCCTGAGCCATAATTGGCCAAAGCCACCCTGGCTTTGGCCAATTACAGCTCTCTCTACTGACGGCGCTGTGATTGGCCAAGCATGCGGGTCATAATGCATGCTTGGCCAATCATCAGCCAGCAATGCACTGCGATGCCACAGTGAATTATGGGCCGTGACGCGCCAAATTCGTGTTTTTCGAATTTGGCGCGAACGGCCCATATCGTTCGTAATTCGACAAACATTCGAACAGACGATGTTCGAGAACATGGGTTCGACTCGAACACGAAGCTCGTCCCTAGTGAGGAGTACAAAGATAAATGTGTCTTGTCTACAGTCAAGCATGGTGGTGGGAGTGTCATGGTCTGGGGCTGCATGAGTGCTGTCGGCACTGGGGAGCTACAGTTCATTGAGGGAACCATGAATGCCAACATGTACTGTGACATACTGAAGCAGAGCATGATCCCCTCCCTTCAGAGACTGGGCCGCAGGGCAGTATTCCAACATGATAACGACCCCAACACACCTCCAAGATGACCACTGCCTTGCTAAAGAAGCTGAGGGTAAAGGTGATGGACTGGCCAAGCATGACTCCAGACCTAAACCCTATTGAGCATCTGTGGGGCATCCTCAAATGGAAGGTGGAGGAGCGCAAGGTCTCCAACATCCACCAGCTCCGTGATGTTATCATGGAGGAGTGGAAGAGGACTCCAGTGGCAGCCTGTGAAGCTCTGGTGAACTCCATGCCCAAGAGGGTTAAGGCAGTGCTGGAAAATAATGGTGGCCACACAAAATATTGACACTTTGGGCTTAATTTGCACATTTTCACTTAGGGATGTACTCACTTTTGTTGCCAGCGGTTTAGACATTAATGGCTGTGTGTTGAGTTATTTTGAGAGGACAGCAAATTTACACTGTTATACAAGCTGCACACTCACTACTTTACATTGTAGCAAAGTGTCATTTCTTCAGTGTTGTTACATGAAAAGATAGAAGAAAATATTTACAAAAATGTGAGGGGTGTACTTACTTTTGTGAGATACTGTATATAGACAGATATCTATATAGATACATCTATATAGTCTGCAATGGTGGGGCTACCACCAATGTAAGACTGCGCTCAACTGATTGATTGATACAGACATATCTACATATACATTATGCATACCTCAATCAATGAGTTGAGTGCAGGCTTACCTTGGTGGCTTATCTTGGTGGGAGCCCCACCATTGTAGACTATATACGGCAGCAATGTCAAACTCAATTTTATTGAGGGCCGCATAAGCGGTATGATTGCCTTCATCTATAAGACTAGATGTCCAGAGCACCTCACCTCCCTTTCATCAGATGTCAAGCTGCACCTCCCATCGTCAGAATTCAAGAGTCCCCCACCCTCTCTTACATCACAGTGCACCCCCTTACTTTGTTCCGGGGGGGGGGGGGGGGGGTAGAGCTAGAAAGCAGAAAGTTCAGGGCTTGAAGGATCAGAGGAGGTCTGGAATCAGCTTCCGAAGTTTGCCGAATGCTGAGACCAGGTGAGGTGGAGATGTGGTGGTGCCGCAGCTGCACAGAGAGGTGCAGGATCTGTAGGAGGAGTTCTGTCCTCCTCTCTGCTGCCGACTGTTGAGAGGGGGGGCAGACAGTAGCCTCTCCATGGCTGTATAGAGAAGCACAGGTTCTGTCCCTCTGACTGCTGAAACAAGGTGGGGACAGAGACGAAGGGGGTGCCACAGCTGCAGGAGAGGTGCAAGGGCCACATAAAAAGGCCCTGGGGGCAGGGGCCTTGTGTTTGACACATGTGATATATAGTATTATATAAAAGTAATTTTAAAAAAATGGTAACACCCAATAATAAAAACGATGTACGTGAAGCTGATCACATCCACATGTAGAAAACTTTTTCTAGATTTCCTTCCGCACCATTTGTTGTCCTGATATTCCCTTTATCGGGCAGCCCAACCAGCCGCCACTCCGAGCAGAGAAGGAAAATCTGTCCGGGTGTCAGAGTCATGAAAGATAGAAATGATGCCGTGAGCGATGTTGGGTGATAAGAGCATATGGAAATGTCATATTTAATTAAATCGCCGTTGATTCACCCTCCACCCACCCTCACCCGTGTCACCATCCCGCCAGGCCGCGCCGGCTGCCAGCGCAGGGTTAATTGCATGGTGTTGCTCGCTGACCTTATCTGAGGCCTCATATCAGATAGTAGCCTGCACCGAGTTCACCGTGACCTTGGTCGGCATATTATATCACACGTCTGAGCGAACACGCTGAATGCGGCAAAGGGCCGCTCTTTCCATCAAAACTTCAGAGAGCGCGCAGAAGAAGGAAAATACATTTCTCACATACCTCTCCCTCTCCTATCTCCTCTATATTTATGTAAGAAATCAATGCAGGGGCCTTACATAACACCGAGATATCGTGCGGGAATTCAACCCCAACACAACCCGGCCAACAGAATTAGTAGATTAGCAAAAAAGATCATAAAAATAAATATTATTTCATATACAAATATTTCATGTCTTACATTGTATATATTTAAGTGTATCTTTTTTTTTTTTTAAGTTCCGGAAAGATTAAGGAAAGGATAGGAATAACATTTTTTTTTGCAGTCTGTTTTTTTTTTTTTTTTTTTTTGCAGTCTGTGTCCCATTGGGGAGATTCTTCTTCATTTCCTGTCCTGTAGACACCCACAGGAAGTGAGGGGGGAAATGTCCTCCTAATCCTTTCACTGCCAGAGTAGTTTTTGCATTTTTTTGCACGCAATGTTTAAAAATAATCATTTTAGGCCTGAGGATTACATAAAACCCTCAAATATTATATATTTTCTGAAAGTAGACACCCTGAAGAATAAAATAGTGGTAGCTCCAGTTTTTAATGTGACATGATATTAATGCAATGGTTTACTAAATGCAAAATTTCTGTAAAAAATACACTAAAGTTAAAGAGACCAGTCCCCCCCCCCCCCCCCAAAAAAAAAATTAACAGTCAGCAGCTACAAATACTGCCCAGCCCAGATCCTCTTCTTCTCGGGTGTCTCGCCGGCGCTCCTGGCCCCTCCCTCCTGCCGAGTGCCCCCGCAGCAAGCAGCTTGCTATGGGGGCACCTGAGCCAAGCTGCTGCTTTGTGTGTCCGTGGCTCAGCCACACCCCCCTCTCTCTTCTCATTGGCTCACTGACTTTGATCGTCAGCAGAGGGAGCCAATGACGTCCGCTGCTATATCTCAGCCAGGGACCGGCTAGGTGTCCGTACACAAGCACTGGTGCCTGTGAGTGGTCCTTGCAGGGTCTGCGGGCGGCCCGTTCCTCCCGCTTTGCGTTGGGCCATGGGGAGTTGATCAAAGGAGCAGGACAGATGAATATGCTGTCTGACATACACAGCATCCACTGATCCACCTCCTCCACCGCTGCCCGCTGGTTGGTAGGACCGCCGGCGTCCTATGGTCCTATCAACCAATCAGGTACTTGCCCTGCCTCCAGGCCCCGACCTTCAGAGGAGGAGAATGGAACTTCCTTCTCTAAACCTGCCCATGCCCAGTCTCAGTGCCCCCGCCCCCCGACTTCCTCGTGAGTCGCGTATGTGTCCTATTCCTATAGCTCCACTAGAAGAATCAGATCATAATGTAAGGGGGATCTATGGGGGACCCTGGCTTGCTCTAAAGGGGATCTATGGGGACCACTGCTCTAAAGGGGGATCTATGGGGACCCTTGCTTGCTCTAAAGGGGGATCTATGGGGACCCTGCTCTAAAGGGGATCTATGGGGACCCTGCCCTAAAGGGGGATCTATGGGGGACCCTGGCCTGCTCTAAAGGGGATCTAGGGAGACCCTTCTCTAAAGGGGGATCTATAGGGATCCTTCTCTAAAGGGGAATCTATGGGGACCCTGGCCTGCTCTTAAGGGGGATCTATGGGGACCCTGCTCCAAAGGGGGATCTTTGGGGACCCTGCTCTAAAGGGAGATCTATGGGGACCCTGGCCTGCTCTTAAGGGGGATCTATGGGGACCCTGCTCCAAAGGGGGATCTTTGGGGACCCTGCTCTAAAGGGAGATCTATGGGGACCCTTATCTAAAGGGGGATCTATAGGGACCCTTCTCTAAAGGGGAATCTATGGGGACCCTGCTCTAAAGGGGATCTATGGGGACCCTGCTCTAAAGGGTTATCTATAGGGACCCTTCTCTAAAGGGGAATCTATGGGGACCCTGCTCTAAAGGGGGGATTTATGGGGACCCTTCTCTAAAGGGGAATCTATGGGGACCCTGCTCTAAAGGGGGGATCTATGGGGACCCTGCTCTAAAGGGGGGATCTATGGGGACCCTGCTCTAAAGGGATATCTATGGGGACCCTTCTCTAAAGGGGGATCTATGGGGACCCTTCTCTAAAGGGTGTTTTTTGATGGTTTTAATTTGAAATGTACCTTGGTGTCCTCCACTACGGTGTGTAGTTTGGAAAATGTCCACCACAGCCTTGGTCCATGCCTATCCCTCGCCCCAGCCAATCAGGAAGGAGGGTCCCAGACAGCCAAGGCTTTTGTGCAACATCGTTGGATCAAGATGGGGCTCAGGTAAGTATTAGGGGGGGCTGCTGCACACAGAAGGATTTTTATCTTAATGCATAGAATGCACCTTCTGTCTTTACAACCACTTTAAGGCTTCACATGTTGGGTATCTATATACTTGGCACAATCTCATCTTTCTATTTTACCAAACATTTGGTAATTTATTGCGTTTGTGTGCCATAAAATTTACTATAACCTAGCTCCCAATTGTCCCTGACTTCGAGGGACTATCTCTCATTCATGGCAACGTCCCCCTGTCCTTCTGTCCTCTTCATTCGTCCCTTATTTTGGTCTAAACTGTAAAGTTGTATTAAAAAAAGCACTATTCATCTATCAAAAAGTGTTTCCCAGAGCTAAACCTTTCATTCAATTTCTAAATTGCTGCATTTGTAAATTCCAAAAGCCAATATAAAGGAATATCATTTTTTTTGTTGCAATTCTTCTTTAAGGGGTGTGGCAGGGAGTGTGTCTTATGACTGCATACTTTTGCTAATCGGTGTCACTCATTCCCATCTCAGAAAGTTGGGAGGTATGGTTTTAGTATATTTCTTACTGAAATATTGTGTTTCATAAACCATTGCGTTAATATCATGCCACATAAAAAATTAGATCTACTACTATTTTATTTTCTAGGGCAAGGGTCTCCAAACTTTCTAACCAAAGGGCCGGTTTACTGTCCTTAGGATTTTAGGGGGGCCGGACTGTGGCCATTGGGAGTAGAAAAGGTCCCGATATCATTGAGAAAAAAATAATGCCCCATTGTTTGTCTCAGTGGGAGTAATTGTGCCCCATCATTAGTGTTAGTGGGAGGAATTGTGCCCCATTGTTGGAATCACTTGGAGGAATTGTCCCCTATCATTGTTGTCATTGGACCCCATTATTGGTGTCATTGTAAGAAATGATTCCCCATCATTGGTGTCATTGGGGGAATTGTGCCCCATCATTGGTGTCATTGGGCCCTATTATTGGTGTCATTGGGAGAAATTGTGCCCCATCGTTGTTATCATTGGGGGGAATAGTGCCCCATCATTGGTTTCATTGGGGGAATTGTCCCCTATCATTGGTGTCATTGGACCCCATTTTTCATATCATTGGAAGAAGTTGTTCCACATCGTTGGTGTCATTGGGGGAATAGTGCCCCATCATTGGTTTCATTGGGGGAATCGTCCCCTATCATTGGTGTCATTGGACCTCATTTTTGGTGTCATTAGAAGAAGTTGTTCCCCATCGTTGGTGTCATTGGGCCCATTATTGGTGTCATTGGGAGAAATTGGGCCCCATCCTTGGTATCATTGGGGGAATAGTGCCCCATCTTTGGTGTAATTGGGAGGAATTGTGCCCCATTGTTGGAATCACTTGGAGGAATTGTCCCCTATCATTGGTATCATTGGACCCCATTATTGGTGTCATTGGAAGAAATTATTCGCCATCATTGGTGTCATTGGGAGGAATTGTGTCCCATCATTGGTGTCATCGGGCCCCATTATTGGTGTCATTGGGACAAACTGTGCCCCATTGTTGGTATCATTGGGGGAAATAGTGCTCCATCAGTGGTTTCATTGGGGGAATTGTCCCCTATCATTTGTGTCATTGGCCCCCCATTTTTAGTGTCATTAGAAGAAGTTGTTCCCCATCGTTGGTGTCATTGGGAGGAATTGTGCCCCATCATTGGTGTCATTGGGCCCATTATTGGTGACATTGGGAAAAATTGGGCCCCATCCTTGGTATCATTGGGGGAATAGTGCCCCATCTTTGGTGTAATTGGGAGGAATTGTCCCCTATCATTGGTGTCATTGGACCCCATTATTGGTGTCATTGGAAGAAATTATTCCCCATCATTGGTGTCATTGGGGGAATTGTGCCCCATCATTGGTGTCATTGGGCCCCATTATTGGTGTCATTGGGAGAAACTGTGCCCCATTGTTGGTATCATTGGTGGGAATAGTGCCCCTTAATTGCTTTCATTGGGGGAATTGTCCCCTATTATTGGTGTCATTGGAAGAAGTTGTTCCCCATCGTTGGTGTCATTGGGACGAATTGTGACCCAACACTGGAGTCATTGGGCCCATTATTGGTGTCATTGGAAGAAATTGTTCCACATCCTTGGTATCATTGGGGGAATAGTGCCCCATCTTTGGTGTAATTGGGAGGAATTGTGTCCCTTCATTGGTGTGAGTGGGGGGGGGGGGATTTTGTCCCATTGTTGGTATCAGTGGATGAAATAGCGCCCGAGGGCCGCATAAAAGCAAGCAAAGGGCCGCATGTGGCCCCTGGGCCGCAGTTTGGAGACCCCTGCTCTAGGATGTCTGCTTTCAGAAAATATATAATATTTGGGGGGGGTTATGTAATCTTCAGGCCTAAAATAATTTTTAAACGCATGCAAAAAAAAAAATGCAAAAATGCCTCTGGCACGGAAAGGGTTAATACTTCGGTAATATATTTTAAACCATGGATCAAATCTGATACGAAATCTTTTATCTATAGCATAATAAATGGCTGTCACCATCTCAATCACCATTGGCCCCATGAGTGTTATTTATTTTTTTCTAATAGGGGAATTGGTGACGCAATACCTCCGACACGTGAACAGCTCCGCCTGTAATATTTTTGGACGTTTGTGTCTCCCACCATCTCGGATGTCACCTCATTATCACCACAATGTGTCACCCGTCTGTGACGAATCATTCCATGAATGTCATAAAGAGAGGCCCCCCCGGCCGACGCTGAACCACAGCTGCACCCCGCCAGCCACACTCCACTTGTTGATGAGCGTGGGAGGTCCGGCATGTGCGATTCCCACCACAAACCCTCTGTGGTCACATTATCGCAGAGGGAAGATTGGGATAATTACGTGACGTTGTCATTCTTCAAGTCAGTGTTCAAAACAAAAACTCAGCTTCAGAAGCTTTTCCTTTCTTTCTTGCTTTTGATGTGCCCCCCCCCCCCCCCCCCCCCCAAATTCAAACCCACCCCCCTTTGCCGAATACAAACAACGCAAAAACCACAGAAACAATTCCGCCGGAGCTGACGCTTTGATAGTCCTCTAATCATGGTGGCTTCTGTATAATCTCAACGGATGTTCCTAGGAGTATACACTCACCGGACACTTTATTAGGTACACCTGTTCAATTGCCTTGGTAGCACAAATTGCTAATCAGCCAATCACATGGCAGCAACTCAATGCATTTAGGCATCTAAACGTGGTGAAGTGACTTTGAGCGTGGCATGGTTAAAAAATGTTTTAATCCTACCTAAAACACCATGCCCCTCATCTTTGGCCTTGACCTATGATCCTGACCTTGACCCAAACTCTAACCCTGACAATGACCTAGATCAAACCCTGATCTCGCCATTATTTCAGAATGGGGAAGAAAGGGCATTTAAGTGACTTTGAACGTGGCATGGTTGCTGGTGCCAGACGGGCTGGTCTGAGTATTTCAGAAACTGCTGATCTACTGGGATTTTCACGCACAACCATCTCTCGGGATTACAGAGAATGGTGGGAAAAAGAGAAAATATCCAGTGAGCGGCAGTTGTGTGGAGGAAAATGACTCGTTGATGTCAGAGGAGAATGGGCAGACTGGCTCCAGATGATAGAAAGGCTACAGAAACTCAAATAACAACTCGTTACAACCAAGGTATGCAGGATACCATCTCTGAATGCACAACACATCCAACCTTGAAGATGGGCTACAACAGCAGAAGACAGGGCCGGTGCTACCACTAGGCGAACTAGGCAGCCGCCTAGGGCACACTGCCACCTAGGGTGCAGCCATGGCCAGTTGTTGCTGGGTCCCAATCCCACCCAGAGCGTCCCGCCCAAACACCCAGCGTCCCTGCTGCCACAGCCATGCCACTCAGCAACAACACAGGCTGTGCAGCAATCACAGCTGCCCCTGAATGTACAGCAGCTGACAGCATCCACCGCCGCCGCCACTTCCCGCTGTTCTCAGTGCTAGGGTTTGGTTGCCAGGACCACCCATTTCCTAGCAAACAATCACATACTTGCCCCCCCCCCCTTCAGGTCCCCCGGCATTTAGAGGAGTAGGAAGTTTCTCCTCCAAACCTATCCGGTCCAGTGCCCAGCCTTCCAGCTTCCACCTGTCCTGTAGCCAACTGCTGCAATGAAAAGGAACGGATCCTGATGTAAGCTGGGGTCTTCACAATACTCCGTCCTTCCCTTCCACTACCTCAACTATTCTCTTAAACCTCTCCACTCTCCTTACCCCACTCTGGTCTTTCCTTCTAACTTTGGGGACCTTATTGAAAGGGAATGGGCTCTAGGGACCATGATGTAAGGGGTTTTGGGGACCCTGATGTAAGGTCCCTTTAGCAACCCTGATGTAATGGGGACTCTGAGGACCCTGATGTAAGGGGGGGTGACTTTGGGCACCCTGATGTAAGTGGGAAATATGGGGCCCCTGATTTAAGGAGGGGAGACTCTGAGGACCCTGATGTAAGGGAAGACTCTGGGGACCCTGATTTGAGTGGGCTCTGGAGGACCTTAATGTAAGGGGGGCTATGTGGACCCTGATGTATTGGGGAACTTTGGGATCCTAATGAAAGTGGGGTCTCTGATGTAAGGGCAAACTCTGGAGACCCTGATTTAGAAAAAGGGACTCTTGGAACCCTGATGTAATGGGGGAATGACTCTGGGGACAATGATGAAAGGAGGGGGGACTCTCGGGACCCTAATGTAAGGGGGGGGGGGGGCCTTAATAAAAGGGGTAAACGCTGATGTAAGGGTTTAAAAGAGAGTTTAAAAAGTGTTAAGTCTGAAGTTCCTAGCATCACACCCCTGATAATTATAAATGGAAAAGTAGGAGAGAATGGGGTTTTGTAGGTGCACTATACAAACAATAATATTATCGTAAAAAATCGTAAATTTTATTTATACAAAAATTGGTAAAAACATGAATGAAAACGTTTTTACATATGATCAGGCAGTTAATCCATTTTTACCCAACATGTTTCACTATAAACATAGCTTCTTCAGGAGTACCTTTTTTATGGATGCTGCATATGTAAACTACAAAACTACAAGAAGAAAAATATATATAATTAATCATATAATAATGATTAAACAATACAATAAAGTTCAAAAAACAAACAAAAATATATAATCATACAACAATGCCTGCATTGCTAAATCCCCAGAGGAAACCAGTGAAACAATTTACCTTAATGATTCTAGGAGAATTACTTAGGCGGAGACACTCAAGTATGATAGGATGATGCCTTCCTTTTAGGCACCTTCCTATCATACTTGAGTATACATAATTTTTCTTGTAGTTTACCAATACAGCGTCCATAAAAAGTTATCTCCTGAAGAAGCTATGTTTATAGCGAAACATGTTGCGTAAAAATGTATTAACTGCCTGATCATATGTAAAAACTTTTTTGCCAACCTGCAGGACTATTGCTGTTAGTAACCCTGGTCAGAGGATTAGACAGGGCCTATTGATCCTAGTTAGGTTACTATGGCCTTCGTCATGCCTGTTTTCCAACTATGGGTTCTTTGGCATTATTGTTGACTAACTAGCCCGTTCTGTTTCCAAAGTTTTGCTGCTTTAAATAGTGTGGGGGTTCAAAATTGTTCTTGCACCAGCACTTTTTGATGAGTTTGTCCACCATTGCCCGATGTAACAGAAAACACTAAAGCCTCCAGATATGGTCCCAGTCTACTGTCCATACAAGGGTCCTTTTGGTGTTTAATTACTCTGAAATATCTGCATGGCTGAAGGCAATGGCCAACATTTACGAAGTCTGTAAAGAATGTCCGTACTATCTGGGAACATCTCTTATAGAATAATAACCTTTTCTTCTCGTTCATATCTCAGACGCAGCAGGGGGCCCTCGCGGTGCCATCACATCCCAGAAAACTCAACACCGGTGTCCGGTCCAGCCAATTTTTCACTAGGTACACAGTGTACGGGGGTCTCACGCTCCTGGGCTGTGCTGGGTCGCTGTTTTTCACATGCCAGGTGAGCAGGAATGGGAGAAGTGCCAGACAAAGCATTAAATCTGAACGGTTCATTGTGAGATCTGCTGTATTTATTAATCATTAAGAACAGGGCATTACACAATGGACACAAACAGCCATTGTGAGGACCGGATAAGAGGGCACAAACTGAACGCCTTCATTAACCTGTGCAGGGAGGACACCAAAATCAGCCAGAGGAGAGCAATCATTAACAGGTTATTCCCAGATGGCTCAACTTTAGATCTTCTCACTGTCCTGCTGGATGAAACTGATACCTTGCCTGTACCTTCCAGGACACAGTACTGGTCTTTGTTGAGGAAGTGAGGGCTTCAAGGACCCAATTTACTTACTGATCATGTTTTCTTCAACCTTTCTGTGGTCAAGAGATGATGACCAAAATAACAAGTTGGAAGTGAGGTTCCACATTGGCATTGCAGGCTTTTCTGTGGCAAGGTTAGGCGTGCCATGGTCCTGGATTGTTTCGGGTAGCTCTTCTGCAACTTTGAATCAAGAAATCACAATCTATGTAGTTTGGGCATATTATGGAGATACCTCTTTGATGGCCTTTTTGGGACCATGTTAGGCTGGGAGAAGGCCCTAGATCAACCCAGATTATGTTGGCAGGGGTGCATTTCCCAGATTCCCTGGGACTCCCTTGAACTACCCAAGAAGTGCTGGAGACTCAGAAAAGAGAAGCCTTGACTAGGGTAGTTCCGATAACTTACTGCCCCAACTCAGTTATGTACCTACCCAAACTTTGCCTTCCTTTCCCATTAATGACAGGGACACTGTGTTGGATTTAAATGGCCGCTTGGCCCTTTATTAACTCAAAAACATATTTAACCATAAACCTTATATGAAAGATGATTGCAGATCCTTGACAACGCCAATCCCAAACTTTTTGGAATCTGTGGTACCTCTAAATTAGATTCTGTCCTCAGCCGCACCACTGCCTCGGGGACTTACTAACTGACCACAGACCCCTACCACCTTACTATCCGGTAGTCTAGACTTAAGTAGACAAACCAGGAGGACTCCATACCTGAGACGGGTCCAACCGTATTTATCAAAAATTCCTCCATTTTTTGTGCCTTCGTCAAGGACCCCAATCGCCAAACCTTTTGCCTGAAGCACCTCCATACTTTTCCTCTGGGGCGGGAGGGCGGGACTTTCCACACCGACTTGTCTTCAGCAACTTAGCTTCCTACTTCCTCCCTTCCTAACACTCCAGCTCCTCCTTATCCTGCACTAACTCATCCAATCAGGTAAGGGTGAAATTTACATCTCTGAAACCAACCCCTCTTTAACCCCTTGCAGTATGATCGTTCCTTCCACCCTGTCATGTATTCCCTGCGCTTATATTTCATTCCAGCTTCATACATTTCTGGACAAGCTGTAATGTAGGATGTGTAATTAGCAGAAAGATCAGACACAGTGGGGTTGATTTATTAAAGGCAAACAGACTGTGCACGTTGCAGTTGCTCCAGAGCTTAGTGAATGTCGCACAGCTGTACTTTGCAAAGAATACCCAATCGCATGCAAAGAAAATGACATTTTTGCTTGCACATGATTAGATGATGGAAGTCAGTAGAGCTTCTGCTCATTTACTAAGCTCTGGAGCACTTTGCAAAGTGCACAGTCTATTTGCCTTTAGTAAATCAACCCCAGAGTATTTTTGTAACTTGCACTTTACTAAACAAGTGTAAAGTTAGAAGCAAAAATCCAAAATAGGATCAGAATGGCAAAGAGCATGCCTATGCTACAGAATAATACAAAACAGATTATTAAAGCTGCACAAACGTGGACTCTTCACAGCACTGTATCAGTGGCTTAATCAGCATAACATATGGCTGCATAGCATAGGCTTTATAAGACTCTATAAAGCAAAGTCTAACTAATGCCGCGTACACACGAGCGGACTTTACGGCAGACTTTGCCCGGCGGACTTTTCTACGGACTTTACGACGGACTTTCTGAATGAACGGACTTGCCTACACACAATCCACCAAAGCCTGTTGAATTCGTACGTGATGACGTACGACCGGACTAAAACAAGGAAGTTCATAGCCAGTAGCCAATAGCTGCCCTAGCGTGGCTTTTTGTCTGTCGAACTAGCATACAGACGAGCGGACTTTTCGACCGGACTCGAGTCCGTCGGATAGATTTGAAACATGTTTCAAATCTAAGTCCGTCCAACTTTTGAGAAAACAAAGTCCGCTGGAGCCCACACACGATCTAATTGTCCGACGAAATCCCGTCCGCCGGGCAAAGTCTGCTGTAAAGTCCGCTCGTGTGTACGCGGCGAATTACTATTTCTGTAAAACTGCATATAACACAGCTACTTGTGGTTAACCTTAGAAACAGTACCCTCTCAGTGAATGCTAGGGTAGCTCTTGTAGTGCAGGTTAACAGCTGGAGGGAACCAAGGCCCAAGACAAAGCACCACCCCACTGGAACTAAAGTACTCTGGTATCAATTGGCAAAGGATTCCCCACAGGAGCTCTTCTGGAGAAGCAGTGTGCTATTAGGCTCCTGCCTGGCTGCCCACGTGCTGGTTCTGACAGTGGAGGACCTCTCATCTGGCTGGAGATCCCCAGTCCAGCTACCTCAGTCTCATCAGGTGTGGCCTTAAATCAATCCAGGTCATGTTGGTAGGGTTGTGTTTCCCAGATGGCCTGGGATTCCCTTGAACCACCCTAGAAGTGCTGGAGTCTCAGTAAAGTGAAGCCTGGACAAGCTGTAATGTAGGATGGATTATCGGCTGAATGATCAGACAGAGAGAAACTGTAAGTTTGACTTCACTAAACAGTTATAAAATTTGAATCAATAATCCAAAACAGGCTCAGAAGGGCAAAGAGCGTGTATACTGTACAGAATATTACAAACCAGATTATAAAAGCTGCACAAACATGGACTCTTCACAGGAACGTCTCTGCAACGGCTCAATCAAGGTAACATGTAGCAACATACCATAGTCTCTACAAGACTCTATGACAACAGAGTGTCTAGATAACAATTGCTTTCTCTGTAAAACTGTATAGAACCCAGCTACTTGTGCATATGTTCATGAACAGCATTACTCTCAGTGAAGTCTAGGGTAGATCTGGTAATGCAGGTGAGCAGCTGGAGGGATCCAAGGCCCAAAGATAAAGCACCACCCCACTGGAACTAGAGTACTCTGGCACCAATTGGCAAAGCACTCCCACAGTAGCTTGGTCTTCTGGAGAAGCAGTATGCTAATAGGCTCCTGCTTGGCTGCCCACATGCTGGTTCTGACAGTGAAGGGCCTCTTACCTGCCTCTCACCTAGAACACAGCTACTTGTGCATATCCTCATAAACAGCATCACTCTCAGTGGAATCCAGGGTAGCTCTGGTAATGTAGGTGAGCAGCTGGAGGGATCCAAGGCCCAACAATAAGGTCCTATTGCTACCAGAGTACACTAGTTCCAGTGGGATGGTGCTTTGCCCGTAGGTCTTGGATCCCTCTAGCCACAGTAGCTGTATCTTCTGGGGAAGATTTGTGCTATTAGGCTCTTGCCTGACTGCCTGCATGCTGGTTCTGACAGTGGAGGGTCTCTCACCTGGCTGCAGATGACTTGCCCAGAGCTACCTCTGTCTCATCAGGTGTGGCCTATCTGAGCTACTGAAGGAGATAAGATTAGAAACTTACCTTCCTAGGGGGTTTCAGGAATTTTGGAAAACGGAGTTTAAGGATCCGGCATCTACAGTATATCTGAGCATGGTGAGTAAATTGGCACTTCTTTACAAAACTACATAGACTGTCCATTACTCCCTGTATAATAAACAGAATGGATATATTCTGGCAAATAACATACCCCTCTCTTCTCTATGATCAAACAATCACAATCTAACACCAATTAAACACTAAAGCACCTCCTGGTGGCCCTATTATTGGAGTTTTGGTTTTGCTTTCTCTGGATCAATACTCATAAACAGTAAAGTAATTAGTTGATGTTGGTTGGGTCAGAGACATCTTTTTCGCACTCCTAGAATACACTGTCATCAGTTACAATGAGGCATTACTCTTCCTTCTTCTGGATCAGTGTTCAATGACTGGTGGACCTTCTTCAGCTTTTCCAGCTATGTAACTAAAAAGGATGACCAGCTATATGCTGGAGGTCCGCTCTTTATACATTGGGTGTTGCACAGGCCATTGCTGTACTTCCCTGTCCGTGGTACTGAGTATATAATTGATTATCAGTTTCTTTGAATGGTATACAGTTGAGTCCTGTCATTTGTTCATATGAGGTTTTGAAGGGGTTATGTTTAAGGTGGATACATAACCATATCCGAGGGATGCAGCAGAGAGGAGAGAAGAATTTTGATGCCCAGAAGTATTGGATTACTGCCTGCCTGTCTCAGGCACCTGTGTCAGACTGATAGTAGACCACCCAATAAGTCACCATAAACTGGACTTTCTTTGAAAAAAGACAGTGTAGCATTAATATTGCACATAAATGTTCTCTATTTCAGGTATTTCAAGTCCACAAACCAAGCTTCAGTTCATAGATGCTCACCCTTGCTGTCCTCTTCAGACAGGGGTGATCCCTATACACCAGGGTTTCTCAACCAAGGTTCCTCCAGAGTTTGCTAGGGGTTCCTTGAGCAATGAGCAATTTCTGCCTCTCAGATAAGTTCCCACTGACACCATTGATCTTTTTAGCTATCTGTAAAGGGGGGAATTCCTCCCAAAGACCAAAGTGTAAGGAGCCTTCCTCCCACTGACCACCACACTAAAGAGAAACCCTTGAAATAACTTTCTGGTCTCAGGGAACCCCTACAAAAAATTACTATAGCTACAACTCATGATACATGCCGCGTACACACGGCTGGATTTTCTGATGGGAAATGTTGGATTTGAGCTTGTTGGCTGAAAGTCCGACCATGTGTACGCTCCATCGAACATTTGTTGTCGGACTTTCCGTCAACAAATGTTGGCTAGCAGGTTCTCAAATTTTCCACCAACAAAACTTTGTTGTCGGAATTTCTGATCGTTTGTACACATGTCCGTCACACAAAAGTTCACGCATGCTCGGAATCAGTGGCGTTGCTAGGGAGTGGCTTTTGGGGCTATAGCCCCGAATTTGGGGCCCATAGCCTCAAGTCTCTGCAGGGGTCCCCAAGGGGAGGGGAGGCTCTCTGGGGACCCTGATGTAAGTGGGGGGCTCTCTGGGGACTCTGATATAAGGGGGCTCTCTGGGGACCCTGATGAAAGGGGGAGGCTCTCTGGAGACCCTGATTTTAAGGGAGAGGCTCTTTGGGGACCTTGATTTAAGGAGGAGGCTCTCTGGGGACCCTAATGTAAGGGGGCTCTCTGGAAACCCTGATGTAAGTGGGGGGCTCTCTGGGGACCCTGATGCAAGGGGGAGGCTCTCTGGGGACTCTGATGTAAGGAGGAGGTTCTCTGGGGACCCTGATGTAAGTGGGGGGCTCTCTGGGGATATATACACACACACACACATATATATATATATACATGTGTATGCCCGCCCAAGCGTATGACTTTCTTTACTATGATACTATGGGCCCTAGCCCCAGATTTTTTGTAGACCTAGCAACGCCCCTGTTCGGAATCAAGCAGAAGGAGCCCAAAGGGTGGCGCACCGGCTATTGAACTTCCTTTCTATCGTCTCGTTGTACGTCTTGTACGTCACCCACGTTCCCACGTTCGTAATTGTTGGCCAACATTTGTGTGACCGTGCGTATGCAAGGCAAGTTGGAGCCAACAATCTTCGAACAAAAAGCCACGGTTTTGTTGTCGGAAAGTCCAATCGTGTGTACGGGGCATTACACTTCTGGTCATTGGGAAGAATTCTCCTCTTAAAAAACGATCAATGGTGTCAGTGGAACTTATCTGAGAGGTAGAAATTGATCATTGCTCAGGGAACCCCTAGAAACCTCTGGAGGAACCCTAGACTAATGTATCATGAGTTGCAGATATAGTAAGTTTTAGCAGGGGTTCCCTGAGACCAGAAAGTTATTTCAGGGGTTCCTCTGTGTTGAAAAGGTTGAGAAAGGCTTATAGATACACTATATACAAAAAAGACAAAAAAAAAGAGCACCAGCCTCGTGCGTTAACCAAGGCACCATTTATATAAAAGATAGAAAAATAGACAGCTCCCGCTGCTGTCAATCAAATCCATTGAAGCGGGCGACGGGGGGGGGGGGGGGGGGGGGCGGGACTGAGTCTGGCATTCTGTGTCTATGGACGCAAATGCTGGACTCAGGAGCGCGCCCGCAAGGTAATCCCCCAGGAGATCGCTTCTTTTACCGATGCGAGGAGGAGCCACGAGCGATGACGGGGGGGGCTTCAGTAGATGAGGTTCGGGTCCACACTGTGCAAAACGAACTGCACAGTGGAGGTAAGTATGATATGTTTGTTATTTAACAAAAAAAAAAAAGGAAGGTTTACAATAACTTTAACCCCTTCATCGCCCCCTAGTGTTAACCCCTTCCTTGCCAGTGACATTTATACAGTAATCAGTGGCCATTTATAGCTCTGATCGCTGTATAAATGTCAATAGTCCCAAAAGGTGTAAGTGAAAAGGTGTCCGATCTGTCCACTGCAATGTTGCAGTCCCGCTAAAAATCGCAGATCACCGCCATTACCAGTAAAAAAAAAAAAAAAAATTATAATAAAAATGCCATAAATCTATCCCATATTTTGTAGACGCTATAACGTTTGTGCAAACCAATCAATATACGCTTATTGTGCTTTTCTTTTACCAAAAATATGTAGAAGAATTTTTTTTTGGGGGGGGGGGGATAGTTATTATGGCAAAAAGTAAAAAATATTGTTTTTTTTTTCAAAATTGTCACTCTTTTTTTGTTTATAGTGCAAAAAATAAAAACCACAGAGGTGATCAAATACCACCAAAAGAAATCTCTATGTTAAGTGGTTAAGACAGCCCTGCTTGGCTGTGTTCACATATGTCTGACACAGATCAGCCCTCTGCTGCTGGCCTGCTGCTCCCACCTTGTGACTTTCTACAAAGTTACAATGTATAGTCTGATCCCTGGGGAAAAGGAAGTCTCTCCTAAAAAGTGTCTCCCCATACTATGGTGGGATACATGCGTCCCTCCACTCTGTGTTGTTTGCCATGCAGCCCCTGGACCCCACCAGTCAGTAGTGGGTGATTTTGTGAAGAAGCCGCAATGGCCATTGCCGGCAATAGCCTCAGATTTGGCATGCGATTTGAAATGTCAAATCGCATGCCAAATCATACCAATGTGAACAGGGCAAAAGGGGCAGCTGCCCTGGGCTCTGTCATTGTTGTGGAGCCCAAAGCAGCTGCCTCATACTTGCCAACTATCCCAGTTTAAATTCCCTTGTCCCTTGAAGTTTTAGTCCTGTGCTGTGTCCCGATATCTCAGTGTGAAGTGCTGCTACTAATGCTGCCCAACTCTGCCCTATTGTTGTGTACAGATGACTCACCTGCAGACCCCGTGTTTACATGTAAATAACCGGCATTCATATGTAAATAGCGGTGGCATTACTAAACAAATAGCTGTGGCCGGCGGCATTGATATGTAAATAAAGGTGGCATTCATATGTATATCATGCTCCCCTGCAGTGAGGAGATGATGTGCTGTAACCTCTAGCAACCAATCAGTGAGCAGTAATACTGTACAGTAATCTCTAGCAACAAGCAGAAATCATGTGCTGTAACCTCTAGCAACTAATCAGTGAGCCGTAATGTGTGCTGTAACCTCTAGCAACCAGTCAGTAAGCAGTAATGATACACTGTAACCTCTGGCAACCAATCACAATTGCTGACTGATCTGATACAGTAAACTGATTTTAAGTCTAGCTGATATTTATTGTATGTCTCAGAGCAGATGGAGAGTGAAATTGCATGGGGGAGGCCCAAGAAAATCTTTGCCCAGGGTCCAATCAATATTAAAGACGGCCCTGAATGTGAACCCAGGCTCATGCATATTGTTCTTTGTGTAGGACCCTCTAGTGCTAGAAGTGTAAATAGGTTTTTTTCTAGTATAGGTCAATTTATGCCGGCTGGCAGCCAAGCCTGTCTGATTTTTGTCCTGGGTTGGGCAGAAAACCCAGGGAGAGCTGGGTGACTTACAGGCAGCATCACAAGACCTCTCCCCACTTCTCAAATGTTCTGGTACCCTCTAGAAGAATGGGAGGGGAGGTGAGGTGGAGTTGCCTGGAGTATTCTGAGGGCCCTGACCAATCCCCAGCTTGGATTGGCAGGGGGCAGGCCCTATCAAATACTCAGCCACCACAGTCCTCCTGACTGAGTAGTTGTTCGGGTGGAAGCTGGAGATGGAGTGTTAGGCTGTTGTGGCCTTCGAGGGAGCTTCCCAGTCTGGAAGGGGTGGGGACAGGACCCTCTGAAGCCACATGGCGGTGTCCTGGACAGGAGGCACTGGAAGCAAGGAGAGGACAGCAAGAGAACACTGCCGGGCAAGTCTCCAGGAGCAACAGGAACAGCCAGGAGGGCTGGTGAGTGACATACAATGTCAGATAGACTGGGAAGCACACCTGAGAGGACTGGGATGGAGCAGTCTGGGATGGGTGCAGAGCCAGTCAGGAGGACTGTGGTGGCACGGGCAGTGGAAAGAGGCAGATGCAACCAGGAGGGCTGGCAGGGCCAAAAGAGGTGGTACTGGGAGCAGTAGCCACATGCGGGACTGCTAGCACTAAGAACTATTGCTATTTTGCTACACTATAGGGGCCCGCAGTCCCTGCCTGCAAAGGGCATTTGCTTTGGGCCTGGCTGAGCTAGTGTCAAGTCCCAACCACAGTGCTAGTTGGTCTTGGGAGTGATAGTCTGCAAGCAAGTGTATGTGCTGGAGGAGAAGAGGTTGTGTATACTGGTGGTTTAATCAAGTGAGCATCCCATATGCACCCTATCCCCATCCACGTTCTATTCCCCTAATAAAACAAAACAAAACAAAGTACAAGGACTGTTTCTTGACTAAAGTGTGTCTGGAAATGTGTGCGCCTGGCTGTGCAGGGTGGGAGATGGACCACAATCACTGGCAGCCCCTACAGGGGTAGCACTACATTTGCAAAATAGCTCAAGCTCTGTCAGATTGGATGGAGAGCGTCTGAACAGCAAATTTTCAAGTCTTGCCATCAGATTCTCAATTGGATTTAGGTCTGGACTTTGACTGGGCCATTCTAACACATGAATATGCTTTGATCTAAACCATTCCATTGTAGCTCTGGCTGTATGTTTGGGGTCGTTGTCCTGCTGGAAGGTGAACCTCCACCCCAGTCTAAAGTCTTTTGCAGACTCTTAACAAGTTTTCTTCTGAGAGTGCCCTGTATTTGGCTCCATCCATCTTCCTATCAATGCTGACCAGCTTCCCTGACCCTGCTGAAGAAAAGCATCCCCACAACATGATGCTGCCACCACCATGTTTCACAGTGGGGATGGTGTGTTCAGGGTGATGTACAGTGTTAGTTTTCCACCACACATAGCATTTTGCTTTTAGGCCAAAAAGTTCAATTTTAGTCTCATCTGACCAGAGCACCTTCTTCCACATGTTTGCTGTGCCCTCCACATGGCTTCTCACAAACTGCAAACAGGACTTCTTATGGTTTTCTTTCACCAATGTCTTTCTTCTTGTCACTCTTCCATAAAGGGCAGATTTGTGGAGAACACGACTAATAGTTGTCCTGTGGACAGATTCTCTCACCTGAGCTGTGGATCTCTGCAGCTCCTCCAGAGTTACCATGGACCTCTTGGCTCTTCTCTGATTAATGATTTCCTTGCCCGGCCGGTCAGTTTAGGTGGACGGCCATGTCTTGGTAGGTTTGCAGTTGTGCCATACTCTTTCCAATTTCAGATGATGGATTGAACAGAGCTCCGTGAGATCTTCAAAGCTTGGGAGATTTCTTTATAACCTAACCCTGCTTTATACTTCTCCACAACTTTATCCCTGACCTGCCTGGTGTGTTCTTTGGCCTTCATGATGCTGTTTGTTCACTAAGGTTCTCTAACAAACCTCTGGGGGCTTCACAGAACAGCTGTATTTATACTGAGATTAAATTACACACAGGTGAACTCTATTTACTAATTAGGTGACTTCTGAAGGCAATTGGTTCCACTAGATTTTAGTTAGGGGTATCAGAGTAAAGGGGGCTGAATACAAATATCCCCCACACTTTTCACATATTTATTTGTAAAAAAATGTTGAAAACCATTTATCATTTTTCTTCCACTTCACAATTATGTGCCACTTTGTGTTGGTTTATCACATAAAATCCCAATAAACTACATTTACGTTTTTGGTTGTAACATGACAAAATGTGGAACATTTCAAGGGGTATGAATACTTTTTCAAGGCACTGTATATACAGGATATTATGTCTGGCCCCCCTGCTGACATCAGGGGCCACAGTAGAGGCCCCGTATAGCTTGTATATTTGCAGGCACTGCTGCAGTGTGTAAGTACTGGCTGATCTTGTACAGTATGTAATCTGCATCTCTCTTCTGAAACTGTCCAGCCTTGAACCCTCGCAGTCACATGAGGAGGGGGAGGAGGGCTGAATGCCAAGGTCCCCTCCAGCCCAAACTTAGCCTGGATGCTGCTGCTGCCATGTAACGCTGGAACACACTGCTCGGCACGTATGCATTCCTCCCCCCCAAGAAAGTCCTTAGAGCTGTTTGTAAGGGACAAGCGGTCACCATCCTCTGGCACCAGAGACACACACCATACCTGGACCTACAATCGTCCCACCTAGAGAATTGCTGACCCTTGGCACAGGTCCTCTACAGGGCAGTAGTAACAATAGTTATGTAGAGCTGATGACAATTGACTGCAAACAATGAGCTGCAGCTGATGGGAAAATTCAGCAAATCGGCCAAATATTTGAGTGCAGATTCATCTCCTCTGCAGAGAAAATAACATCCCGTGAATTGCTGTAATTCCTGAATGACTGCGGATCAGACAGATCTATATGGAAAAATACCAGCTAATCAAAACTTGCTGATTGCAAATTGTTGGTTCTCAGTTCATTTTGGAATGCAGAAAAGAAAAGGAGGGAGATACCTAAATTCAATGCCGATTACATTTAGGGAGTAATGACTCCTACAAATAGCAAAATCCAAACTACAGAGAGCAGAGTCCCAACTACAGAGAGAGCAGAGTCCCTACTACAGAGAGCAGAGTCCCAACTACAGAGAGCTAAGACCCAACTACAGAGAGCAGAGTCCCTACTACAGAGAGCAGAGTCCCAACTACAGAGAGCTAAGACCCAACTACAGAGAGCAGAGTCCCTACTACAGAGAGCAGAGTCCCAACTACAGAGAGAGCAGAAACCCAACTACAGAGAGCAGAGTCCCTACTACAGAGAGCAGAGTCCCTACTACAGAGAGCAGAGTCCCTACTACAGAGAGCAGAGTCCCTACTACGGAGAGGAGAGTCCCTACTACGGAGGGGAGAGTCCCTACTACAGAGAGCAGAGTCCCAACTACAGAGTTTAGACCCAACTACAGAGTTTAGCCCCAACTACATAGAGCAGAGTCCCAACTACAGAGAGCAGAGTCCCAACTACAGAGAGCTGAGACCCAACTACAGAGAGCAGAGTGTCAACTACAGAAAACAGAGTCCCAACTACAGAGAGCTAAGACCCAACTACAGAGAGCAGAGACCCAACTACAGAGAGCAGAGACCCAACTACAGAGAGAAGAGTTACAACTACAGAGAGCAGAGTCCCAACTGCAGAGAGCAGAGACCCAACTACAGAGAGCAGAGTCCCAACTACAGAGAGTAGAGACCCAACTACAGAGAGCAGAGACCCAACTACAGAGAGCAGAGTCCCAACTACAGAAAACAGAGTCCCAACTACAGAGAGCTAAGACCCAACTACAGAGACCAGAGTCCCAACTACAGAGAGCTAAGACACAACTACAAAGAGCAGAGACCCAAGTACAGAGAGCAGAGTCCTAACTACAGAGAGCAGAGATCCAGTTGCTGAGTGCAGAGACCCAACTACAGAGAGCAGAGTCCCAACTACAGAGAACAGAGACCCAGCTACAGAGAG
The DNA here is from genome assembly GCF_042186555.1 of Aquarana catesbeiana. Classification (NCBI taxonomy): domain Eukaryota; kingdom Metazoa; phylum Chordata; class Amphibia; order Anura; family Ranidae; genus Aquarana; species Aquarana catesbeiana. The sequence goes on along the minus strand of NC_133327.1, from coordinate 679,196,630 downwards.
CAGAGACCCAACTACAGAGAGAAGAGTTACAACTACAAAGAGCAGAGTCCCAACTGCAGAGACCCAACTACAGAGAGCAGAGTCCCAACTACAGAGAGTAGAGACCCAACTACAGAGAGCAGAGACCCAACTACAGAGAGCAGAGTCCCAACTACAGAGAGCTGAGACCCAACAACAGAGAGCAGAGTGCCAACTACAGAAAACAGAGTCCCAACTACAGAGAGCTAAGACCCAACTACAGAGACCAGAGTCCCAACTACAGAGAGCTAAGACACAACTACAAAGAGCAGAGACCCAAGTACAGAGAGCAGAGTCCTAACTACAGAGAGCAGAGATCCAGTTGCTGAGTGCAGAGACCCAACTACAGAGAGCAGAGTCCCTACTACAGAGAGCGGAGTCCCAACTACAGAGAGAGCAGAAACCCAACTACAGAGAGAGCAGAAACCCAACTACAGAGAGAAGAGTCCCAACTATAGAGAGCTAAGACCCAACTACAGAGAGTAGAGTCCCAACTACAGAGAGCTAAAACCCAACTACAGAGAGCAGAGTCCCTACTACAGAGAGCAGAGTCCCTACTACAGAGAGCAGAGTCCCTACTACGGAGAGGAGAGTCCCTACTACGGAGAGGAGAGTCCCTACTACAGAGAACAGAGTCCCAACTACAGAGAGCAGAGTCCCAACTACAGAGTTTAGACCCAACTACAGAGTTTAGCCCCAACTACATAGAGCAGAGTCCCAACTACAAATAGCAAAATCCAAACTACAGAGAGCAGAGTCCCAACTACAGAGAGAGCAGAGTCCCTACTACAGAGAGCAGAGTCCCAACTACAGAGAGCTAAGACCCAACTACAGAGAGCAGAGTCCCTACTACAGAGAGCAGAGTCCCAACTACAGAGAGAGCAGAAACCCAACTACAGAGAGAAGAGTCCCAACTATAGAGAGCTAAGACCCAACTACAGAGAGTAGAGTCCCAACTACAGAGAGCTAAAACCCAACTACAGAGAGCAGAGTCCCTACTACAGAGAGCAGAGTCCTTACTACAGAGAGCAGAGTCCCTACTACGGAGAGGAGAGTCCCTACTACGGAGAGGAGAGTCCCTACTACAGAGAACAGAGTCCCAACTACAGAGAGCAGAGTCCCAACTACAGAGTTTAGACCCAACTACAGAGTTTAGCCCCAACTACATAGAGCAGAGTCCCAACTACAGAGAGCAGAGTCCCAACTACAGAGAGCTGAGACCCAACTACAGAGAGCAGAGTGTCAACTACAGAAAACAGAGTCCCAACTACAGAGAGCTAAGACCCAACTACAGAGAGCAGAGACCCAACTACAGAGAGCAGAGACCCAACTACAGAGAGAAGAGTTACAACTACAGAGAGCAGAGTCCCAACTGCAGAGAGCAGAGACCCAACTACAGAGAGCAGAGTCCCAACTACAGAGAGTAGAGACCCAACTACAGAGAGCAGAGACCCAACTACAGAGAGCAGAGTCCCAACTACAGAGAGCTAAGACCCAACTACAGAGACCAGAGTCCCAACTACAGAGAGCTAAGACACAACTACAAAGAGCAGAGACCCAAGTACAGAGAGCAGAGTCCTAACTACAGAGAGCAGAGATCCAGTTGCTGAGTGCAGAGACCCAACTACAGAGAGCAGAGTCCCAACTACAGAGAACAGAGACCCAGCTACAGAGAGCAGAGACCCAACTACAGAGAGAAGAGTTACAACTACAGAGAGCAGAGTCCCAACTGCAGAGAGCAGAAACCCAACTACAGAGAGCAGAGTCCCAACTACAGGGAGTAGAGACCCAACTACAGAGAGCAGAGACCCAACTACAGAGAGCAGAGTCCCAACTACAGAGAGCTGAGACCCAACAACAGAGAGCAGAGTGCCAACTACAGAAAACAGAGTCCCAACTACAGAGAGCTAAGACCCAACTACAGAGACCAGAGTCCCAACTACAGAGAGCTAAGACACAACTACAAAGAGCAGAGACCCAAGTACAGAGAGCAGAGTCCTAACTACAGAGAGCAGAGATCCAGTTGCTGAGTGCAGAGACCCAACTACAGAGAGCAGAGTCCCAACTACAGAGAACAGAGACCCAGCTACAGAGAGCAGAGTCCCAACTACAGAGAGCAGAGACCCAGCTACAGAGAGCAGAGACCCAGCTACAGAGAGCAGAGACCCACCTACAAAGAGCAGAGTACCAATTACAGAGAGCAGAGTACCAACTACAGAGAACAGAGACCCAACTACAAACCACATTTACTTAGTTCCTCCTGCTTTTGACAGCATTGGGCAGTAAATGCTGTTCATCAAATTCGGTCACTTCTAGCTGTTTCAGCCACTGCTCATGGGGCATCAATGGCTTTCAGGTCTGTTTTGAAGGTAGACCGCCAGGTTATCGATGGTTTTCCTTTTTTCCACCTTCTTCTAGGTTTGGTGTGCCAGCACATTGCAGCTTTTTTATGTTATGGTGCTACAAAGAGTGGCGTGCAAAAATGAGTCATACAAAGAGCAGAATCTCAACTACAAAGTCTTACCTAGTTTCTTCTGCGCAGTTAAGTGCATTGTGCAGTAAGTGCTCTATCAGCTGCAGCTGTTTAAGCCTCATCAATGGCTTTCTTGCCAGTTTTGAAGGAAGATCTTCCTTGCTTACGCTTTCTTCTAGGTGGTGGCGCTCAGCGCTTTATGATTTCTCATGTTAGCTGCTACAAAGAGCAGAGTACAAATTACAAAGAGCAGAGTCCAAAATAGTAAGAGCAGAGTACAAAGGGATGCCAAAATCCAAAACCTATTACATTTGGGAAGCAATGAGGACTACAAAGAACAGAGTCCCAAATACTAAGAGTAGAGTCCCAACTACTAAGAGCAGAGTCTTGAGGGGATGCCTAAATCCAAAGCTTTCTACATTTAGGAAACAACGACTAGTAGTTGAGACAGAGAGTCTCAACTACAAAGAGTAGAGGACAAATAGAGCCCCAGTTACAAAGACTTACCGAGTTCCTCCTGCACAGTTGAGCACAGAGGAACTTTAGTTCCCAATGGAGCAGAATGCGGGGAGGTCAACACACTTGTAGTCCATTGATACATTTGCAGCCCCATAAATGTACCTGGGTCCTTTGAAGCAGATGGGAGCAACACAACCAGTGTTAAGAGATGCACTAGCTCAAAACCCAGAGGCTACATCAGCTTAGGAACCAGTCTGACAGCATGGGAACTTGGTTGATGACATCAGACATCTGAAGGGAGCAACTGCTTCTGATGGCCCAGGTCCTCATGGATGACAGCTTTTAAGCTCGATATGCACTTTTATACCTACTTCATGTGAGTGGCTAATTTGCATTTTATACTAATAAATGATTTAATCTGCTGCACTTAGAAGTGCCGTCTTGTGTCTCCTTTACATTACTACAGACATTCTATCTGCCGAGGGGCCGCACTAAGTCCTTTGAAGGTAGCTGCTGTACCTCATTTGGCACTATAAACTATTCAGTTAGGACTTCATCACTCTAGAGCACAAGTGTCAAACACAAGGCCCTCGGGCCGAATCTGGCCTGCCAGGCAATTTCATGTGGGCCTCCCACCCAGGGCTTTTTTTCCAGCCAAAACGTGGTGGAACTCCACCGCCACCTTTGGCTCTTCCCCTCCGGTCCCCCCCTCACCACTGTCACTTGAAAACACGGAAGCCTTCCATGTTTACAAGGACAGCTTTCCGCTCAGTGGCTCCCACGGAACCCTGCCTGCCCAGCACTCATGGCAGGGACAAGGAAGATGAAGATGCAGGTGCAATGTGGTGATAGTTGGGATGGGGCATCGGGTGGTAGGCTGCACTGTGATCCTCATCTGTGCCAGGTGCACAGATACCGACCAATGATCTTGCTGCAAGTGAGAGAGAGGCAAAGCCAATTACACTGCGGGGAGGTACTAGAGCCAGGCTGGGTAATTTTTGACAAGGTGAGATGTAAGGAAGCTTTGGGGGTGGGATCCTGTACCCCTATTCTCTGAGAAAAAAAGCCTTGGATACATTTATATAGTCTTGCAGATACCGGCACTTTGAGGGCAACCATAATGCTGATGTGGCCTGCAATAAATTTGAGTTTGACATCCCTGCTCTAGAGTCTACTGGCTTGTTTGTTTGCGATAACAGATTTTTATCTACTACAGCCCCTTTCTGACCAAGCCAATATTTTAGCCTTCGGCGATGTTGCACTTTGAATGACAATTGTGCGGTCATGCAACCCTGTACTCAAAGAAAACGTTTAGCTTTTTTTTCACACAAATAGAGCTTTATTTTGATGGTATTTCATTACCAATGAGTTTTTTATTTTTTGCTAAATAAACAAATAAAGACCGAAAATTTTGGAATTATTTTTTTCATAGTATGTTATAAAATTTTGCAAACAGGTAATTTTTCTCCTTCGCTGATATGTGGCACTGATGAGGCTGCACTGATAGGCAGCACTGATGGGAACTGATAGTTGGCACTGATGGATTGCACTGATGGGCACTAGTAGGCGGCACTGATAGGCAGCACTGATGGGCACTTATAGGTGGCACCGATGAGCACTAGTAGGCAGCACTGATAGGCAGTGGTAGGCAGCACTGATGGGCACTGATAGGTGGCACTGATAGGCAGCACTGATGGGCACTTATAGGCAGCACTGATGAGCACTAGTAGGCAGCACTGATGGGCACTGGTAGAGGGAACTGATGGACACTGATAGGCGGCATTGATAGTCAGCACTGATGGGCACTTATAGGCAGCACTGATGAGCACTAGTAGGCAGCACTGATGGACACTGGTAGGCGGCACTGATGGGCAGAACTGATGGGCACTTATAGGCGGCACTGATGAGCACTAGTAGGCAGCACTAATGGATACTGGTAGATGGAACTGATAGATGACACTGATAAGGAGGCACTGATGGGCACGGATTGGCACTACTGGTGGGCACTGATTGGCAGCACTGGTGGGCACTGATTGGCAGCAATGGTGAGCACTGATTGGCAGTACTGGTGGGCACTGATTGGCAGCACTGGTGGGCACAGTTTGGCAGTAATGGTAGGCATAGATTGGCAGCACTGCTGGGTAGAGATTGGCAGCACTGGTGGGCACAGATTGGCAGCACTGGTGAGCATAATCAGGACACTGATAATCAGTGCCCTGATTATCAGTGTACATGTCCCTTTCAGAGTAGCTGGTTATCGGCTCTCCTCTCCAATCCTCATGCTGTCAGCATGAGGAACAGAATGCTGATAACCGGATTCAGTTTAGATCCATGATTAGCTGTGATTGGACACAGATGATCACGTGGTAAAGAGCTGCTGATTGGCTCTTTACCTCCATCTGTTATTAGCAGTGTCCTCTGGACACTGCCATCACAGAGCGCCGCGCCCCACAGCAGGAGAGCGATGTGCGCAATCTCGGCACGTCGTCATATGCCGGCATCCCAGAACTAGCTGGCTGCGCTGTAGCTGTTGCTCGGCTATAGCGCGGTCGGCAAGTGGTTAAATAGCCCATCTGGCGCCACTATCTGTCGGTGTATGTGAGCATGCAGACACGCGTGTATATGCGCACGGTTGCGTGTATGCGCATAAGTATTGCCATGTAACCAATTCACACAGAAGTCCACCCAAAGGAGCCATCTTGTCTACTGGCTTGCCCATCCAAACAGAAGCCTATCCCACCTTTGACTATCGTCTATCAATAGAGTCTTTTATTTCTCCTATCAGCTCCTCCCTCACAGCTATTACCTTTTGTTCCACCCTATTAGATTGTAACATGGGCGTAGCATAAGGGGTTGCAGGGGTCACAATCGCAACCATGCCCCTAGCTCCAGGGGGCCTCTGCAGCCTCCTTGTCATATTATCATATCCTCCACAAAATCCAACTCCGATCTGCCCTAGGGCCCCACAGCCATGCTCCAGTACTGGGCTTCTACTTTGCCTTCCGCAGTTCACACCCCTCTGTTTCCATTGGCTGGGGAGAAGCTGTGAGCCTTTTCCTGTATGGAGAGGAGCACGAGTTGAGAATAGCCCAGGATGGGGAAGTGTCTGTGCTGTGTGCTGGCAACATGGAATGGTAACCGAGCTCAGCGAGGCAAGAGGAGGAGAATGCCGTCATGTAGCCACGATGGGACCAATGTCACTGGTGAGGTATGACACTGCTCAGTGTCTTCTAGTCACCAGATGGAATTCTCTGTACCCCCCCCCCCCCCGGAATGTCTACTTACCCCACTTCCCTGACAAGTGGGGAAAAGACACGCATTTCCGGGAGGTGAACTTCCCCCAACACCTGCCAACACTCAGTGGCGTCTCCAGCTTTCATATTTAGGGGGGCACATGGGGGGACAGGGACAAAAGTAGGGGGGCAACTATAAAATGCATATATATATATCTATATCCTGGGGCCCTTTACTACGATCCCACAACGGCTCTTTCAAATGTTCTGCAATGAGCTCCCTTCCTGCTGTATTGGGGCCCCCCAGGGTGGCAGAAAACAAGATATATATGTCACCAGCATACCAAGAAAATATAAGGGTCCAAAGCAGTGGGAGAACTATCAGGGTTGCAAAGGATGTCTTGCCACCGGGCCCTGGTGTTCTGCCACTGTGGGGTTCCCCAGCCCCCTCTTGCTGTCCTGCCCCTGCTATTGACAGCGCTGGTCTGGCATCTCTTGGAATTTACAGGCTGGTTCTCCTGTCCTAAGGACGGGAGAAATCAGTCTGTTTTTTCAGTAACTGAGTGTCCTGGTGGAGTCCTTCCTGCAACTCGCTCTTCTCCCTGCCAATGAGGATGCAGGGAAAGGAGCAGATCAGGCGGCCGTGGTTGTGTGAGCGCTCGCATTATGCAGTGTCAGTGAGCAGAGGGAGGGGGGAGGAGTCACCCGTAGGAGCTGACTGGGGACGCTCTCCCTCTTAGACATTGCCTTTTTGTAAAAAATAAATACATTTTTTTAATTTATTTTTTTAATGGGGGGGGGGCACAGCATAATGTTGGGGGGTCAGGGCCCCCCTCTGGCCCCCCCCTAGGGACACCATTGCCAATACTGACAGAAAAACCTTCAGAAATTGCTAAAACAAATCCCTTAACACCTCCTCGGGGGGCCCCTGAAGGGCTGCAGGCTCCAGATTTTGTGTCACATGGCTTTGCCCCCCCAGATCTAAGTTGTCCCCCCCCCAAGCCCCCTGAGCACCCCCTCCACCCTGCATGCTATGCCCGGCTGCTGAGCTCCTTTCCCATTACAGCACTCTATAGTGTTCCTCCTCCGCAGGGCTGAAATCATATTCCTTTACAACACAGCCAGTCAGCCATGATCTGCACAGTATCTGCCTACTGCAACTACACTGCCGTTCCGACCAGAGAGTTTCACAGGTAAGAAGGGCTACATAAAAGCCAGATACACCCTGTGAAGACTGACAGACTGTACGTAAAGGAATGTGATTTCAGCCCTGTGTAGTGTGTGGGGGAGGGGGGGGGGGCTGTATACAGTACTGGGATGGGAAAGGAGCTCTGCCAAGTGACCTGCCAGGGGTCCCTGTCCTCTGATTCCCCAGCTGTGATCCCTGTCCTCTGATGTAAAGGCGAAACTCTGGGAACTCAAAACTCTTAAGCCACTTTGAGTATCTTGGTGTGCGGTGGATGTATTTGCACGCACGTTGGAAGTAGTGGGGGGGGCAGGTCAACTTTTGCATCGGGGCCCACAAGCTTCAAGCTACATCTCTGGATTGTAAGCTGTCAGGAGCAGGACCCTCCTAACACTGTTGTATTTAATCTGTACTGCCATCCTTTATAATATAAATCCTGTATAGTAATAATCACAATTACTGGACTGGATACTCAGGAGAGCAGAGAGGGGACTGTAGTGGTGCAAGGCCCCAGTGTATGGAAAGTTTGCTGCTGGAGTCCAATGCCTTCCGGTTATGTGCAAAAAAAAAAAAAAAGGTAATGGAGAGCTATTCATAATTAATGAGAGGCCATGATGTAAAGTCACTTTAAAATATTATTAAGAAGATTGATGACTTCCACGGAGATGATAAGGAAAGAGAGCCAAGGTCTACAGACTGAAAACTTAGCATTCTATGAGTCAGGCATGGGCGCACATTATGGTGCTGCTGGGCGCACATTATGGTGCTGCAGTAACGCATTTTGCACGTGTTCCATTGCCATTCATTCTTAATGGCACCAGGGCCGGGACTAGGGGTGGGCAGGAGGGACGGCTGCCCTGGGTGCAATGGTTTATTGCAGGGATGGGGGCGTCCTGACCCTAACCCTAAGGGAAAGGGGGGGGCTGCAGTTTGGCATCTTTGCCCTGGACGCTGGATGACCTTGTCCCGGCACTGAGAGACACCCCTACCTACCCTACCATTGGATGTGTGATGCAGTACACCATAACCCATAGTAATGTAAAAGCATGTGTTGCGGTGCTCTGAGTTAAAAATAAAAAAATGCACATGTCCTGTACTTGGTGCAGCCATAACACAATGCATGTTAAAAATGTAAATTACCCCCGAGCACATAAAATCCCCCCCCCCCCCCGATGATGTCATGTATGACGAAACTAGTAGGGTGGAGTCTATGCTCAATACACCACGCTAGTTTTGCTATCCAGCACTGCGCTATTTTAACTGACAAGTACGCAGTCATGCAACGCTGTACCCAAATAAAATTTATACCATTTTTTTCACACAAATAGAGCTTTCTTTTGGTGGTATTTGATCACCTCTGTGTTTTTTATTTTTTATTATATAAACAAAAAGAAAAAAAAAATATATATATATATATATATATATTCTATTATAAACCATGTCTAATAAAAAAAATCTAATTTCTTCACAAATTTAGGTGAAAGTGTATTCTGCTACATGGCTTTGGTAAAAAAAAAAAAAAAAATCCCCCCTAAGTGTATATTATCTGTTTTTTATGAAAGTTAGAGAGTCTACCAACGATGGTATATACTGTATATCTGAAAATTGATCAATCCTGGTGTACTGACAGCCTGTCTCATTTCTTGATGCCCTTAATATGCCAGGACAGTACAAATGACCCCCAAATAACCCCTTTTTGGAAAGTAGACAGTCTTAGGTATTTAGTAAGAGGCATGGTGAGTTTTTTGAAGTTGTAATTTTTTGGCACAGCTTTTTGAAAAATGAAGAAGTTAAAGCGGAGTTCCGCCGTTTTTTTTCTACAAATACTGCAGCTGCTGACTTTTAAAATAAGGACACTTACCTGTCCAGGGCGCCCGCGATGTCCTCGCCCGGAGCCGATCTGTCCCTCGGCTGCTGCCGCCGCCATCCTCTGTAAGGGAATCAGGAAGGGAAGCCTTGTGGCTTCCCTTCCTGGTTCCCTACTACGCATGCGCGATTTGTGCTGCGCGATTCCACTGGTCCCTGCCTTTTTCTTGGACCCGTGTGTCTCCCAGAATACAGCGGGGGGGGGGGGGGGGCGACAGACGGGACGTGGCATAGATACCCGCGAGTTGCTCGGGTATCTATGTCTGGTAAGTGGGAGCAAAATACCTGGATTAGACAGGTATCTGCTCCCCCCCCCCCCGAAAGGTGCCAAATGTGACACCGGAGGGGGTGGGGGAACTGGAAAAGTGGAAGTTCCATTTTTGGGTGGAACTCCGCTTTAAGTAATTTTTTTTCACAATTTTTTTTTTTTGCATACTGTCACCAGCGCAGTACAGCGTCCTCCTATGACTGGTGTGGCAGTGATCAGGGACACTGGCTGGTGACAATATGTAAAAATTTTTGTTTTTTGTTTTTTTTTTATTTTTTTTTTTTTTAAACATTTGTTATACATTTTTTAAATACATATATATATTTTTACGTTCTTTCATCAGAGTAGTTCAGTGTCACCATAGTAACACTGTAATACTCTGGGGGGTGATCAGAGTTTTTTTTAAATTTGCACTTTAAAACACTATATTGTCAAAAGTATTGGGACACCTGCCTTTACACGCACATGAACTTTAATGTCATCCCAGTCTTATGCCCTGTACACACGGTCGGACTTTGATCGGACATTCCGACAACAAAATCCTAGGATTTTTTCTGACGGATGTTGGCTCAAACTTGTCTTGCATACACACGGTCACACAAAGTTGTCGGAAAATCCGATCGTTCTAAACGCGGTGACGTAAAACACGTACGTCGGGTCTATAAACGGGGCAGTGGCCAATAGCTTTCATCTCTTTATTTATTCTGAGCATGCGTGGCACTTTGTCCGTCGGATTTGTGTACACACGATCGGAATTTCCGACAACGGATTTTGTTGTCGGAAAATTTTATAGCAAGCTCTCAAACTTTGTGTGTCGGAAAATCCGATGGAAAATGTGTGATGGAGCCCACACACGGTCGGAATTTCCGACAACAAGGTCCTATCACACATTTTCCGTCGGAAAATCGGACCGTGTGTACGGGGCATAAGTCCGTAGGGTTCAATATTGAGTTGGCCCACCCTTTGCAGCTATAACAGCTTCAACTCTTCTGGGAAGGCCGTCCACAAGGTTTAGGAGTGTGTCTATGGGAATGTTTGACCATTCTTCCAGAAGGGCAGACAGGGTGCACCAGGGAGTCGGGACCAACGTGACAAGCAGCTTTGCTTGACCCCAGGACAGGATCATCACCCCAGGATTGGAAGAGGCCATGCAAGGACTGGCACTAGCAGCTGCTATCACTGAGGGGAGAGACCCTGACACCCCGAGGGCCAGCTGACCTCCACATCCCATCTATCTCCCCCACTATACACCCCATTTACCCTGCCCCAGTGTCCACCCAGTAACCTCAAAATAGCCCTCAAAACTGTGGGTCCTGCTGGGAGCTGGCCATAGCCTGTGGCCCATAGGCCATGGCTAGCTACCAGCAGGACCCACAGGTCAGCAACCGTCAGGAACCACAGCCATTTGGTTCAGAATATTTGTTGTCTTGTTTTCCTCCTCTAAAACCCAGGTGCGTCTTGTGGTCAGGTGCATCTTATGGAGCGAAAAATACAGTTAGTGTCCCAATATTAAAAGTCAGCAGCTGTATTTGTAGCTGATGACTTCTAGTTTTTTTTTTCCCCAGGCGGAACACCTCTTTATGCGCTTTATTCATTTTTTTTTGGTCAATGTATATCTACGTGCTGCAGAGCAGCATAGCACAAGGAGTGGAGTCCTCCATCAGAGCAGAGTATTTCAGGAGAGGAGGGTCAGATAGAGAAAGAAGCTGAGTACTCCAGCAGTGCAGAGTATTTCAGGAGAGGAGAGTTAAGCCTCGTACACACAATCGGATTTTCCGCAGACAAAGCTTCTGACTTTTGTCCGAAGGGCGAGTGCCTGGATTTTGTATACAAACGGTAAACAATTGTCGGCCAACAAACACGAACATAGTGACGCACTACACGGCGATAAAGAGGAAGTTCAATTGTCATGTGCCAACCTTTGTGCTCCTTCTGCTAATTTCGTGTTAGTAGAAGTTTGGTGAGTGTTGATTCGCAATTTTCATTTCGCGCTTTTCAGTTCGTTTCTAAACGGCCGTTCGTCAACCAGCCATGTTGCGGAATCAGAGGAGATAACTTGTTATTTATTATTGGCCTTGCAGTTATTGCTTTGACCCAAGTCCAGTCCAAGAACAGGAGGAGGAGGATTTCTTGGACCAAAAATTGGTTGCTTTATTAATCGTGACCAATTATGCCATATGCCTTTGCTGCGGGAGCTCCAGGAGAATAATCCAGATGATTTTCAGAATTATCTCCGGATGCAAACCCCTGCTTTCACCAACTCTTGGCATTGTTGACCCCCTATATTAAGAAGCAGGACACATGCTTGAGGCTTTTATTTTATTTTTTTTTCCCCATCAAAGAAGAAGAGAATTGTGCGCTGCATTTCGAGATTTCATAATTTGCAGCGTCACGAATGTTAATTCTCCATTACGAATGCTAGTTTACTAGACTGACCGCTTCCGGCTCGTCCTTGCTTCTGAGCATGCATGTTTGCACTTTGGACTTTTGTCCGACGGACTTGTGTACACACGCTTGGAAAATCCGACAACACACCTTTGTCCGCGGAAAATTTTAAAACCTGCCATCCAACATTTGTCCGCGGAAAATCCGGCAACTGTCCAATGGAGCGTATTTTCCGCCAATAGTCTGTCATCACACATTCCAGCGTCGGAAAATCCGATCGTGTGTACGAGGCTTTAGATAGAGGAAGGAGCAGAGTCCTCCATCAGAGCAGAATTGTTCCCAGATATAAAAGGTTAAGTCTGCCTGTCCATCCTCAGCGTTCCATGAAGTGCTCCCTCCAGGGTCGGGGAAGTCTGGGTTGGGTGTCCTTGTCTGTGTTGTGTCTTATGGGGATTGTGTACAGGTACAATGCTGGGGGTTTTAGTCTCTGTGTGATGTAATGGTGGATTGCCTCCATAGTGTGGTGCTGAGCTGATCTATAACCCAGGATTCTTCCCATGCTAGGTCTTTATTCACAAGTAGGGTCAGGAGAACGTCCCAGCTTTCTTCCTGTATTGTAGGGATGAGCCGAACACCCCCCGGTTCGGTTCGCACCAGAACCTGCGAACGGACCGAAAATTCGCACGAACGTTAGAACCCCATTGACGTCTATGGGACTCGAACATTCAAAATCAAAAGTGCTCATTTTAAAGGCTAATTTGCATGGTATGTTCCTAAAAAGGATTTGGGGACCCGGGTCCTACCCCAGGGGACATGTATCAGTGCAAAAAAAACTTTTAAAAACGGCCGTTTTTTCGGGAGCAGTGATTTTAATGATGGTTAAAGTAAAAAAAAAAAAAGTTAAATATTCCTTTAAATATCGTACCTGGGGGGTGTCTATAGTATGCCTGTAAAGTGGCGCGTGTTTCCCGTGTTTAGAACAGTCCCTGCACCAAATGTCATTTTTAAAGGAAAAAATCTCATTTAAAACTGCTTGCGGGTTTAATGTAATGTCGGGTCCTGGCAATATGGATGAAAATCAGTGAGACAAACGGCATGGGTGCCCCCCAGTCCATTACCAGGCCCTTTGGGTCTTGTATGGATATTAAGGGGAACCCCGCACCCAAATTAAACTAAGGAAAGGTGTGGGGCCACAAGGCTCTATATACACTGAACAGCAGTATACAGGCGGTGCAAACAAGACAGGGACTGTAGGTTTGTTGTTAAGTAGAATCTGTTTGTAATTTTGAATGGGTACATTTTTAACGTGTTTAGCTCCAGCCAAAAAATCTTTTTTAAGCTTTTTGGAAAACATAGGGAAGGGTTATCACCCCTGTGACATTTGTTTTGCTGTCTTTCTTCCTCTTTAGAAGATTTCACCTCACTTTTTGTCCCAATGACAAATGTTTTTTGAAAATTTGGGTTTTTTTGTGGAACAAGGATTGGAAAGCATCAGTGGAAAGGAGAAATGTTTTTCCCATATTAACTCTTACAGGAGAGAATTTCCCTTCCTAGGGGTAGATTTCATCTCACTTCCTGTTGTCTCCTTCCGTTTGCAAGTAGGAGTCATTTGTAAGTTAGATGTTTGAAAGTAGGGGCCTGCCCTATATACTCAGCATAAATTTGGCCCTTAGGTGTTGTTGTGGCCACAACAACGTAAGCCCTCACAGGGCCCTGCTGTGAAATATTAGATCAAGAATTGTAATTACATGCCCCTGTTGAACAGGGGAATAAAAACTGGGCCTTTGGTGGTGGTGCTGCTGGTGCCACAACACTGTAAGTCCTCACTCGCTCTTGGTGGGTGCAGAAATGGGCCCTGCTGTGAAATATTAGATCAAGAATAGTAATTACATGCCCCTGTTGAACAGGGGCTGAAAAATTGGGCCTTTGGTGGTGGTGGTGGTGGTGCTGGTGCCACAACACTGCAAGCCCTCACAGACACTCTAGTTGGAACGCAGGAACGAGTCCTGCTGCAAAGTATTGCATCAAAAATTGTAATTATACGCCCCTGTTAAACAGGGGCAGAAAAATTGGGCCTTAGGCACTGGTGCTGGTGCTACAACACTGCAACCCCTCACAGACACTCTAGTTGGAACGCAGGAACGAGCCCTGCTGCAAAGTATTGCATCAAAAATTGTAATTACACGCCCCTGTTAAACAGGGGCAGAAAAATTGGGCCTTAGGCACTGGTGCTGGTGCTACAACACTGCAACCCCTCACAGACACTCTAGTTGGAACGCAGGAACGAGCCCTGCTGCAAAGTATTGCATCAAAAATTGTAATTACACGCCCCTGTTAAACAGGGGCAGAAAAATTGGGCCTCAGGCACTGGTGCTGGTGCTACAACACTGCAACCCCTCACAGACACTCTAGTTGGAACGCAGGAACGAGCCCTGCTGCAAAGTATTGCATCAAAAATTGTAATTACACGCCCCTGTTAAACAGGGGCAGAAAAATTGGGCCTTAGGCACTGGTGCTGGTGCCACAACACTGCAACCCCTCACAGACACTCTAGTTGGAACGCAGGAACGAGCCCTGATGCAAAGTATTGCATCAAAAATTGTAATCACACGCCCCTGTTAAACAGGGGCTGAAAAATTGTGCCTTAGGCATTGGTGGTGGCGCCCAGAACCAAAAATGTTCTTTCAAGCTATCAGCGTGATGATTGAGGAGGAAGAGGATAATTACTCAGGGATAGTCACTCAGCATCAGCATAGGCAGTCTTTGAAGGGATCTGAGATTTAAAAAAAAATTATTCGGTTACGTCAGCATCAGGTGCTTGGTAGCTGGTGGTGATCCAAGACTGATTCATTTTTATGAATATCAGTCGATCGACCGAGTCGGTGGACAGACGCACCCTGTGATCGGTTACAAAGCCTCCAGCAGCACTGAATGTGCGTTCCGAAAGAACGCTGGATGCAGGACAGGCCAGTAGCTCAATTGCATACTGTGCAAGCTCTGGCCAGTGATCCATCCTCAAGACCCAGTAACCCAGAGGATTTTCCTTGGGAAAGGTGTCCAAGTCTGATCTTGCCCCTAGGTATTCCTGCACCATGTAAAACAGACGCTGGCGATGGTTGCTGGAACCGATGATACCTTGGGGCTGCGGACCAAAAAATTGTCTGAACGCATCGGTCAGACGGCCACCTTCTCCACCGCTCCTTCTTTGACTGACCGAAGCCCCAGCAACACGTTGTCCAGAAACAGGAGTTTGTAACCTCCCAGTCTCAGGGAACGCGTTGCACAGACCTTTCTGCAAGGCCTCCCGAAGATGTTTCATCCTCTGCTCCCTCTGCGATGGCAAGATAAGGTCCGCAACCTTACCCTTGTAACATGGATCAAGGAGGGTTGCCAGCCAGTATTGGTCCTTCTCCTTGATACCACGAATACGAGGATCCTTACGCAGGCTTTGCAGGATCAGGGAGGCCATGCAGCGTAGGTTTGCTGAGGCATTCGGTCCGGAGTCCTCTGGGTCACTAAGGACGACATGGTCCGCAGCCACCTCCTCCCAGCCACGTACAAGTCCATGTGTTTCTTGGGACTGATCCCTTAAAGACTGCTGCTGATGCTGAGTGCCAGGCTCCACCTCCATACTGACACAATCTTCCTCCTCCTCCTCGTCCTCTTCCTGTGTGATCGGCGGGCATGCAGAAACACTGTCTGGATAAAGGGGGCCTTGAGAGCTAAGGAAGTCCTCCTCTTCCTGCCTCTGTTCTGCCTCAAGTGCCCTGTCCATTATTCCACGCAGCGTGTGCTCCAACAGGTGGACAAGGGGGACAGTGTCACTGATGCATGCACTGTCACTGCTCACCATCCTCGTGGCCTCCTCAAATGGTGACAGGACAGTGCATGCATCCCTGATCATGGCCCACTGGCGTGGGGAAAAAAAAACAAGCTCCTCTGACCCTGTCCTGGTGCCATAGTCACACAGGTACTCATTGATGGCCCTCTGCTGCGTGTGCAGCCGCTGCAGCATGGCCAACGTTGAGTTCCACCTGGTGGGCATGTCACATATTAGGCGGTTCTTGGGCAGGTTAAACTCCTTTTGGAGGTCCGTCAGCCGAGCACTGGCATTATATGACCGGCGGAAATGCACACAGACTTTCCTGGCCTGCCTCAGGACATCCTGTAAGCCCGGGTACCTGCCCAAGAACCGCTGCACCACCAAGTTAAGGACGTGAGCCAAACAGGGCACATGGGTCATTTGTCCCTGTCGGAGGGCAGAGAGGAGGTTGGTGCCATTGTCGCAAACCACCATTCCTGCCTTAAGTTGGCGTGGCGTCAACCACCTCTGAACCTGCCCCTGCAGAGCTGACAGAACCTCTGCCCCAGTGTGGCTCCTGTCCCCCAAGCACACCAGCTCAAGCACCGCATGGCATCTTTTGGCCTGCGTACTTGCGTAGCCCCTTAAATGGCTACGGAGCACCGCTGGTTCCGAGGACAAAGCACAGGAAGAGGCCATGGAGGAAGAAGAAGAGGAGGGGGTGGAGGAGAGAGGTGTGTCACAATCATTAGCATTTTGGAGGCGTGGTGGCGGAACAACCTCCAACACTACTGCACCTTGTCCTGCATCCTTCCCAGCTGCCAGCAGAGTCACCCAATGCGCCGTGAAACTTAAGTAACGTCCCTGTCCATGCCTGCTGGACCATGAGTCAGCGGTAATATGCACCTTACCGCTGACCGCCCTGTCCAGCGAGGCATGGACATTGCCTTCCACATGCCGGTAGAGAGCCGGAATCGCCTTCCGTGAGAAAAAGTGGCGTTTAGGTACCTGCCACTGAGGAACCGCACATTCCACAAACTCACGGAAGGGGGCAGAGTCTACCAACTGAAAAGGCAGCAGTTGAAGTGCTAGCAATTTTGCCAAGCTAGCATTCAACCGCTGGGCATGTGGATGGCTGGGAGCAAACTTCTTTCGGCGGTGCAGCAGCTGGGGCAGGGAAATTTGCCTGGTACAATCTGACGTCGGTGTACCAAAAGCAGATTGCCCACAAGTACTTGGCTGTGACACACCTAATTCTACACCTTCATTCCTCTCAGTGCAGGTCTCAGAGAGGACTGAAGGTATAGTGGGGTTGGAGATCTCAGCTGATGAGGAGCAAGGAGAGGTCCTCTTTGTTCTTTGGTGTGGGTCTTTTAGATACGCTTGCCAATGAACTGCATGGCAGGTCAACATATGTCTGGTCAAGCATGTGGTACCCAAGTGGGAGATGTTTTGGCCACGCGAGATATGCTTGAGACATATGTTGCAAATAGCAGCGGTGCGATCTGATGCACTCGTCTCAAAAAAGGCCCACACCAAAGAACTTTTTGAATAACGCGCAGAGACTGCAGCGCCCTGCACATGTGGAGCTTTGGGGTGTGATGCAGTCAATGTGCTGCCCTTAGGCTGGCCCCTGGAGGGCATCCTGCCTCGTTGGTGATGTGCCGCCTCCTCCTCCTCTCTCCTATCAGGCACCCACGTTGAGTCAGTGACCTCATCATCCCCTCCCTCCTCATCACTGGAGCAAACCTGGCAGTATGCTGCAGCAGGGGGAGCATGACTGCCAGATTGCTGTCCTTCTTGGGCACCCCCTCTGTCTGTGCTCATGTTACTGCCTTCATCAAGCTCAGTATCATCATCAGAGCCTTCCAAACGCTGGGCATCCTCCTGGAGCATGTGCACAACACTGTGGTCAAACAGTTCGAGGGACTCCTCAGGAGGACATGGTGGGGCTAGGGAAGGAGTCACTGATGACATTGAGCCGAGGGAAGAGGCCGCTGCTTTGCCAGACAAAGTACCCTGGGCATGGGTGAGAGAGGATGAGGAGGATGAGGACGGCTTGGTCATCCACTCGACCAAGTCTTCCGCATGTTGTGGCTCAACATGGCCAGCTGCCGAAAAAAAGCCCAAGCGTGTCCCACGGCCACATGCTAATGAGGATGCGCCGTCTCCATGACCAGCACAAGACACAGAGCCTGCTTGCCCTCTCTTATTGGCTTGTGACTGTCTGCCTCTCCTTCTTGGCCTTCCAGACATACTAATGGCCTCTAGCTGCACTAAGCTGGGATATGTGTATATATATATATATATATATATATATATGTACTGATACTGCAGCTAGCAAAATCAACTGCCTGCCTGTAGTATGAGAACACAACCAACCTTCTACAGGTAGCTTTAGCTGAACACTGTGAGGTGGACACACCCCACTAACTTGTAGGTTTAGCTGAACACTGTGAGCAGGACGCACCCCACTAACTTGTAGGTTTAGCTGAACACTGTGAGGTGGACGCACCACACTAACTTGTAGGTTTAGCTGAACACTGTGAGGTGGACGCACCACACTAACTTGTAGGTTTAGCTGAACACTGTGAGCAGGACGCACCCCACTAACTTGTAGGTTTAGCTGAACACTGTGAGCAGGACGCACTGCACTAACTGTAAATAGTCAAGCTGCCTGACTGTGGTACTAATAGGATCAAAAGAACACCATTAATTTTCTTCAGGTAGCTGTATATACTGTAACAAGACAAGCCTGCCTGTCAGTAGGAAGATAGCAGGAATGGATCTAGCTGAACACTGTGAGCAGGACGCACTGCACTAACTTGTAGGTTTAGCTGAACACTGTGAGGTGGACGCACCACACTAACTTGTAGGTTTAGCTGAACACTGTGAGCAGGACGCACCCCACTAACTTGTAGGTTTAGCTGAACACTGTGAGCAGGATGCACTGCACTAACTGTAAATAGTCTAGCTGCCTGACTGTGGTACTAATAGGATCAAAAGAACACCAGTAATTTTCTTCAGGTAGCTGTATATACTGTAACAAGACAAGCCTGCCTGTCAGTAAGACGATAACAGGAACGGATCTAGCTGAACACTGTGAGGTGGATGCACCACACTAACTTGTAGGTTTAGCTGAACACTGTGAGCAGGACACACCCCACTAACTTGTAGGTTTAGCTGAACACTGTGAGGAGGATGCACTTCAATAACTGTAAATAGTCTAGCTGCCTGACTGTGGTACTAATAGGATCAAAAGAACACCAGTAATTTTCTTCAGGTAGCTGTATATACTGTAACAAGACAAGCCTGCCTGTCAGTAAGAAGATAACAGGAACGGATCTAGCTGAACACTGTGAGCAGGACGCACTGCACTAACTTGTAGGTTTAGCTGAACACCGTGAGCAGGACGCACCCCACTAACTTGGAGGTTTAGCTGAACACTGTGAGCCGGACGCACCGTACTAACTTGAAGGTTTAGCTGAACACTGAGCAGGACGCACCCCACTAACTTTTGTAGGTTTAGCTGAACACTGTGAGCAGGACGCACTGCACTAACTGTAAATAGTCTAGCTGCCTGACTGTGGTACTAATAGGATCAAAAGAACACCAGTAATTTTCTTCAGGTAGCTGTATATACTGTAACAAGACAAGCCTGCCTGTCAGTAGGAAGATAACAGGAACGGATCTAGCTGAACACTGTGAGCAGGACGCACTGCACTAACTTGTAGGTTTAGCTGAACACTGTGAGGTGGACGCACCACACTAACTTGTAGGTTTAGCTGAACACTGTGAGCAGGACGCACCACACTAACTTGTAGGTTTAGCTGAACACTGTGAGCAGGACGCACCCCACTAACTTGTAGGTTTAGCTGAACACTGTGAGCAGGACGCACTGCACTAACTGTAAATAGTCTAGCTGCCTGACTGTGGTACTAATAGGATCAAAAGAACACCAGTAATTTTCTTCAGGTAGCTGTATATACTGTAACAAGACAAGCCTGCCTGTCAGTAAGAAGATAACAGGAACGGATCTAGCTGAACACTGTGAGGTGGACGCACCACACTAACTTGTAGGTTTAGGTGAACACTGTGAGCAGGACGCACTGCACTAACTGTAAATAGTCTAGCTGCCTGACTGTGGTACTAATAGGATCAAAGGAACACCTGTAATTTTCTTCAGGTAGCTGTAAATACTGTAACAAGACAAGCCTGCCTGTCAGTAGGAAGATAACAAGAACGGATCTAGCTAAACTGAATACAGTGTATATATATATATGCAACACCTGGGATGCATATATATACACAATACACTGTAAGTGCAGCTAACTGACTGACTGTTCTGCCTAATCTATCTAACTCAAATCAAATGTCACTGTCTGTCTCTCTCTCTCAATGAACGCCGGAACACACATTACACAGGGCCGCCGTGCAGGCGGCCTTATATAGTGTGGGGCGTGTACTAAATCCCCTGAGCCATAATTGGCCAAAGCCTCCTTGGCTTTGGCCAATTACGGCTCTCTCTTCAGGTGGCGCTGTGATTGGCCAAGCATGCGGGTCATAGTGCATGCTTGGCCAATCATCAGCCAGCAATGCACTGCGATGCCGCAGTGAATTATGGGCCGTGACGCGCCACACGAATTTTGCGCGAACGGCCCATATCGTTCACAATTCGACGAACGATCGAACAGCCGATGTTCGAGTCGAACATGGGTTCGACTCGAACACGAAGCTCATCCCTACTGTATTGCTCCTTGTTCCCCTCCTGTGTTCCCCTGATATTTGTATTCTGGGTGGAGTAGCCAGGATATTAAATTCCAGTTTGGATTCCAATGTCACATCTCTGTCTGGATAGTTTTCTTCCATATACAGTGCCTTGAAGATGTATTCACACCCCTTGACATTTTCCACATTTTGTCATGTTACAACCAAAAACCTAAATGTATTTTATTGGGATTTTATGTGATAGACCAACACAAAGTGGCACATAATTGTGAAGTGGAAGGAAAATGATAAATGGTTTTCATTTTTTTTTACAGATGAATAACTAAAAAGAGTGGAGTGCATTTGTATGGGGACACAGATGTAAGGAGGGGCTCCGCTGATAGGGACACAGATGTGAGGAGGACTCCGCTGCTGGGGACACAGAGGTGTGTTAGAAAAGCAAATGAATATTCGCTTTTCTAATACTGAACCGCCTCTCCGCCAATCAGGAAGCACGGGTCTGATCCCCGTTTCCCAAATGGCTGAAAGGCCAGGTGATCCAATTTGGCGCCTAGGAGGAGGGGAGGAGATGCTCGGCGGAAGCCGCCGTGATCTCAGAAGAGAAAAGGACACAGGAGATGCTGCCAGATGCCCGCTGCAGCCTGATTCCATGCCCGATGTGCCCCCGTCAATCCCCGCTGCTGTGTGCCCGCCGATCCCCGATGTGCCCGCCGATGGAGTAAGTGCCGGTGGACCGGCAGACAGTGCGGGGGGGGTGTTTGAGGTTCCGCGGTCGTTTGCCGCCCCCCCCCAAACAAAAAATCACCAGCCACCACTGTTATGGACCATGGTTAAAGCGGGGCTCCACCCAAAGGGGGAAGCTCTGCTTGTCTGCCTGCCACATTTAGCACTTTTTGGGGGGGGAGTGGTTACCTGGTTTTGACAGGTACCCCCTCCAATTTCCGGCCCAGTTCGCCCCCCCCCCCCCCCTTCTTTCCCCACAGCCGGCCTATTCATAAAGCGCAGCCGCAAGGCTTCTCTGCCAGTTTCCCTTAGTCAAGATGGCGGTGCCAGCACACAGTAGCCAACTGAAAAAGGACACTGCTGGATTTGCAGCTGCTGACTTTTAATTATTTTTTTTGGGGGGGTGGCTGTTTCACTGTCTTGTAACTCAGACTTGGTCTGTTGCACCTGGGGTTGAGTAGAGTAGATCCAGACTGAAAGTTGGGGGGCTCAGACTGCTCCCGCAGCTCACCCCCATTTCCATCCTTTGTGACCTTCCTTCCAAAAGGGCCTGGCTCTCCTACCACCTCTGGCTTGCGTCTTGATGTATTTTCTTTTATCCTCCCACAGTGTGCAGGTCAGACATTTCATTACATGACAATTATTTTCACAGGCCACCCCCTCATAGCACGGTGTACACCCAACCTTCCCTCTCTGGGTTCTGTATTTACTGTCCTATTCAGGCACGCTCAGCAAGCTGTGTCTTGTACGGCGGATCGTTTTGGCTTCTTGCGGTGGTAATGGACTAGGGCTGTGTTTGTTGTTGCAGGGCACGGTGCATTCAATGACGTTGGGCGCTGATACAGGAGTCTTGGGAGCGTGGAACCGCAAGATTTCCTTTTGTTTGGGTGCTTATAAAACAGAACACTGCGAGCAAGATCTTTTGTTATTCCGTATTAAATTTGATACATGTGTGCTGGACGGCGTCCAGATCCCGCTGTGTGTTTCTGGCTGGAGGAGAATGGGAACACGGGAGAAAGCTTCTGAAATGCACTTGTCTTCCCAGCCTTCAGAATATATCCTGAACCCTTGAATGTCTTGTAGAGGATAGGAAAGTGGAAGGTTATGCATATTAACAACCAAGTCAAATGTGGTGCATCAAATAATCAAATGTTCACTTCCAATGGCATCATCCCATAGTAATGTACAGTTGTGCTCATAAGTTTACGTACCCTGGCAGAATTTATGATTTCTTGGCCCCAAAGAGTATGAATGATAACACAAAGACTTTTCCTTTCACTCATGGTTAGTGTTTGGCTGAAGCCATTTATTATCAATCAACTGTGTTTACTCTTTTTAGATCATAATGACAACAGAAACTACCCAAATGGCCCTGATCAAAGGTTTACATACCCCAGTTCTTAATATCCTGTATTGCCCCCTTTAACATCGATGACAGCTTGAAGTCTTTTGTGGTATTTGTGGATGAGGCTCTTTATCTTCTCAGATGGTAAAGCTGCCCATTCCTCTTGGCAAAAAGCCTCCAGTTCCTGTAAATTCTTGGGCTGTCTTGCATGGACTGCACTCTCCTCAGAGGGGCTCAATGATATTGAGGTCAGGAGACCGAGATGGGAACTCCAGAACCTTCACTTTATTCTGCTGTAGCCAATGACAGGTGGCCTTGGCCTTGTGTTTTGGATCATTGTCATGTTGAAATGTCCAAGTACATACCATGCGCAGCTTCCTGGCTGATGATTGGAAATGTTCCTCCAGTATTTTTCGATAACATACTGCATTCATCAATTTTGACCAAATTTCCTGTGCCTTTGTAGCTCACACATCCCCAAAACATTAGCGATCCACCTCCGTGTTTCACAGTAGGAATGATGGACCTTTCATCATAGGCCTTGTTGACTCCTCTCCAAATGCAGCGTTTATGGTTGTGCCCAAAAAGCTCAATTTTGGTCTCCTCACTCCAAATGACTTTGTGCCAGAAGGTTTGAGGTTTGTCTCTGTGCTGTTTGGCGTATTGTAAGTGGGATACTTTGTGTCATTTGCGTAGTAATGGCTTTCTTCTTGCGACTCGACCATGCAGCCCATCTTTCTTCAAGTGCCCCCTTATTGTGCATCTTGAAACATCCACACCACATGTTTTCAGAGAGTCCTATATTTCACCTGAAGTTATTTGTGGGTTTTTCTTTGCATCCTGAACAATTTTCCTGGTAGTTGTGGCTGAAATTTTAGTTTGTCTACCTGACCGTGGTTTGCTTTCAACAGAATCCCTCATTTTCCACTTCTTGATTAGAGTTTGAACACTGCTGATTGGCATTCTCAATTCCTTGGATATCTTTTTATATCCCTTTCCTGTTTTATACAGTTCAACTACCTTTTCCCGCAGATCCTTTGACAATTCTTTTGCTTTCTCCATGACTCAGAATCCACAAATGTCAGTGCAGCACTGGATGAGAGATGCAAGGGCCTGTCAGGAGTCCAGAAACTCACTGACCTTTTATACATACACACTAATTACAAGCAAACAGATCACAGGTGAGGATGGTTACCTTTAATAGCCATTCAAACCCCTTTGTGTCAACTTGTGTGCGTGTTATCAGGCCAAACTCACCAGGGTATGTAAACTTTTGATCACGTTAAATGTTAAAGGGGGCAATACATGGTATTAAGAACTGGGGTATGTAAACTTTTGGGTCATTTGGGTAGTTTCTGTTGTCATTATGATTTAAAAAGAGTAAAACACAGTTGATTGATAATTCAGCCAAACACTAACCATGAGTGAAAGAAATGTTTTTGTGTTATCATTCATATTCTCTGAAAAATGGACAAGAAATCATAAATTCTGCCAGGGTATGTAAACTTATGAGCACAACTGTAGATAAAAGGCAAAGTAAATAAGTGGGACGTTGTATATGCCGTCATAAATTAGTTTGTAACAAGCAATAGAGTATGTTTAAAATCCGACCATTCTTAATTACAGATTATATATAAAAGACCTAATCAGATGGAGCACCATCCTAGATAAAACAATAATTATATCGGTGAGGATGTCTCTGTAAGGTGCCACATCCAAATTGACTAAACAACAAAAGGGTATCCCCTAAATGGACTTTTAAGGCACTCAAATAGTTTATAGAAAAGACATATTTTATTAAACACAATGTACATGATAAAGATCAAAGAGATTGGAATGATTACAGTTACTGTGTACAAAGTACAAAATCACCACAATGATTGACAGTAATTTTCTCATAGTTCACCCAACGCATTTCAGAGTATCTACGTCGCCTTCTTCAGAGGTGTCTATAACAAGGTCAAGGTTTTCATTTTCCTCTTACTGTCCTATGAGGCTGAAGGACCCCTGACCCTCTGTCTGGGCAGTGCTGGTTGGCCCTGTGCTGATCACATGCACCCTCCTACGTAAAAAAATAAATAAAAAACTCTCTAGCAATACACACCATACTGAGCATGTGCAGGGTGCCCCCCAAGGCTCTGCTCTATCAGGAGATGCATCGGGGACTGTGGAAGAAGGGGAGGATCAGAGAAGACAGGATCAAACAGCCTTTTTACATAATGCAGAGGATTTACTTCTTAGGTTCCACAGTGAGTATAACAAGCATGCTTTACTGCATATACAGACCAGTGGCGGCTGGTGCTCGTGACCCCTGCACTCTGACCATTACATACTTCTGACCCCTGCATTCTGTTTGCTACATAATTGTGACCCCTACACTCTGTACATTACATACTTCTGACCCCCTACACTCTGTACATTACATAATTCTGACCCCTACACTCTGTACATTACATAATTCTGACCCCTACACTCTGTACATTACATATTTCTGACCCCTATAATCTGTACATTACATACTTCTGACCCCCTACACTCTGTACATTACATATTTCTGACCCCTACAATCTGTACATTACATAATTCTAACCCCTACACTCTGTACATTACATAATTCTGCCCCCCTACACTCTGTGCATTACATACTGTTGACCCCTGCATTCTGTTTGCTACATAATTGTGACCCCTGCACTCTGTACATTACATATTTCTGACTCCTACACTCAGTGTGCCCACAGTGGCAGAACACCAGGGCTTGCTCGCTAGTGGGACCTTTGCGACCCTGGTAGTGCTGCCACTGCATTACATACTCCTGACCCCTGCATGGTACGGTATACATTACAAAATTTTGACCCCTGCACTATATAAGTTAAGCACTTCTGATCCCTGCACTGTGTGCATTAACTACTTATGGCCCCTGTACTCTGCACATTACATACTCCTGATCGCTGCCCTCTGAATATTATGTACATCTGACCCCTGCACCACTCTGCACATTACATACTCCCGACCCCTGCACTCTGTATATTATATGCCTCTGACCCCTGCACTCTGCACATTACATACTCCCAACCCCTGCACTCTGTATATTACATACCTCTGGCCCCTGCAATCTGCCCCTATCGCAATTTTGCAACACCTACGTTCTTCTCATTTGTGTGCACTTAGGCTGTACAAGGCCCCATGATTTCTAATGGCAGCCCGGATTTTTATACTCCTTTAGGTCCATGTTTTGTTGTTGAAGATGTTGCTGTTGCAATATAGAAATGAATCATTATTACTCATATTAGCAATAAAAAAAAAAAATCTCATCAACTGACAATTAATGTAAGTTTCCAGACGTCTCATCCCAGATAAACCTCCCCCGCATGACCTGTGCCATCAAATGTGACATACTGGGCTGTAGGGAGGGATGTGCTGGCCGCAGTATTATTACTATTATTTTTGCTGGCTGGATAATGAAAAAATAATAAGAACAGAGTGAAAAACGTGACCGAAAAATCCGAGTCAGCAGAAATATCTGTATGAGGGAGAAAACTCCTCCAGGGTGACATGACACGGCGACTCCGGGGTCCTCCGCCGGGAGATCAACAAAACTGCTGTGTGGAGGCAACGCCAGAAAGGAGCCAGACCCCGCCGGGGGATAAAAAGTCTATATATATATACTATATATTATACAATATTGGCTTATTACATATGCATACAGAATAAGAACAGATACCGAGAATTACACCCGACATACAAGACAAGAGAAGTGGTACTGTGCAGAGTCCATACATACAGAATAAGAACAGATACCGAGAATTACACCCAACATACAGGACAAGAGAAGTAGTACTGTGCAGAGTCCATACATACAGAATAAGAACAGATACCGAGAATTACACCCAACATACAGGACAAGAGAAGTAGTACTGTGCAGAGTCCATACATACAGAATAAGAACAGATACCGAGAATTACACCCGGTATACAGAACAAGGGAAGTGGTACTGTGCAGAGTCCATACATACAGAATAAGAACAGATACCGAGAATTACACCCAACATACAGGACAAGAGAAGTAGTACTGTGCAGAGTCCATACATACAGAATAAGAACAGATACTGAGAATTACACCCGACATACAGGACAAGAGAAGTAGTACTGTGCAGAGTCCATACATACAGAATAAGAACAGATACTGAGAATTACACCCGACATACAGGACAAGAGAAGTAGTACTGTGCAGAGTCCATACATACAGAATAAGAACAGATACCGAGAATTACACCCGGCATACAGGACAAGAGAAGTGGTACTGTGCAGAGTCCGTACATACAGAATAAGAACAGATACCGAGAATTACACCCGGCATACAGGACAAGAGAAGTAGTACTGTGCAGAGTCCGTACATACAGAATAAGAACAGATACCGAGAATTACACCCAACATACAGGACAAGAGAAGTAGTACTGTGCAGAGGGTGTGGCTGCTTGTGGAGCAGCTGAAGTCTGTGTGGTGCTGAGCTCCTCTGATGTCTGGTACAAGCCCAGGGTTGGGCTCCCCTGGGCGGGGATCTCTCTCAGGAGAGTCCCAGGCTTTCCGGCCTACACAAGGACTGTCAGGTGAAGCTGTGGTTGGTGGTAAAGCAGGAGGACAGAGCTCTGGGAATGGGAAGCAATCTGCAGAGACTGTAAGTAGACGTGGAAATGTTTGTATGAAAAGTACCGATAATACTGATAAGAGGAAGTCTGGAGATGTTATTCAGCAAAAGAGTTCTCAGTCCAGCCAGCCATTGCAGGCCCAGCAAGCCCAGCACAGTGCAGCTCAGTCTGTTCAGAGACATGTTATTATCGCTCAGCACAGTCCAAACTCTGGAAGTGCAACTCAAAGAACCCCTCAGAGTGGGGCTCATTCAGTCCAGGAATATACTAATACCACCCAGTACAGTCCAAGTTCTGGAAGCGTGATCCAATCCAGCCAACCATTGCAAGCCCAGCACAGTGCAGCTCAGTCTGTTCAGAGACATGTTATTGCTCAGCACAGTCCAGACTCTGGAAGTGCAACTCAATCCAGCCAGTCATTACAGTCAATGCAAACCCCGCAGAGTGGGGCTCATTC
The DNA here is from genome assembly GCF_042186555.1 of Aquarana catesbeiana. Classification (NCBI taxonomy): domain Eukaryota; kingdom Metazoa; phylum Chordata; class Amphibia; order Anura; family Ranidae; genus Aquarana; species Aquarana catesbeiana. The sequence continues at coordinate 679,169,042 of NC_133327.1, read as the reverse complement.
AGTCCAGCAACTTACTAATACCACCCAGTACAGTCCAAGTTCTGGAAGTGTGATCCAATCCAGTCAGCCATTACAACCACAGCAAGCTCAGCAGAGTGCAGCTCATAGAGCTCAGAGTGGAGCAGAGACATCGGTTTCTCCCAGTACTCCTCGCAAATACACCAGAACCTCCTTAGAACAGAAAACCATTAAAGAGAACTTACAACAGTGTGTAATGGTGGGCAGCAGCCAGAGACGTTCATCGCGTTCTAAGTTGCAGCAGAATAAAGAGGAGGGTGGTAATAATTTTCCACAATCTGCCCCAGTGAAACCATCTACACCCAGCAGAGACCCTCAGACCAGCACTGGTAATGGGAAGGTGGATCAGGATTTCAAGCGTCCTGCAGCCGCGAAGCAGAAAGTGTTAAAGTCTGAACCTGCGCTGCACCTGGCTGACAAAATTCCTTTCCTGGTAAAAAGAATGGAGTCCCTGAGGAAAGCCAAGACTAAGATCCAGAAGCAGATTGACTGTGTTTATAGACTTAAAGCTGCCAACCCCAAGAAGGAAATTTTATATGACAGCAAACTGAACTCCCTGGGCATTGAACTGGCCGGCGTGTCAAAGGACATTGATGCTGTTCTGGAAGAACTGGGACCAGTGGCGGAGGTGTACCACAATCGTGATCGATTTGAGGCGGGATTGAGTGGAAGGATTGAGTCTTCTACAGAGTCAGACTCTGGGGATCCGGTCCAACGCACGCAGCCACCACATGTGTCTCCTGAAGGGAAGACTGTGCAGCCTCTGGAGGACAGTGAGGTTGGAGTAGATCCTCCTGCTGGACTTCCAGCTCTGGAGGGTGGTGGGAACATCAGTATAACCCAGCAGACATTTAGAGTACAGGAGACTCAGAGGAGTGACATGGTGGACTCCCAGCACATGGATTGTGAGAACAGTGCTGCTGCCACTAGTACTCCTGGTGGGAGCCATGCTGGGGGGACTGGTGTTCATAGTGGGAGCCATGCTGGGGGGAGCCATGCTGGGGGGACTGGTATTCATGGTGGGAGCCATGCTGGGGTGACTGGTGTTCATGGGGGGAGTAACACTGAGGTAACTAGTAATGATGATATGAGGTGCAGTGATGATGTCACTAATATTGATGTGGTGAATAATCCTGATGTTATCAATGCTGGTATATCTGAATGGGGTCATCAGCAGTCTGAGGGCTCTGAGAATGTAGCGATGGAGGAGTCAGTTCAGAATAACTCTCAGGATTTCCCCCCTTTGGTAGATCCACCACCTGCTCCACAAGGGAATGCTGGTCCATCTGGTCATGTCCCTCCTCGGAATGCCTGGAGCCGTGGGGCCCCTTCTTTTTCCACCAGTAACAGTTATACTGGTCAGGCCTTTAAGAGAAGGAATGTGGTCAGATTGAAGCATAGGGGTTCCAGAGAGGAGCTCCCTGATAGGAGGTTTGTAGTAAGGGAGTTGCTGTGTCATCAGATGGGGTTTGCTCCTGCAGACATACTGGCAGTCATCAATCTCCCTGACAGACAAGGTTATGATGTCAGCTTTAAGCTCATGTCTGACTTAGACCGGTTCTGGGCCAGTTTCAGTGGTTTGCGGGACAAAGAGGGTTGGAGGAATTTCATCTTTATTCCCATCTCCAAACCTGACACAGCAAATGTTACCATCATGTTCTGGAATGAGTCTGTGCCCCCCCAGGATGTTGTCATCTGGCTCAGAAGACATTGTGAAATGGTTTCTGAGTTGACAAAAACTAAAGACAGTGATGGGATCTGGACGGGTGGTTGGAGGGTTCTTGTTAAGTTGAGGCAAAGTAACAATGTTACCCATCACCTGCCAAACTCTTTTTTCATTGGGCGGGAGAGAGGAGTTTGCTTCTATGCAGGTCAGCCCAGGTTATGTTATAAATGTGGTAAATCTGGCCATGTGGCGAATGTTTGTACGATCCTGAAGTGTAATCTTTGTGGGGAGGTTGGCCACATCAGTTCTACCTGTGAGAAGGTTAAGTGCAATCTGTGTGGTGGGCTTGGCCATTTCCATAGGGATTGCCCGGAGGCCTTCCATAATAAGGATGGGGAATCTGCAGACAATGAATTGTTGGCTGCAGCAGAACAACTAGAGGAGGAAGCTTTAATGAATGGGGCTGTATTGACTAGGGAGGAGGTGGTCCCGGAGGTCCAGGAGACTACTCCCGGGCGGGCGGACAGTGTTCAGCAGGCTGAGGAGCAGCCGGCCCCACACTCTTCTTCTGTTCCAGTTCCTGTCTCTGTGAAGATCACTGGTCAGAAGAGGAGGAATAAAAAAGATAAGTCTACCCGTAAACCCGAAAGTGACTGGATATTAGTGCAGAAGTCAGCTAAAAAAGTGAAAGGGGCACCAGAAGTGGGTACTGCACTTTCCACCAATAGGTATGAAGCGTTATCGGATTCGGATGTGGGTTCCTATTCTCTGGAGGCCCAGGAACTGGAGCAGGAATTAAAAAGGGTGGGAAAAGAGTATGCGACTGGCTCAGAGGATGACCCGCCCACTAAAAGGCGTCCGCCCCCTGATCCTGGATCCGCAGAATCTGATATGGAAACTGGTAGTCAGCAGAGTGACTCCGATTCTGACTTATAATGGGGGTCTTATTTTTTCTCCTCTTTGCTGTGATGGCAGGTTTTTCTCTAAACATTGTCTCCAGCAATGTGAACAGCATTAAAAACAGGAGGACAAGGCATGCCGTTTTTGAACACCTCAGGTACCTGGATGCTGATGTCTATTTTTTACAAGAGACACATCTAACATCTGTTGGACTTATGCGGGAGGCAGAGAGGGAGTGGCACACAGGACCCTCATTTTGGTCTTTGGCTGTGGAGTCTTATGCAGGTGTTGCCATCCTTTTCAATACTAAGGATGTGACGGTGCATAGACTCACTGAGGTGTCAATGGGAAGATGTCTTATATTGGAGGTAACAATTCACGGCAGGAGACTCCGATTAGTTAACATATATGGGCCTCAAACAATAGCAGGAAGAATTGGGTTATTTAATGATGTGAAATCATATCTTTTTACATCAGTCCCTGTGGTTATGGTAGGAGACTTTAATGTCACTAGGACATCAAGTGACCGTTCTTCTGGTAGGGTGGTGGGTAGTGACTCCAAAGTTCTTAATCGTATTATTTTGCAAACCGGTTTAAGTGATATTTTTGCACAAAATGGCAGGAAGCCAGGCTTCACCTTCTTTCGCGGTAATATCAAAAGCAGACTAGATATGGCACTGGTAAGTCCTACAGAATTGGTGACCAATATGAGTGAGAAGCTGGTACCTTACTCAGATCATGTGGCCCTTTACTTTTGTCTGGGAACCTGTAAGCATCCTGATATGGGCAGGGGGCTATGGAGGCTAAACTCTAATCTTTTAGAAGATGTATCTGTCCAGCAACAAGTACAGAACCTCTTGCAACACCATGATGAGAGACTAGACTTCTATGACTGTACTGCGGATTGGTGGGAGGATGTTAAAAAGGACATCTCTTCTCTCTTGAGGAAGTTGTCTGCTAAAATGGGGAAAAGTAGATATAGCTATTATCTCAGGCTGAGGAAAGAGCTGGAGTCGCTTTATTCTGGCGGGTTGGAGGCAGGGAGGAAGATTGATCAAGTAAAATCTGAGCTAAATCAATATCAATATAGCAGATACAACTCCCTGGTATTTGAACGGGATTATGGATCCCCAGGGACACCCGATCCCTTTGAAAATTGTAGGGACAAGGTGACTAGGAAGTTAATGATGGGCCTGAAGGATTCCCAGGGGATTTTGCAGGAGTCTCAGGAGGGTATTCTGGGAGTGGTAAGATCATACTATGCTGACTTATTTCGGGAGAAGGGTTTGGATAAGAAGAAGATGGCACAGTTCTTGGAGGCGGTTCCAGGTCCTGTTGTTGATAATTTGGATTTTTCTCCTTTGACAGCAGACATAACGGTGGAGGAAGTTAGGGAAGCTATTGATAAATTACGTCAAAAGAAGGCACCAGGACCTGATGGCATTACAGCTGAATTTTATAAGAAATTTAAAGAGCTCCTGGCTCCGATTCTTGTGGATGTGTTTAAAAGTTGTTTGGAGAAACGCCTGATGCCTCCATCCATGAGAGTATCATCCTTAGTTCTGCTGTTCAAGGGTAGAGAACCTAATGACATCAAGAATTGGAGGCCTATAGCCCTTTTAAATGTAGACCGGAAGATTCTGGCAAAAATATTATTTTCTAGGTTGAAGTGTTTTTCTCCAGCACTATTGACAGACTGTCAGTATGGCACGGTAAAAGGGCGGAATATTTATGGTGCTCTCATTTCCCTGAGGGAAGCTTTTGAGAGGTGTAAGGTTCTTAGGCATGGGAAGTATATGGTGAGTTTAGACCAAGCTAAAGCTTTTGACAGGGTTGACCATGGGTATCTGTGGGCGACTTTGTTAAAGTATGGTATCCCAAGGTTATTTGTTGATTGGCTGAGAACTTTATACTGGAAAGCTGAGAGTTTTCCACTTATCAATGGGTGGCAGGGCGGTACTTTTGGGGTTGAGGCTGGGGTGAGGCAGGGTTGCCCCTTGAGTCCCCTCTTATATGTTTTTGCCATTGATCCTTTTTTGAGATCACTGCAGGAGTGTGATTTTCGGGGGGTACCTGTGCCCCATGCCTCGGCCCTATCCGTATTCGCTTATGCGGATGATGTCACTGTAGTGGTGTCCACCTCCCATGAGGCCCAGTTGCTAGCAGCTTCCATTGGAACTTACTCTGAGGCCTCTGGGTCTCTTATCAACTTTGAGAAGACTGAAGCTCTCTGGACACTGCAGGGTGATCCAGATTTTGATCTGCCCCAGTTTGCAAAAGCTTCAAGTTGTCTTAAGATCTTAGGGGTTAAGTTTGGAAGGGAAGATAATGCCAGGCTAAATTGGGAGGAGAAATTGGATGCTGGTAATGCAAGGGTTCAGCGATGGAAGAATTGCAAGTTGACCTACAGAGAAAGGGTCAAAATGTTGAAGACGTACTTAATTCCTATCTTTCTATATGTCTCTATGGTTTTTCCGTTGCCAGAATCTTTCTCTGTAAGGCTCTTCAGTCTGTTTTTTCAGCTCTTCTGGGGTAATAGACTGAATCCAATAAAAAGAGGGGTTACTTACCTGCTGAACAAAGAGGGTGGGCTGAATATGATAAATCCTAAGGTGTTTTTTGATTCTCTGTTTCTTAAAGTTAATTTTGGGTGTTTGGACTCCGATGTTGGCCCTCCGTGGGTAAACAGTGTTAGGGCCTGGATATTGCCTCGTGCAGAGTCCTGGATGCGGGGCGGTTCTCTCAAGAGGAAGAGATGTACTCAGGGTTATCTCCCACCATATCTGGACTCAGCTCTGAAGTCTCTGAGGAGGTGGGGGATTGAGAAATCCTACCTTGAAAAAAGTCCAAGGAAATTGTTATACCGGAGGATCTGTAGGACCTTTTTCTGTTCTCCACTTGTACTCAGAGACTGCACTACAGCTGTTATGGAGGAAAGCTTAAAGTTGTTGAATAGCCCCAGATTACCCTCAAAGTTTCATGACATTGCCTGGCTGTCTCTCCATGGGAAGATGTATGTGAGGGGGAACATGAAAGGTCTGGCCGCATCTGAAAGGATCTGCCCTTTGGGCTGTAATCAGGAGGAGTCCATGGAGCATTTCTTGGTGGATTGTTGGGGAAGCCGTGAAGTCTGGAAGGAAGTAGCTGCTGGAGTTGGGATCCAAAGGTTGGAAAACCTAAGTTGCTCAGACAGGCTTTATGGTGTTCCCCCAACAATACACGGTGTAGATAGAGGGACAATGTACATCATCATTACCGTAGTCAAGTACTATCAATGGCATGCAAGGACTAAAGTTGCCATGCATAATGAACAGTTTATCTCCAGTAAAATTGCAGGTTTAGTGTTATCCGAGTTACGATGGATTAAGGGTTTGGAAATTAGGAAATGTTGGAGAAGTATAGACTTATGGAAAGGAGTCTTATTGTGACATTTGTTTCCTATTAATGCCCTTTTTTAACTGCTAAGTTTTTGACCTAAACAACATGTCAGTAATTGTTGTATTTATGTTATTTTAAGTCAGTTAGTCTGTTATTATGTATCTTGTTTGTTTTTACAAATAAAAATCTCCATACATACAGAATAAGAACAGATACCGAGATTCGCACAGTTTATGGAGAGTGACACCCCGGCAGTATACATGTCATTCTTTGGATAAATGTTATGAAATGAACTGTGATATGGATATTTCTCTAGCCTGGAATGATCTCTGACATGTTTCAGGCTGCGGTCAGTCACTACGCCGACCACCCAGCATTAAATAACAGTTATTAGGATTTCTCAGCATTTACATTATACATGATGAAAAGTAAAACTCCAGCCGGGCCGGGCTCAGCCCCGTCCTCACACATGTGCATCGATCAGATAAATAACATTGCGCTCTATTTAGACTGTGTGATGGCCGATGACACGATTGTTTACACTGCAGCAGATGGGAGATCTCCACCATGACACTCACCCGGCCTGTGTATACTATATGGGTCCAAATAATTCTCCGGTTACATCCCGCGTCTAAGCTCACCTATCCCTTCTGTAGATTGTAAGCTCTTCTGTACCTCTCCTTTCACACAGAGTGTAAGCTCTTTTGTATCTCCCCCCTCTTCAAAAGAGTGTAAGCTCCTCTTAAACTCCCCTTCTGCTATAGAGTGCAAGCTCTTCTGTATCTCCTGCTTCTCCTATGTAGAGCATATTGAGTGCAATCTCCTCTGTATCTCTTCCTTCTCCTGTAGAGTGTAAGCTCTTCTGTATCTCTTCCTTCTCCTGTAGAGTGTAAGCTCTTCTGCATCTCTTCCTTCTCCTGTAGAGTGTAAGCTCTTCTGCATCTCTTCCTTCTCCTGTAGAGTGTAAGCTCTTCTGCATCTCTTCCTTCTCCTGTAGAGTGTAAGCTCTTCTGTATCTCTTCCTTCTCCTGTAGAGTGTAAGCTCTTCTGTATCTCTTCCTTCTCCTGTAGAGTGTAAGCTCTTCTGTATTTCTCCCTTCTTTACAGAGTTTAAGCTCTCTTGTATCTCCCCCCGTTCTTGTAGAGTGTATAGTATCTCACAAAAGTGAGTACACCCCTCACATTTTTGTAAATATTTTATTCTATCTTTTCATGTGACAACACTGAAGAAATGACAATGTAAAGTAGTGAGTGTACAGCTTGTATAACAGTGTAAATTTGCTGTCCCCTCAAAATAACTCAACACACAGCCATTAATGTCTAAACCGCTGGCAACAAAAGTGAGTACACCCCTAAGTGAAAATGTCCAAATTGGACCCAGTTAGCCATTTCCCTCCCCGGTGTCATGTGACTCATTAGTGTTACAAGGTCTCATGTGTGAATGGGGAGCAGGTGTGTTAAATTTGGTGTTATCGCTCTCACTCTCTCATACTGGTCACTGGAAGTTCAACATGGCACCTCGTGGCAAAGAACTCTCTGAGGATCTGAAAAAAATAATTCTTGCTCTACATAAAGATGGCCTAGGCTATAAGAAGATTGCCAAGACCCTGAAACTGAGCTGCAGCAAGGTGGCCAAGATTATACAGCAGCAAAGAAGTTGAGGTCACGTGCTCAGCGTCATATGCAGAGGTTGTCTTTGGGAAATAGATGTATGAGTGCTGCCAGCATTGCTGCAGAGGTTGAAGGGGTGGTGGGTCAGCCTGTCAGTGCTCAGACCATACGCCGCACACTGCATCAAATTGGTCTGCATGGCTGTCGTCCCAGAAGGAAGCCTCTTCTAAAGATGATGCACAAGAAGCCAGCAAACAGTTTGCTGAAGACAAGCAGACTAAGGACATGGATTACTGGAACCATGTCCTGTGGTCTGATGAGACCAAGATAAACGTATTTGGTTCAGATGGTATCAAGCATGTGTGGCAGCAACCAGGTGAGGAGTACAAAGACAAGTGTGTCTTGTCTACAGTCAAGCATGATGGTGGGAGTGTCATGGTCTGGGGCTGCATGAGTGCTGCCGGCACTGGGGAGCTACAGTTCATTGAGGGAACCATGAATGCCAACATGTACTGTGACATACTGAAGCAGAGCATGATCCCCTCCCTTCAGAGACTGGGCTGCAGGGCAGTATTCCAACATGATAACCACCCCAAACACACCTCCAAGATGACCACTGCCTTGCTAAAGAAGCTGAGGATAAAAGGTGATGGACTGGCCAAGCATGTCTCCAAACCTAAACCCTATTGAGCATCTGTGGGACATTCTCAAATCTAAGGTGGAGGAGCGCAAGGTCTCTAACATCCACCAGCTCTGTGATGTCATCATGGAGGAGGGGAAGAGGACTCCAGTGACAACCTGTGAAGCTCTGGTGAACTCCATGCCCAAGAGGGTTAAGGCAGTGCTGGAAAATAATGATGGCCACAGAAAATATTGACACTTTGGGCCCAATTTGGACATTTTCACTTAGGGGTGTACTCACTTTTGTTGCCAGCGGTTTAGACATTAATGGCTGTGTGTTGAGTTATTTTGAGGGGACAGCAAATTTACACTGTTATACAAGCTGTACACTCACTACTTTATATTGTAGCAAAGTGTCATTTCTTCAGTGTTGTCACATGAAAAGTTAGAATAAAATATTTACAAAAATGTGAGGGGTGTACTTACTTTTGTGAGATACTGTAATCTTCTTTACATCTCCCCTTCTCCTGTAGAGTGTAAGCTCTTCTGTATTTCTCTTTTCTCCTGTAGAGTGCAGTGGCGACCACTTCATTAGGGGTGCAGGGGCGCCACCCCCCTAATCTACATGCAGGGCGCCAGACGCATGGATTTCAATAGATTTTTTTTTTTTAAGCACGATTAGAGCCTGAGGCTCCAATTGGCTTCAAAAAAGGGTGGGCTCGGGGTGCAGAGTCCACCCATTTGTGTAACAATAGCGAATTGATATTTCCTATTGTCTTCCTGCTTCTCCTCCCGGCCAATCAGGAAGCGGGTCCTAAGACCGGATTGGGGAGGAAGTCTTAGGACCCAACGGACAATCAAGTCTCAGGACCCACTTCCTGTTCAGCCATATGTAGCAAGCTGGAGCAGGAGCAGCATCAGCCTCCCAAGACTGATCGCTGCCTTCCCGGCCTTATAGAGCTCACACTGGGCACTGTCCTCCTATCAGAGCCCATAGAAGAAGACAGCAACAGCCCGAATGATGAGGATGAGCAGAGAGCGGGGAGGAGTGTGAGTACCGAGGCCAGCCTGTGCACTGGGGGGGGGGGGAGGAGGAGGAGCAGGTTATGGGTTGGGGTGGTAGTTTTGTGCGAGTGAGGGGGGCGGTTTTGTTTGCTGCCCCCCCCCCAAAATATTGAGCACCGGCCACCACTGGTAGAATATAAGCTCCTTTCCCCTGTAGAGTGTAACCTCCTTTACATCTCCCCTTCTTCTGTAGAGTGTAAGCTCTTCTGTAGCACTCCTTTCTCCTGTAGATTGTAAGCTCTTCTGTATCTCCTTTCTCCGGTAGATTGTAATCTCTTCTGTATCTCTCCTTTCTCCTGTAGAGTGTAAGCTCTTCTGTATTTCTCCTGTAGAGTGTAATCTCTTCTGTATCTCTCCTTTGTCCTGTAGAGTGTAAGCTCTTCTGTATTTCTTCTGTAGAGTGTAAGCTCTTCTGTATCTCTCCTTTCTCCTGTAGAGTGTAAGCTCTTCTGTATTTCTCCTGTAGAGTGTAAGCTCTTCTGTATTTCTCCTGTAGAGTGTAAGCTCTTCTGTATTTCTCCTGTAGAGTGTAAGCTCTTCTGTATCTCTCCTTTTTCCTGTAGATTGTAAGCTCTTCTGTATCTCTCCTTTCTCCTGTAGAGCGTCAGGCCTTTTGTCCCGCCTTGCGGCGCTTTCCGAAGCGCCGAGTAGCTTCTGCCCGGCGCTCGTAGTATCTATTACTACGGTCAGGCAGTTTGATTGACATCTGAGTTAGATGTCACTACCTGTTTTCTCTCTCCCATTGTGCCCGAGAGAAAAACGGAAGTATGAGGAGCGGACCCTTCCATCGCCACTGCCAGTCCCCACACAGCAGGAGAGGACACCACACAGCAAGGGAAGTGCCGCTGTGCCGGTCCAGACCTCCCGCGGAGAAGGGGGGAGGGGGATTTGATGGGACACACAGGCTGCATTTGATATGTATTTAATGTGACACACAGGCTGCATTTGATGTGTATTTGATGTGACACAGGCTGCATTTGATGCGACACAAGCTGCATGTATGGAGAGACTCCACTGGGGGCACCTGATGTATAGAGGAACTCCACTGGGGGCACCTGATGTATGGAGGAACTCCACTGGGGGCACCTGAGGTAAGGAGGGACTCCGCTGGGGGCACCTGATGTAAGGAGGGACTCCGCTGGGGGCACCTGATGTAAGGAGGGACTCCGCTGGGGGCACCTGATGTAAGGAGGGACTCCGCTGGGGGCACCTGATGTAAGGAGGGACTCCGCTGGGGGCACCTGATGTAAGGAGGGACTCTGCTGGGGGCACCTGATGTAAGGAGGGACTCTGCTGGGGGCACCTGATGTAAGGAGGGACTCCGCTGGGGGCACCTAATGTAAGAAGGGACTCTGCTGGGGGCACCTGATGAAAAGAGGGTCTCCACTGGGGGCACCTGATGTAAGGCGGAGGGACTCCGCTGGGGCACCTGATGTAAGGAGGGACTCTGCTGGGGGCACCTGATGTATGGAGGGACTCTGCTGGGGCACCTGATGTAAGGACGGACTCCGCTGGGGACACCTGATGGCATCTGGTGGCAGGCGACACGCTCAGGGCTCCCACTGATTCTACATAATGGTGAGTTGAATGATTTCATTTTATATTACAATGTAATAATAGAAATAATGCTCTTCAATCATCCTGACACCATAACAACCATGGTGCCGGGATGATTGAAGTGCTAACACCAGGTGTTTGGAGTATCTTTATCTGCTGATTGTTAAACTTTCTAGAATACACATATTTCTATTGTTGTGTAGGATCTGGGCCTGCTGTCCCTCCATCCCTCTCTCCCTCTCCCTCCATCCCTCATTTACCTCAGACGCTAACCACACCACCTTAGAGCCACGCCCACTATTTCACCGAAACCACGCCTATTTTCACCAAGTGGGAGGGGTCAAAAAGGAAGGGCGGGGTCTGCCCCCCCCCCCATCTTCACTCCCAAACTTCACCAGCCGCCACTGCAGCTGACAATATCAGCTGTCCATAATGCGGTGGACCCGGCCCAGTACTGCGGATCCTCGCCACCGGGTGGGGGGGGTGGCAACATGATGACACAGGACATGAGGGAGCCGGAAGCATCAGGAGACGCTAAAGATGATGCCAGTCCCTCTTGGCCTTACTACTCCATCCATCGTTGGTGACACTACTGCCATGGGGAACAGGATGAATTGTATTTTTTCTGTGTTGTATATACCAATTTGGAACTGAGACACTACCTCAACCCTTCTCACATTGACTCTCATTGTCTGTCAATGTCACAGGCAAGTTAGATAGCACTTGGTGACATCAGAAGGGCTGTTTTGTTTCTTCAATATAAATAATGTATCCATTGGTATTGATTGCATCTATCACATATTATATATTATTGTTTCATGATAACTTTATTTTTACTTTATTGTATTTTTTTTTTTCCACAGATTGATGCATATGAATTTGTAACGTAGTTTTAAGTTGCACAAAACTATTTGATATATTGCAAATTGGTGGATGTGGGAAGCATATTACAGTGTGAGCAGCAACATTAATTAATTGAGTGAATAGAATTGCATTGATTTAAAGTGGTTGTAAAGTCACTCCGCTTAATTACTAGAACTGTCTTTAGCGGCCCGTCCATTAGGGGCGCCGGAGCGCCGCCCCCTCTATCCTCGACCACCACCATGCTCTATCCACGGCTGCTATTCTGACAGGACACCGCCTCCCCCATTCATGGGTCCGGCCCCTTTCAGGACACCGGGTGTGTGAATTACAGCGGCGGGGGTATTTTTTGAAGCACCTGATTAGAGCCATAGGTTCTCTAATAGGCTTCGAAATAGGGTGGGCTTGTGGCGCAGAGCATTGTGCCAGGAGTCCACCCAGCTGTTACAACAGCGAATTAATATTTGCTATTTAAACACTGATCCTCAATCCGGCCAATCAGAAGCAGGTCTGAGACCAGTTTTCCGATCATTCAAAAAGAGAAGAGTCTCAAATGGCCGCCGAAGAGGAAACAGAAGCCGCCACCATGCCCGTAGAGAGGGAAAGCCTCCGCCGCCACGAGCAAGGGAAGCCGCCAATGAAGCTCGGGAGAAGCGCTGCCCACCATAGATGGGGTAAGTGCACCCAACTGATCAAGGCGGGGGGTACTGTTTTCCGCCCCCATGAAAAAAAAAAAATGACCACCGGCCGCCACTGCCCTCTGTTATATGAAGCTACATTGCACAGTGTCTTTTTTGTGTCTTTGTTTTATAAAAACTATGCAGCACAATACCTTTTTTCAGAGCGCAGCTCTCCTTCCCCGATCTAAGGACTACAGTGGGAGGGGCTGAGATTCCCGTCTGACGTCAGGCGGGAGAAGAGAAGAGCGGCGGGCGGTCACTTTAAAGTGGTGTTCCGGCCGAAATGATACTTTTTAAATAAAAATACCCCTATAATACACAAGCTTAATGTATTCTAGTAAAGTTAATCTGTAAACTAAGGTCTGTTTTGTTAGTTTATAGCAGTAGTTTGTTATTTTATAAACTTACAGCAGGCCGTGGCCATCTTAAGTGTGGGCATCTGAAGCCAGACTGCATTTCTTCCTGGATCTCATCCTTGCAGATCTCGCACATGCTCAGTGCAGCACAAGCAGTGTAATAGGTTTCAGGTCAGGTTTCCATAGCAACGGCAGTTTCAGAGGAAGTTTCCGCCCCTTCCCAGAAGGCATTGCAAACAGGAAATGATGCGATGGGCCGCGGCCAGGGAGGAGGAAGTGAAAAATGAATACAGCAGATATACAGGAGGTGCTGAGAAAAAAAATAAAAAAATGTCCAATTTGTTTACAGTGCACAGTTTAGTGAGGGATGCTGAAGAGTTGTAAAAGTGGGTGGAACTCCACTTTAATGCCTCTGCAATAAGGCATTGCGCTGCATAATGTTTATAAAACAAAGACACTGTGTGACAAATCTTCAAATAACAGGGGGGGGGTGTTCTAGTAATTAGGTAGAGTTAACCACGCAATTGTCAGTAAAAGTAACACAGTGCCGTATTGCAAAAAATGGCCCGGTCACGCAGGGGGGAAAAGCCTTCCAGAGGTGAAGTGAAATGGTCAAAGGTACAGGACCTTTTTTTTTTTTTTTTTTTTTTTTCTTTTAGGGTTACCACCACTTTAATTATTGTAAGCACTAATTGGGTTGCGCAGAGATTATTTTTGTTTAACTCTCTATGATTTATGTGTCCTCCTCTCCCGCCTTCTGTACGTTGTATGATGAGATGTGCGGTGAGGACTGTGTGCCGCTCATATTGGGCGACTTTGTCCTGCGCTGTGTGACCTCTAATACCGCGGTCAGGGATAAATATTGTTATAAGGGAAGACGCATCTACTTCCTATCCGTGGCGCTCGGCAGGGTCACATGGAGTTGAAATATACTAATTAAAAAGAAACAGATTTTATTTTCTGTCCGCAGAGCAAGTCTTAGGAGACTCGATCCGTCTCCAATCTCCCGCTAATAGTGACGTTTCCATCGTCATTGTCACATGTGGACAGAACAAAGGACTCTTCCAGGACAGAAATATCATCAGAAATTTTACCACCTGGAAAATTAGACGCAAAACGTTTATATTGAGACAGAAACGTTTTCCTGGTTATTGGATACATTTTATCTGCCAGAAGCAGCAGAAGAGTTCACCACCACAAAGTCTGGTTCTGTTATATTGTAGAAAAGGTCTCCGATCGCTTCAGGTCTACATTGTATGTTTTACAAATACTACCAAAATCCCTTTCACATCAGAGTCCTCCCCTTTTCAGAAACAAGCCCCTCCTTCCCTTTCCAATCAGAGTCCTCCCCTTTCACAGCAGAGTCCCCCCTTTTCAGATACAAACCCCTTCCTTTCCAATCAGAGTCCTCCCTTTTCCAATCAGAGTCCTCCCTTTTCCAATCAGAGTCCTCCCCTTTCCAATCAGAGTCCTCCCCTTTCACATCAGAGTCCCCCCTTTCACATTATTGCCCCCCCTTTTCAGATACAAGCCCCTCCCTCCCTTTCCAATCAGAGCCCTCCCCTTTCACATCAGAGTCCTCCCCTTTCACATCATGCTAGGCATGAGAGCACATCCATTCCAGGGTGGTCATTTTTCCAGCCTGCCTGTCCTCCAATGGTCAAGACTTATGCTGACACCCCCCCAACGCACAGCCATTTACTGGGGAGATCAGTATACTGCTGTTTCTCTACCCCCAGCTCTCGAAGCCCATTATGCAGCTGAGAACAGAGGCCATGTAATCACTTGGATGTGGAATTCCCTTCCACAGGCGGTGGTCTCAGCGGGGGGGGAGCATCGATCGAAACTATTAGATAAGCACCTGAATGACCACAACATACAGGGATATACAATGTAATACTGCCATATAATCACACACATAGGTTGGACTTGATGGACTTGTGTCTTTTTTTAACCTCACCTACTATGTAACTTATAGAAAAAGAAAAAAAAAAGTTAATTATATCTATATATATATATATATATATATATATATACACATATACACACAAACCTTTGCATTTCAAGTTTAAACAAAATGGATTGTTTTACAAGGTAAGGGGTCACCTCTATCCGGTGAATTTGCTCCCATTGGGGAAATGTTTTCACTTCTTGGTGTATCTGAAAAGGAAATTATTTTGCACTTTGCACTTTTTTTTTATGATCTGATTTCTATATATAACATTGTAATATGTACTTGTTATCTGTGTATTTGATTTATATATTATCGTTTCACTATTTATAGCACATATATTGCACTTTCGGGGGGTTTTACACCATTATTTAGTTTATAGCTCTGTATTTATACATTTTTATGATTCTTTACCTTATGGGTAGTCATACAGTTGCTTGGGATTTAGTGATCTGTCAGTGCACTACACTCGGTTTTCTCACGGAATAAGAATTTTCTTTTTTTTTTACACACTGTATAATATTTGATTGCATCCCTGTATTTATTTTACTGTATTTTTATAACAAAAAAATTAATAAAAAAATAATGTGCAGATATCAGTGAATGTGTGGCAGATGGCCAGCGAATCCACTGGGCTTTCAAATCCTCTTTTCTTCACACACATTCACTGAGTGAAACCTAAACGGATGAATCTCAACAGACTTGGGTTTGATGGAAAAAGTGTGCGTCATAAACAACTGTCATTTTTTCTTTTTCCATTAAATACTATTTGTACCTTTTTTTTTTTTTTTTTTATCTATTTTTTTTAATGTAATTTTTTTATATCTCTGATCTGCTACAGCTTCTTTAACTACTTTAGCTCCGGAAGAGTTACCCCCCCCTTCATGACCAGACCATTTTTTGTGATACGGCACTGCGTTACTTTAACTGACAATTGCGCGGTAGTGCGGCGCTGTACCCAGATACAATTCACGTCCTTTTTTTCCCACAAATAGAGATTTTATTTTTTGGTGGTATTTGATCACCTCTGCGCTTTTTATTTTGTGCGCTATAAACAAAAAAGACAATAAAAAAAAAAAATAAAAAATAAATTATATATTACATAGTTAACGGTTTCACTGATTTCCGGTATCACTGACGTCACTTCCGGTTCACTTCCGGTCCTGTGAAACGCACGCCAGGAACAGCGTTTTTACACCCACAGCTCCATTTTGAGGCTTGTTTTTATCATACTTGTTGTAAGTACCCACTCCCTTCTTTAACCACTTCAGCCCCGGAAGAATTTACCCCCCTTCCTGACCAGAGCGTTTTTTGCGATTCGGCACTGCGTTGCTTTAACTGACAATTGCACGGTCGTGCAACGTGGCTCCCAAACAAAATTGAAGTCCTTTTTTTCCCACAAATAGAGCTTTCTTTTGGTGGTATTTGATCACCTCTGCGGTTTTTATTTTTTGCGCTATAAACAAAAAAATAGCAACAATTTTGAAAAAAACGCATTATTTTTTACTTTTTGTTATAATAAATATCCCCAAAAAATATATAAATTTTTTTTTTCCCTCAGTTTAGGCCGATACGTATTCTTCTACATATTTTTGGTGAAAAAAAATCGCAATAAGTGTTTATTGATTGGTTTGCGCAAAAGTTATAGCGTTTGCAAAATAGGGGATAGTTTTATGGCATTTTTATTAATAATTTTTTTTTTTACTAGTAATGGCGATTTTTATTGTGACGGCAACATTATGGCGGACACATCAGACATTTTTGACACATATTTGGGACCATTGTCATTTATACAGCAATCAGTGCTATAAAAATGCACTGATTACTGTGTAAATGACACTGGCAGTGAAGGGGTTAAAGACTAGGGGGCGGGGAGGGGTTAAGTCAGTACTAGGGAGTGATTTCTAACTGTAGGGGGGATGGGCTAGCTGTGACAGGTCACTGATCTCTGCTCCCGATGACAGGGAGCAGAGATCAGTGACACTGTCACTAGGCAGAATTGGGAGATGCTTGTTTACATCAGCATCTCCTCGTTCGTCCTCTCGGTGAGGCGATCGCGGGTATCCCCGCGGACTTGATTGAGTCCGCGGGACAGGTGACCTGACTCACGGAGCTCCCGGCCGGCAACGCGCTCTCAATGGCACGGCGGGGAATTCAATGGGACTTACAGGTACACCCATTTGCCCAGCTGACGTACATCGGCGCGCACCGGTCGGGAAGTGGTTAATAAAACCTTTTTAATGGTATTTCACTATCAGTTTCCTTCTATTTTTACTTCTGCGTACTTGCTGTGTTCTGGCTGAGACACTCTTTAAAGGATTTCCAGAAGGCATATCATCTTATCCGCCATCCCAGGATTCTATACCAAGCTTTAAATGACTCACCAGACTGAAAAGCTGGGGGTCGTTGTGATCTGGTGAGTGGGGATACATGAGGGGGTGATGCACACCTGAATTTCTCTGAAGCACTTTATATTTCCTTCACTGTGGATTGGAGCACCTTTAGTCAATTCATTTGGACTTTATTTCCACTTATTGTATTTTGGACTTTCTTTTGGTCAACAAATTTTCACTTATTGTTGTTTGCGAGCGCTATATATTTTTTTTATAAGAACTTTTTATTGGACTCTAGGTAAAACCTCCTGGGGGGATCTTCTCTGCCAAGAGAAAAGAAAGAGTTGTCTCAATGGTCAGAGAAGACCAAAGCTGCTGTGACAATGCTATTGACAGACCTCCATCATATATGCCATTGTTCCCAGAGTACCATGTTAAATAAATGGCCTATGGCAGTATGAATGTAAGACGTAAAAGCAATGTTTGTATTTGTATGCAATCTAATTCCATGTGACAGGTTTATCACCGGACACCAAATTCAACTGTTTAATTCAGGGGTCTCCAAACTTTTTTTTATCATTGGCGTCAGTGGAAGGAATAGTTCCCCTTCATTGGTGTTAGTGGGAGGAATAGCGCCCCACCTTTGGTGTCAGTGGCAGGAAAAGTGCCCCATCATTGGTGTCTGTGGGAGGAATAGTGCCCCATCATTTATCTCAGTGGGAAGGACAGTGCCCCATCATTGATGCCAGTGGCAGGAATAATGTTCCAACATTTATTTCAGTGAAGGAAATATGGCCTATCACTGGCACCAGTGGAAGGAATAATGCCCCACTGTTGGTGTCGGTGGAAAGAATGGTGCTTCATAATTGGTGTCAGTAGGAGGAAATAATGCCTTGAATCAATGAGAGGAATAGTGCCCCATCATTGGTGTCAGTGGGAAGAACAGTGCTCCATCATTGGTGTTAGTGGCAGGAATAGTGCCCCATCATTGGTGTCAATGAAAGGAAAAGAGGCCCATCATTGGTGTCAATGGGAGGAATAGTGCCCCATCAATGGTGTCAGTGGGAGGGATAGTGCCCCATCATTGGTGTCAGTGGGAAGAACAGAGCCCCATCATTGGTGTTAGTGGCAGGAATAGTGCCCCATCATTGGTGTCAATGGAAGGAATAGTGCCCCATCATTGGTGTCAATGGGAGGAATAGTGCCCCAATCAATGGTGTCAGTGGGAGGGATAGTGCCCCATCATTGGTGTCAATGGTAGAAATGGTGCCTCATCTTTGGTATCAGTGCAAGGAATAGTGCCTCATTAATGGCGTCAGAGTGAGGAACAGTGCCCCCTCATTGGTGCCAGGGGCAGGAATAGTGTTCCAACATTTATAACAGTGGAAGAAAATATGGCCCATCAGTGGAAAAAATAGGGCCCCACTATTGTCATCAATGACAGGAATAATGCCCCACTGTTGGTGTCAGTGGAAAGAATGGTGCTTCATCATTGGTGTCAGTAGGAGGAAATAATGCATTGAATCAACAAGGAATAAGGAATAGTACCCTAAGGACCACATAAAAGCAATCAAAGGGCCTCATCTGGCCCTCAGGCCACAGTTTGGAGACCATGGGTTTAATCCCTCGATCAATATTTTCAGATACATATTACACTCTGGTCAATCAGTCGGTGATGACGGATCAATGCTCCCTGTGAAGTACTTCAGAAAAAAAAGTGTCAAATAAGTTCTTCCGTAGATGTTTCGTATTTCACGGTAGAAGGTTGGATGTGACTTTCTGTCACTATTACAGAGCCGGAATCTGTCTACATGTTCTTGTTAACATGTTCACAGCCTATCCGTGTGTCCATCAGTGGTATGCCGCTCCTTTAATTAGATCGGTGACACAGTGAGAACGGCCCAGCGTGCCGAGAGGTCTTGGGTTTCATGATGTCTCCTTGTCAAAAGGCTCTGCAAACAAATCTATCAGTGTGGACTGGAGTTCTCCCCTGTGGCCCCCGGGACCTGATTTGTCCTCCGTGACCCATAAAATCACCACAACTGTGCGTGACTCTTCTGACACCTTATTCTGTGATATAGGAAGAAGTGATGACGTCCCTCTACTGTTTTTTAGTATTTGAAAAATTAACTTTCTTGGTTTTGCCATGCAAATTTGTAGAATAATACCTTATGTTAGTGGTCTCCAAACTGAGGCCCTTTACTTGCCTTTATCTGGCTCTTGGGGCACTATTCCTCCCACTGACACCAGCAATGGGGCACTATTCCTCCCACTGACACCAGCAATGGGGCACTATTCCTCCCACTGACACCAGCAATGGGGCACTATTCCTCCCACTGACATCAATTGACACCAAGGGTGGGGCTCTGTTCCTCACCCTAATACCAATGATGGGGCACTATTCCTCCCACCGACACCAACAATGGGGTACTATTTTTTACATTGACGTCTACATTGAGGCACTATTCCTTTCACTGACACCAATGATGGAGAAGTTTGTTTCACACTGAAACCAATTATGGGGCACTATTCCTTCCACTGACACCAATGATGGGGCAGTTTTCTTCCCAGTGACATCAAGGATAGGGGCACTATTCCTCCCACTGGTACCAACAATGGGACACTATCCTTTGCACTGAAACCAATGATGGGTCACTATTTCTCTCACTGAATGAGGCGCTATTTCTCCCACTGACACCAACAATGGGACATCATTCCTCCCACTGACACCAATGATGGGGTACTATTACTCTCTTTGGATGGGGCATTATTCCTCCCACTGACACCAACAATGGGGCACTATTCCTCTTACTGGATGGGGCACTATTCCTCCCACTGACACCAACAATGAGGCACTATTCCTCCCACTGACACCAACAATGGGACATCATTCCTTCCACTGACACCAGTGATGAGGCACTATTCCTCCCACTGACACCAACGATGGCGCAATATTCTTCCCACTGACACCAACGATGGGGCACCATTTTGCTCATTGGGTGGGGCACTATTCCTCCCACTGAGACCAATAATGGGACATCATTCCTTCCCCTGACACAACTGAAACCACTGATGGGGCATTATTCATCCCACTGACACCAATACTGGGGTATTATTCCTCCGACTGACACCCCAAAATTTGATTGACACTTCCTGACCTTAATATTAAAGGATAAGCGCGTTTTAAAACTTCATCCCAAAAACAAAAAATGTTGCCAATGCATAGAATTCTCTGCAAGCCTGTAGACCTCCATGAGATGAGGGCAGCTGTGATCCCATCCATGGTCACTGTCACTCTGGAGTTGTCTTGGCTCCCCTGTGATTGGCAGGAAGTCATGTGTCATTTGTTTGGTGCATGTTGCCACAGCTTGTAAAACATGAGGAGGGGGGGGGGTCAGTCTTTGTAAACTGCCCCCCTCCCCCATTCAGCCACCCTCAGCGTGGCAGAGGTTAAGTGTGATCAGTAACCTCCTAGATTGTCGGGGACTTCTCAGTCCTCTTCCCATGAAATGTGATCTGCCTCATGTGTGGGAATACATGACATGTAAGTGTGACATACGTGTGCCCCCGTGGGGTGGGGGGGCTGGAATCTTTTTTGAGCTTATAAGGAATAAGATCACTTTCCTTTACTTGTTGCTCATCATCCATCCATCCATCCATCAAACTGTTACACCAAAAATTTCACTATATAAACCATTTAGCAACAGATAACAGATGGCAGAGAGCAATCCCGGGCACTTTCACCCCCTTAGTGCCCAGGCCAATTTTCAGCTTCCAGCGCTGTCACACTTTGAATGACAATTGCGCAGTCATGCAACACTGTACCTTATAAAATTTTTATCATTTTTTTTCACATAAATAGAGCTTTATTTTGGTGGTATTTAATCACCACTGAGGTTTTTAGTTTTTGCTAAACAAACGAAAAATACTGAAAATTTTGAATTTTTTTTTCTGTAAATAAGTAATTTTTTTCCATTACTGATGTGCACTAATAAGGCGGCACTGATTGGCACTAAAGAGGTGGCACTAATACGCAGCACTGATAAGTGGCTCTGATGAGTGGCTCTGATGGGCACTGACAGGAAGCACTGATTGACACTGATAGGTAGTACCGAGGAGGAGGCACAGATGGGTACTGATAGGCACCACTGATGGACATGGAAAGGCAGCACTAATGAGGAGGCACTGATGGGCACTGACAGGCAGCACTGATGGGCACTGACAGGCAGCACTGATGGGCACTGATAGGCAGCACTGATGGGCACTGATAGGCAGCACCGATGGGCACTGAAAGGCAGCACTGGTTTGCACTAATTGGCATCACTGATGGGCACCATTTGGCATCGCTGGTGGGCACTGATGAGCATTATTGGTAAGCACTGGTGGGCATCACTGATGGGCACCGGTTGGCATTGACAGGCATTATATATGAGGCAGATCTCCCCTGTGAGGAATGGCGCTTAACAGCTCTCCTCTCCTCACGTACTGTCAATGTGAGGAGAGGAATACCGATAACCGGCATTTGCTATTTACACTGTGATCAGCTCTGATTGGACACAGCTGATCACATGGTAAAGAGCCTACCAGGGCTTCTTCTTTACATTTGCTTATAAGCACCGCCCCACCGGAGGACAACAAGGAGAGGCAGATGTTCCCTTGGCATTGTAAGGGGGCCAGCAACAAATGTGTCCACAGGCAAAGGTGGACGTGGTGGTCACTCCTCAGGCAGGGCATCATTTCCTCTGTTTAGTGAGTTTGCCTGTGCTATCCAGTCACAGCATGTAGAGGAGGTGGTGGACTGGCTTACTAAACCTTCCTCATCCTCCTCATCCTCCTCATCCTCGTCACGCAAGCAGAGACAACTGTGCAGTCCCCTGCAGTTGCCACAGTGATTAAACCTGCCTCCTTGTCCACATCTATTACTGCCAGAGCCCCAAAATCAGCCATTGAGGAGTCAGCTGAGTTATTTGACCACAGCGTCAGCCACTTGCTCCTTGATGATGCCCAGCCATTACTGGATTCAGATGTTGGTTCTGAGTTTGAGGATGACAGGAACATGTGCCTAGAGAGAGGGAGGTACACTGGTAGACAAATAGGCATTCATGTTCCCCAAGCAGCAGCGTATTGCAAAGTTGTCTCCAGTGGTAATGATGAAGATGGAGGAGATGTAGATGATGATAATGATGATGAGGTCACTGATGCGACTTGGGTGCCAGATAGAGCAGAGGAGGAAACTGAAGGTGAGGCAGCACAACCCCAAGGTGGTCGACATCAAGAAAGAGTAGAGAGCAGCCACCCTATTCCATCACATTCTGCAGCTGTTATCTCCCGGCCCACTCCCCACAGCTCAGCTATCTGGGCCTTTTTCAGCACATCTGCAGCAGATCGCACTGTTGCTATCTGCAAAATGTGTCTCGGGCACATCAAACGTGGCAAAAACACCAACCGTTTAGGTACCACATGCAAGGCATTTAACGTCCAACCACTCAGCCCGTTGACAAGAACACCTAAAAGCCACACAAAAGGGGCACAAATCTGTCCCTCCTCCTCCTTACCCACTTCAGTCTGCCCCTGCTATACCGAGTCATTACCTCTCAGCAGCCCCCACTGACAGGGATGATGGCATAGCACAGAGTGTCTCAGATCCTAGCAACAAATCTGCCAGCAGCACACCACCAGCTGTAGACTGTAGCCGGCAAATTTCTCTGCCCCATCTGCTGCAGCGGAAAAAAAAATGCAGTCCCTGCCACCCACATGCCCAGCGTCTGAATGCAAGCTCGTCAAAGCTGTTGGCTCTCCAGCTTCTGCCTTTCAGCCTGGTGGATTCTGCCCCCTTCCGTGAATTCGCACAATGTGATGTACCACAATGGCAGGTTCTCAATCGCTTCTACTTTTCACGTAAGGCCATTCCATCTCTCTACCATCATGTGAAAGCGAATGTTCTGGCATCGTTGGGCAAGGCAGTCAGCCGTAAAATCCTGCTGACACTTGGTCCAGCAAACATAGGCAGGGACAATATATTTTGTTCACAGCACACTGGGTAACGCAGCTTGCAACTCGAAAGGATGCAGGACAGGGCTCAGTGCTGCAGCTTGTTGTGCCCCCATGTCTCTATACAGCTGGTGGTGATGATGCCAGACCTGTGAGCTCTACCCCCTCCTCCTCCTCCTCTGACACTTCCATGCCCTCCTCTGTAGAATTGTCCTATGAACATCAGGTACCCCCTAAGCATTCAACGGGCTATTCCCAGAGTCAAGCTAAAAGGTGCCGTGCAGTGCTTCAGCCAGTAGCGGCCTGTCCATGGGGGGCGCCCGGGCGCGGCCCCCCAGCAGTTTAAAATGTAACATTTTAAAAATGTTACTTTTTTTGAAAAAGGCCCTTCAAAAAAAAAAATAATTGAAGTGCGCTATGTTCGGGCTCCGGACACAGTGCACTATGGGAAGAGCCACGTCAATGCAATCATTAGATTGCAGACAAGGCGCTTCATTTGCAGGATTTTTACCTGCTTTGTGGCGCATTCCATCGCGCCAAACAACTTCCGAGTGCTTTGTTCTTCAAGTTAAGAGTTTACTTCCGGTTTCCCTTTGCCAGAGGAAAACCGGAAGTGACATCAGAAGCTCAGTGGAACGCACGGCCCAAGCGGAGCTGGTAAGTAAGGCTCTAAGGCTGCAAAATTGGTGAACTGCGAGCGCCATGCTTGGTGCTCACAGTCCACTCATATGTGTTAGTTAAGCGAATGACTATTCGCTTTCCTAACACTGAACCGCCTCTCCGCCAATCAGGTGCTCAGTTACCTGTCACCTGATTGGCTGAAACGTCAGGCGCCACTATTGGACGCCTATCAGGAGGAGACGACAGGAGATGAGGCAGGAGAGGAGACGCATGAAGGACCCCGCTCGTCACCGTCAACCGATGCCCCACAGGATAAGTGGCGGGCAGACTGCGAGCGGGTGGAGGGCACACTGGCAGCATTTGATGGGCACACTGGCAGCATATGATGGGCAGTTGGGCACACTGGCAGCATTTAATGGGCACACTGGCAGAATTTGATGGGCACACTGGCAGTGTTTGATGGACACACTGGCAGCATATGATGGGCAGTTGGGCACACTGGCAGCATTTAATGGGCACACTGGCAGAATTCGATGAGCACACTGGCAGCGTTTGATGGACACACTGGCAGCATATGATGGGCAGTTGGGCACACTGGCAGCATTTAATGGGCACATGCAGCATTTGATGGGCACACTGGCAGCGTTTGATGGGCACACTGGCAGCATATGATGGGCAGTTGGGCACACTGGCAGCATTTAATGGGCATCCTGGCAGCATATGATGGGCAGTTGGGCACACTTGCAGCATATGATGGGCACACTTGCAGCATATGATGGGCACACTGGCAGCATATGATGGGCACACTGGCAGCATATGATGAGCACACTGGCAGTATTTGATGGGCACAGTGGCTGCGTTTGATGACGCAGTAGCAGCATTTGATGGCACAGTGGCAGCTTTTGATGGCACAGTGGCAGTGTTTGATGGCACAATGGCAGCATTTGATGGGCACAGTGGCAGCATTTGGTACAGTAGCTGCATTTTATGGCACCTGGCAGCGTTTGATGGCACAGTGGCAGCGTTTGATGGCACAGTGGCAGCGTTTGATGGCACAGTGGCAGCGTTTGATGGCACAGTGGAAGCGTTTGATGGCACAGTGGCTGTGTTTGATGGCACAATGGCAGCGTTTGATGGGCACAGTGGCTACAATTGATGGCACAGTGGCTGCATTTGATGGCACAGTGGCTGCGTTTGATGGGCACAGTGGCTGCATTTGATGGCACAGTGGCTGCAATTGATGTTTTTTTGTTTTTTTTTTCAGTTTGCGTCCCCCCCAAAATTTTGAGCACCAGCCGCCACTGGCTTCAGCTGGTGTGTTTAGGGGACAGGAACCACTCAGGAGCAGAGATTCTTGCAGCTCTGCAGGAACAGGCCCATAGGTGGTTCTCACCACACCAGTTGGAGCCAGGAATGGTGGCGTGTGATAATGGCTCAAACCTCCTGTCCGCCCTTAAACAGGGAAAGTTGACACATGTGCCATGCCTGGCACATGTCCTCAATTTGGTGGTGCAGCGTTTCCGAAGTATGTACCCAAGGTTGCAAGATGTATTATTGCAGGCCAGAAGAGTCTGTAGTCATTTCAGGTGGTCAAACACAGCCAGTGCTCGATTGGCTGAAATTCAGCAGGAATTCCACCTGCCCGTAAACCGCCTGATTTGTGACATGCCCACCAGGTGGAACTCAACTTTGGGAATGCTGCAGTGGCTATACATGCAGCAAAGGGCCGTCGACGAGTATGTGTACCAGTACGGCACGATGACAGGCTCAGGCCGCCTCGGCTTTTTTTTTCCGCACGCCAATGGCTGATCATTAAGGATGCATGCACTGCATTGTCACCATTTGAGGAGGCCACAGGGATGGTGAGCAGTGACAGTGCATGCATCAGTGACACAATCCCTGTTGTGTTCCTGCTAGAGCAGACTCTGTGTGGCATTATGGACAGGGCACTGGAGGCAGAGCAGCAGGAGGAAGAGGAGGGCTTCCTTTCCTCTCAAGGTCCACTTTATCCAGACACCATCATTCCTATGTCACAGAACACAAAGGAGGAGAGAGGGGAGGAGGATGGGGAGGAGGATGAGGAGGAGGATTCTGGCACTTTCATAGGCTTCAAAGAAGAGGAAGACATGCGTCAATCTGTAAGCGATGGCTTTCCAAACCCAGGACCCTTGGGAGTAGTACGTGGCTGGGAGGAGGAAGTTCCAGATGCTGTCATCCTGAGTGACCCCGAGGGGTCTGCTTCTCAAGCCTCGACAAATTTGAGGCGCATGGGCAACCTCATGCTTCAAAGCCTGCGAAAGGACCCAAGAATACGTGGCATAAAGGAGAAGGATGATTACTGGTTGGCAACCCTCCTTGACCACCGTTATAAGGGGAAGGTCTCAGAACTCCTCCTGTCCCCACAGAGAGTGCAGAAGATAAAATCTCTTGAGGACACGTTAAAGAGGGTTTTATTGAACATTTTTCCAGACTCCAGTAGGTTACAGTGTCATGGAAAACATAGTTTTGAGGCTTCTGTTGGTCAAGAGAGGAGCGTTTAAGAAGGCGTCCACCTAAGTGAGGCATTTCGTAATTTTTTTAGTCCTCGCCACACAGGGCTGTCAGCTTCCACATCCTATCGGCAACGTCTACATCACATGGTGGACGATTACCTGATGGAGAGCTTTCCAGCTGATGATCCACTGACTTACTGGGTCATGAGAATAGACCACTGGCCAGAACTTGCCCAGTATGCTATTAAGTTGTTGGGCCGCCCTGCATCCAGCGTGCTTTCAGAACGGGCATTCAGTGCTGCAGGAGGTTTTGTTACTGATCATAGAACGCGTCTGTCCACAGACTCCGTGGACCGTTTGACTTTTATAAAAATGAATCAGTCTTAGATTACCAGTTATGAAGCCCCTGATGCCGATATCACTGATAAAGTCTTTTTGGGATGTGGAATCTCTGCAGGACTTCGAGGCCTAGCTTTGAGGGTGTTCAGTCATTTCATCTGGAAGAATGTTTTTGGTATAGGTTTCATGGGCAAAATTAACACCCAAAGACCAATTTTTCAGCCCCCCGTTTGACAGGTGCATATCATTGCAATTTTTTACAGCAAGGCCAATTCTTGCTTTCATCAAGAGAACCTCTATAGGGTTACGATGGGAAGGCGCAACGACACCCAGAACATCTTTTTTTTACCCACCTGTTACTTCTATCCAAAGTCAAAGTGACACCAGAATGTATCCAAAAAATCTCTAATCTTGTTCCCAGTGCACTACATTGTGGCCTCATCATACACACTGGCTCCCCAGCTGTTTCTTGCTGATTCTAGACATGGTGCAGATCTGACATTTTACAGGTAGACTAAGGGGACACCCCTGGCACTATATTGGAAGGATTTTTTCATTCTTATGCTTTCAATGCTCATTTAAAAATGACGTTTTTTTTGATACATGTCCCCCAGGGCAGGACCCGGACCCCTATAACCATTGTATGCCCAATTACTTGCCTATAAGCCTTCAAAATGGGCACTTTTGATTTTTGACGTTCGGGTCCCTTTGACTTTAATGGGGTTCATTATTCGGGTCCGAATTTTCACGGTGTTCGAAAGTTCTGGTGCGAACCGAACAGGGGTCCGTTAGGCTCATCCCTAGCCACCAGTGTTTTCCTGAGGAACAGAAAACCAAGATTTATGTAACAAATTACATGATGCAGTTGCTAAACATTGTAACAAATCGAGGATTTCTTCCTGCAGATCTGGAAACTGACAGATAATTCCACAGTCACAACTAAATGTTATACACCAGTAAAATGATATTCATTTCATAATCTTCCGGCATGTATTGAATTATTGTTGAAAAGAGATTCCGTCATCGTGTCATATGCTGCAAAGATCATCAAAAATAACTAGAATTATGTAAACTCCAGAAGAAGGGCTGATTATCTGACAATTCTATAACAGTTTTATCTGCAGTCTTTGTACTCCCGTCCCTTCATTTTACTGATTTTATCTTTGCAACAAGCTCAGAAACAGGACAGAAAATACCAGAGTGTGTCTTTACTTCAGGCATCCAAATTGGCAATTGTGCCAGGCACCCCGGGATGGCAGTTATTTTTTTCCCAGTGGCAGCGGCGGCCCATCCACAGGGGGTGCAAGGGCACCCCCATCCATGCGTCCGGCCCCCTAAACAACATGCAGGGTGCATGGATTCCAATGGAAGATTTTTTTTTTTTGAAGCACGTGATTAGAGTCAGGGGCTTTAATAGGCTTCAAAATAGGGTGGGCTAGGGGCACAGAGCACTGCGCCCGAAGCTTACCCAGTTGTATAAAAATAGCTAATGCAAATTTGCTATTGTCACACTAATTCTCCTCCCGGCAAATCAGGAAACGGGTCCTGAGACCCGTTTCCTGATTGGCCAAAAGGAGAAGCTACACTGGCCGCCAGGAGGAGGAGGAAGGAGATGCGAGGAGACACAGGGGAAGCTAGCCGGCCGCACGTCCGTCGCCCGGAGGGAAGCCCAAAGAAAGGCTATGCTGGCTGCCGGGAGGAGGAAGGAGGAGACGCAAGGAGAGGCGACGCAGGGAAAGCCGGTTGCCCAGAGAGAAGCCCGAGGTAAGTGTTGCGGGAAGGGGTGACCGACCGACTGGGGGGGTGGCTGACTGTTTGCCACCCCCCCAAAAAAATACCACTGGCCGCCACTGCCCAGTGGTGTTTTGATATGGCTCACTGCTTCTGGAGGGCACGTGGGAGAAGGGGTGGGCAGGAGGGGCAGCTGCCCTGGAGGCAGCAGAGCAAGAGGGCAGAGGATAGATGCAGGGTGGTACACCCGTTTTACAGCATGCATTAGCAGTGGGGGAGGGGCCACAATTCTGCATCCTTGCCCTGGGTGCTGGATGAACCTGTCCTGGCAATGTCCCCCGTCACTAGTGCAGGAAGCTGAATTCCAGATTTAAGCCCTGGAGCTGAAGCAATCAGCCTGTTCTGGCTTTCTTGGTAAAACTAGCACCTTACTTAACTTCTTAACAAAAACAAAAACGGAACACTATTATCTAATCCAATTTAGTCCAGATCGAATGGGAATAAAGAAATGACCTAGAAAAACGCCTTCCCAATATAACAATCTGTTCACACTGTCAACCGGAGGTGTTTAACGCAATCAAATAACCCCGAGGTGGTGCTCCTCTGAATACACAGGCATATGAGAAAAAAATGTGAAACATTCCCAAGGAATATTCGTCAGAGAGGATCAAACAGATGGGACTAAATAGCTTTATTGAATATCCACATATAGCCACATTATAAATTTAGAAAATGTAGAAAAAAGTTTTTATACACCCACCTCCAACGCATTTGATTAAAATTAAGACGATAAGCTTGATGGGACACAGGTGGCCACCACAACCATTCATACACAACGCTCATCCACAATATGAAGTAAATTCTACTCAAAACAGTCTCATGAACTGGATGTATAATTGTCAGAAAAAAACCTAGTTCAAAAAGTACAGAATGAAAAAATATATATGATAATGATATTATCTGTGTTGAGAGTTCATATTTTAGCTCCGATAAATAAGTGCTCTTGCGTTGTTTTATGTTATAAACTTCCCACCTGGAATAAAGGCAGCATGATTGAGTTCATTGCTTACAAGGTCTGCATCAATACACTAGATAGTTGTTAATGAAGTGGATCCGTAATCAGACTGATAAATGTAAGGATTACAGTACTAAGGAAACAAATGGATTTAAAAATCCCCTTCATTCATATGGGTGTTGATACAGCTCACTGTTTGACGTCTTGTTTCGTGTCGTTATTCCTTTTAGTCAAGTCCATGTATATGTGACCCAATTGCCTCAATCATGAGGGGTAGATACAGGTCATTAATATGAAGTAATCGTGATCCTCACTTCACAAAACGTAAGATGTACTCATCTAGTCCATTTGCCTTGTAACAATGTTTCAAACAGTCTGCAGACCATGCGGGCTGTGCAGTGTTGTCTGCCCCGGCTTCCCGGCAAACGCTCGGGGCGAAGGCTAGCGGAGGTTTTGGATGCATAGAGATAGTCCGTTGTATGGGTGGAACATCCGCGACCCCACCACGAAAAAACGTGATGACGTACTGCTTACGCGTTTCGCTAGTTTCCGAGCTTCTTCAGAGCATGCGCAATAGCTCAGTGTCTGTCCTTGAGTATTCATGATGTTGATTAGTTAATTTGCAAATACCACGGACATCTCAGTACCCCTGCAGCCAATTATACCGTCATTTACACAAAGTGCAGACAAAATATTTACAAAGGCAATCCCTCAGTGCCGGAATTATGTAGCCAAATAGCAACAAATGGAACAAGTCCAAATATCAATGAGTCTAAACAAAAATATACCAAAAGGAACAACTGCAACATATATGAAAAACAAGAAACCGATTGTTAGGGAAGGTTAGCAGAAAAATACATATAAGCCAATATGTCTGATCTTCCGTGGATACTTTCAATAATGTTCCAAAAATACTGATAAGTTGCATTCATTGTTCAGCCCATTCATCGTCCTTCTTAATTATACTTTGGATATGTTCACCAACCCTGACTTTGAGCTGTCTTTTTGTCTTACCCACATAGATCATTCCGCATGGGAAGGTTAACATATATATATAACACGGGCAGTTGAACATTTGATAAAGTTGTTAATTTTGTAACGTTTGCTGCCATCAGAGTTGGTGAAGGCATCCGTTTTGTCCACGTACCTACAGATAGTGCATCTACCGCATGGGTACATAACCTTTAAAGGTGGTAGGTCAGTAAGCCAGTTCGATTTGTTTGTTTTTTTGGTTTTTGGTATTCAGAATGAACAAGGCTGTCCTTCAGATTAGCAGCTTTTCTGGTCATCAGCAGTGCTCGGTTACCAACAATATTGCCAAGGATAGGGGCCTCAGCTAAAATATGCCAATGGTGGCTGAGAATATTTTTTATCTGCTCCCATTGTGCCCCATACTTGGTGATTAGTCTAATTGGGGCTTGTTTAGAAATTCCTTGGGTTCCACTCCTGCTGTCGGTCAGAAGATCCTTTCTATTCGTTTGGAATGCTCTACTCTTGGCCTTTCTAATGCAGGCATGTGAATAGCCTCTGGCTCAGAACCTCCCATAGAGTTCATGAGCCTCAGTTTTAAAGTCATCCTCATCTGAACAGTTCCTCCTGGTTCTGAGGAACTGTCCAACTGGGATCCCCTGTATGAGCAACTTCGGTGGCTGGTGCTTATAATAAAGTATTTGCCACGGTTTCCTTTCTAAATGTTTTTTCAAGAGTTTACTGTCTTTAACATAGATGGTGAGGTCCAAAAAAGGAAGGATTTCGGAATGAAAAGAAAAGGTCAGTCTAATGTTCCTGTTGTTGTTGTTTAATTCCTCAACAAATGAAACTAATTCTTGGGGTGATCCCCCCCAGATCATGAGCACGTCGTCAATGTACCTCAGCCACAGGTAACAGCGGCTGAGGTACTTTGACGAGGGTATACCACCTCCTCCTCCCACAACCCCAAGTGAAGGCATGCATAGGAGGGGGCCCGTGGGGCCCCCATCGATGTACCCCTGATCTGCTTATAATTGATGCAGAGGATTTGGAAACAATTGTGTTCAAGCATGAACTCTAAAGTATCTGCAATCAGTTCGTTTTGTGCACCAAGAAGGGGAAATTTGTTGTCAAGGAAATGATAAACTGCCCTAAGGCCCCAATCATGAGGAATCAATGTATATAGAGATTCTGCATCGATCCCTACTAATATGGCCCCCGGGAGTAAAGAGACAGTCTCAAGTTTACATAAAACATCACGTGTATCCTGAACAAAAGAAGGGAGTTCACACACCAATTCTTTGATCATTGCATATACGTACTTACCAACCCTTTCCAGGGGACCTTTTATGGCTGATACAATCGGCCTTCCTGGGGGGTTGGTAATTGACTTGTGGAGTTTTGGAATCCTGTAGAATGTCGGGGTATTAAACTCATGGACACTTAGGTAGTTATATTCCTTACGTGTAATAAGGTGTTCCTCAAGGGCCAAATTGGCTTTAAAATTAAGGTCTGCTACAATTTTTGAAAAGGGGTTGGAGGAGAGTCTTCGGTATGTGGTTTCATCCTGAAAGAGGCGCATCGTCTCCCT
Organism: Aquarana catesbeiana; assembly: GCF_042186555.1. Lineage (NCBI taxonomy): Eukaryota > Metazoa > Chordata > Amphibia > Anura > Ranidae > Aquarana > Aquarana catesbeiana. The sequence goes on along the minus strand of NC_133327.1, from coordinate 679,137,296 downwards.
CTCCTACATAGTCCGTGAGAGCAATACTGTATTGCCACCCTTGTCGCTAGCTTTGATGATAATATCAGAGGCCTCCTCCAGTTCCCTACAGAGCCTTCCTTTCTTCCCTTGTTAAGTTGTCTATCCCCCTCCACTTCCAATCTATCTTAGATAAATCCTTTTTAACCTGTTCCAAAAACAAGTGTATCCACTTATGCTTGGAAAGTGGAGGCATTTTAAGTGATCTAATTGGTAGATTGGATAGACGAGGGCCAGTTTGTAGTGAGATGGATTATTCTATGTCAGAGTCAGAATTGTCCTGCAGAAGGGAGACCAGGGCATTTAATGCTTCACGTTCTTCTTTATTTGATTCATCCAATTCTGTTATTTTATTGCGTTCAGAATGCCAATACCTGAAGACCACCTTCCGTAGGAAGAGGCTGACGTCTTTGAAAACTTCTAACTCATTCATCACCGATTTCGGTAAGAATGAGAGTCCCTTCTGTAGTAACGAGATATGATGCTGATTGAGAGGAAAGTCAGTTAAATTAACCACTTTCATATCTAGATTGGGGTTATCAACTGTGTTTCTACTGGGACTGTATTGAACCTCTACTAAGTACTGCAAGGTCTGGATCTGAGTTCTCTTTGATTTCTGCCTTCATCTTTTTCTCTTCCCTGACTTATAGTTTGGGTCCGGGGGGTTGATTTCCCCCCCGAGTGTCGATTTGTGTTTACTTTTTTTGAGAGCGAGATCGTCTCCATTGTTCTCGCCCTTCCCTAAAAAAATAACTGATTTTTCATGATGTCCTGATTCACTATCCGTGGATGAATGAGCTTCATGAGTGGTATTGGACTTGGGTCTCCTACCCTTGCGTGATCTACTTCTGCCCCTCGGAACAGTAGGATCAAAAATGTCCCCTCTCTCCCAATCCACTAAATTTTGTTTGAATTTTTCTTGTTTACTAATCTTCAAACTTCTCTGTACTTTCTCAACTTCGTTTTTAAGGAGATCATTAACCTTCTCGAAATTCGGATCAGATTTAAATGGTTCCAATAGCTGTACACGGTTGTCTATTTCATTTTTTAACTCTTCAAGTTGTAATTGTTCTTCATTAACAATCATCTGTAGGATATCTAACCCACGCGTTAAGCAACTTTTCTTCCACAATTCAAGGAATTGCGGCGTATATAGGTGACCCGCGTGAGTTACCCTTTCCCTCAGACCTCTGGGAATGACTTTGTGTTCGATATGTGATTTAAGGGACGAAATGTTCCATTTCCTGTTGAGGAACTTGATGGTCAATTTTTTTATGATTCTTAAATAATTTCTTTAAACAATCATCACCATCATCATGTGTTGGTGGATCGTGGGAAAATGCTGATTATATCTCCAAATCAATTTCCTCATCCAGTAGATATGCCATATCATGTTTATTCAACCCTCTGGGCACTGAACATGATGTCTGAGAAAGTAGTCATTAGTTAAAAATTCAGAAACAACTAAAGATATAGTAATATATGTTCAATACACTTAGGGCAGAGAAGGATCGCCTTTAGAGAATTAAAAGAAATGGGCTGGAGGAATGGGTGTATGTGGAAATGGAGAGCCAGTGTCCAGCAGGGAAGTATAATCCCATGCGATATATGTAACAAAAACAAAAAGGGAACACTATAAGCTCATCCAATTTAGTCCAGATCGAATGGGAATAAAGAAATGACTTAGAAAAACGCCTTCCCAATATAAAAATCTGTTCACACCGTCAGCCGGAGGTGTTTAGCGCAATCAAAAAACCCCCGAGGTGGTGCTCTTCTGAATACAGAGGCATATGAGAAAAAACGCGAAAAATTCCCAAAGAATATTCTTCAGAGAGGATCAACTGCATGGGACTAAATTTCTTTATTGAATATCCACATATAGCCAGGTCTGGCTTTTTTGGTAAAACTAGCACCCCTCTTGACTCTTTCCTAGGAATCTCATGGAACCAACTTTCTCATCACCGAGGCTGAAGACTCAACTTTCCACGACACTTCCTTCCTGCTAAATATATTAACTGCTTCCCGACCAGCCGCCGTCATTATACTGCAGCAGGTCGGCACGATCCGCCGTAGCTATAGGTCGTCTCGCGGGATCGGGATAGCACGCTGCACAACGGGGGTGCTGATGCTCGTGGCCGGCGGTCGCGATGACCGCCAGCCACGAGCGATCACGAGCATGAGGGACAGAACACGAAATGTACACACAAATCCATGTTTTTAGCTAGGAACCACGATCCGTCACTTCCTCTACTCAGTCCCCTCCCCCTTCATTTAGAATCACCTCCCAGGGAACACAACCCCTTGATCGCCCCCCTAGTGTTAACCCCTTCACTGCCAGTGACATTTTTACAGTAATCTATGCATTTTTATATAAATGACAATGGTCCCAAAAATGTGTCAAAAGTGTCCGATGTGTCCGCCGCAATGTTGCAGTCACGATAAAAATTGCAGATCGCCGCCATTACTAGTAAAAAAGAAAAAAAAAATTCTAATAAAAAATGCTATCAATCTATCCCCTATTTTGTAGATGCTATAACTTTTGCGCAGACCAATCAATATTCGCTTATTGCGATTTTTTTTTTTTCACCAAAAAGATGTAGAAGAATACGTATTGGCCTAAACTGAGAAAAAAAAAGTGGATATTTATTATAGCAAAAAGTACAAAATATTTCAAATACCACAAAAAGAAAGCTCCATTTGTGGGAAAAAAGGACGTCAATTTTGTTTGGGTACAGCGTCGCACGACCGCACAATTGTCAGTTAAAGTGACGCAGTGCCGAATCGCAAAAAATGGCCTGGTCATTCAGCAGCCACATCTACTGGGGCTGAAGTGGTTAATGTATACAGTGAGATCATATATCACAAATCCCTGTCGGAGAGAGCTCATGGGAAACTATTCTCAATTTTATACACTATTCCCTAATGTCTGATGATGCCTCCCACTATCAACTGCCAAACAGCTCCAGCTAGAGAATACAGACCAAGGGAGGTTATGTGATGACTGGTGATGAGCTGAATGTACTTGGGTTTGGTTTGGGGAAAAATTGACAAACTTTATGCAAGATCGGATGCTGAATCAGAACCCTATTGTAATCAAAGGAAGGTGAATGTTAAAAATGAGTTCTGGCCATTTTCTAGACTAATAGGTGAGGGATTGTCAAACAAATGGCATAAGGAGCTGGGCACTGCCCTTTGGGACATATATATACACATCCCTCGGAGAATACTAGTGATGAGACCAATGTAACTATTAATATTAGCTGTACAGAATGTGAAAGTTGGAACAGGGCTGGCTACCGAGGCCTTCTAGCAACTGAATATTCAAAAAATTCCATTGTCTAAAAGAGGGAAAATAATCTATTAATTTCCTGCAGTAGTTTGTGTCTCTGCCCCTCCCACAATGGTGAGATTTCCTGCAGTAGTTTGTGTCTCTGCCCCTCCCACAATGGTGAGATTTCCCTGCAGTAGTTTGTGTCTCTGCCCCTCCCACAATGGTGAGATTTCCCACCAGAAGTTTGTGTCTCTGCCCCTCCCACAATGGTGAGATTTCCCACCAGAAGGTTGTGTCTCTGCCCCTCCCACAATGGTGAGATTTCCTGCAGTAGTTTGTGTCTCTGCCCCTCCCACAATAGTGAGATTTCCTGCAGTAGTTTGTGTCTCTGCCCCTCCCACAATAGTGAAATTTCCCAGCAGAAGTTTGTGTCTCTGCCCCTCCCACAATAGTGAGATTTCCCACCAGAAGTTTGTGTCTCTGCCCCTCCCACAATGATGAGATTTCCTGCAGTAGTGTGTGTCTCTGCCCCTCCCACAATGGCGAGATTTCCCAGCAGTAGTTTGTGTCTCTGCCCCTCCCACAATGGTGAGATTTCCTGCAGTAGTTTGTGTCTCTGCCCCTCCCACAATGGTGAGATTTCCTGCAGTAGTTTGTGTCTCTGCCCCTCCCACAATGGTGAGATTTCCTGCAGTAGTTTGTGTCTCTGTCCCTCCCACAATAGTGAAATTTCCCAGCAGAAGTTTGTGTCTCTGCCCCTCCCACAATGGTGAGATTTCCCACCAGAAGTTTGTGTCTCTGCCCCTCCCACAATGATGAGATTTCCTGCAGTAGTGTGTGTCTCTGCCCCTCCCACAATGGCGAGATTTCCCAGCAGTAGTTTGTGTCTCTGCCCCTCCCACAATGGTGAGATTTCCTGCAGTAGTTTGTGTCTCTGCCCCTCCCACAATGGTGAGATTTCCTGCAGTAGTTTGTGTCTCTGCCCCTCCCACAATGGTGAGATTTCCTGCAGTAGTTTGTGTCTCTGCCCCTCCCACAATGGTGAGATTTCCTGCAGTAGGATTTCCCAGCAGTAGTTTGAAGATCTGTCCCTCCCACAATGGCTGGCGGGACTTCCCCACGGTAGTTTGTGTCTCTGCCTCCCCCTACCCCCACCCCCCACTCTGTGGAGATTTCACTACAGCTGTTTGAAGATCTTCTCCTCCCACAATGATGAGATTTCTCTGCAGCAGTTTGAGTTTCTGCCCCTCCCACAATTCTTATATTTCACAGCAGTAGTTTGTGTCTCTGCCCCTCCCACAATGAGGCGATTTCCCCATGGTAATTTGTACCTCTGCCCCTCCAACAATGGTGATATTTCCTCAAAATAGTTTGTGTCTCTATCCCTCCCACAATGGTAGGATTTCCTAGAGAAGTTCATGTCTCCACTCCTTCTGCAATGCAGAGATTTCCCCTTATTAGTTGTGTCTTGGCCCATCACAAAGACCTAATGAGATGAAGGTGTCAGGCTCTCATATTTGGACTTTTCCAGTTATACTGCATTAAGGAGACCCATCAAGGGACGATGACAACTTTATCTGCCTTTCTATGGCACAGAACTGGACATTCCGGTTTCCATAAAGATCTCATCATTGGAGTCTCCCAAAGATACAAGAAACCAGGTTGTCCTTTATTTTGCCACACCATGCAAAACTGAAATACTGGTGCCAAGAGGTGCTGTCCTTTAAGCTGAAGTCTGGACAATGTAGGAGGCCTCTAAATACATCATGGGCGTTGTCCATCCTCTGGGGTCAGAGGGGTAATTATAGTGAATGATGTAACTGCTGCCCCCATTCTGCCCCCGCTCTGCTCATGTCATCAGATCCAGCTGGAATTCCTGGCAGGGAACACAGGGTGAGGAGGTCCAGGATACCATCCCTGGCATGTGAGACATCCACGCCGATCGGGTGACCTCACGGAATGACAGTAATGTGGTGCAAATCCTTCACCATGAGAGGAAAACCAGCAACTGTGCAACTGACGACAACACAATTCACAAACACAGGACAGGCTCCCTGCAGTGCAGGGGAGGAGACACCTAGAAATAAAGGCCTCTGTTGGGTCACCTCGACTTGTCAACCATCGACGTCAATATTACGACACCCCTAGTGACCAGAATGAAACATCAGTTGAAAAAGCATGGCCATCAAGAGGAAGTCCAAATCATAGATCGACGGGGAAGCCCTTGGTACATAAACTAAAGATAGTCACCTCTAAAAATAAATTGTGAAAGTTTTATTGAATGAATGTCCTCCTTCCTATTTCAGAAGTTATGCCATAAAGAGCAGTGCTAAATTCAAAAATAAAATGGGCCATTAAATTATAAATGGTCAAACGGTGCTCTGAATCCTCCAATTCACAGGAAGGCTTCCAGTTGAAGATGAACTCTCCTTCTGGATCACTTCACCACCATCAAGAAGTATTCTATAGAAAAATAAAATCGATATAAAGTATGTAAAAATGGTGAAGTATGTAAAACTCATGTTTATTGAAAAATCAATACGTAAAACAGCTATAAATAGAAATGGCTAACCGAGAATCTCCATAATGTTGTTAGGCATACAAAACCACGAACAAAAGTTCCAATGTAGCAGGTTGAATCAACCACGTCGGGATACAAGCTCCAGCTGGCGGGCATGTGTGCATGATGTCGTAGCCACAACCTATGCGTTTCGTCAGACGTCATCGGGGATATGTCAGAAGTTGCAGCTGATGAAGTAGGATTGTCACAGAGACTCAAACTGGAAGCATGTGATCTGGTCCCATGACACAGGGAGGAGATCTGCTCAACATAACACTGTCGGTACTTTTCTGTCAATTAACCTGTATGGATGGCACTGGAGGGATCCATCTACACTGCACCACTGGTGGCATCGAAAGTGGCATTATCACCATTTTATTGCACTGTCACAATTTACAAACCACAGGAATTATTCATAACATTTCCAAAATGGACCACTTCTCAACTGACGACACCACCAAGCTTTTATCTCTTGCCTCAACTATTGCAACTCCCTCCTTGTTGGCCAACCTCTATGCAGGCTATCCCCCTTCAGTCTATCATGAATGCTACTGCCAAGCTCATCCACCTTACCAAGAACTCATGGTGTCCACTGCCCCTCTCTGTCAAGGCTATCAGAGCCTCTCACATCTTCTGGAACTCCCTACACCAATCTGTCCGGCAATCTCCTACCCTGTCTACCTTGAGCTGTTTCCTGAAAACTCATCTCTTAAGGGAGATGTCCTTTCACTTCCTGTCCCATAACCAAAACAGGAAGTGAGAGGAAATACCTCCAAAGTGAAGAAATCGCTTGTTGTCATGCTGTCAGCTGGCCATATTTCCCCATGAGAGTGTGTAGAGGGGAAAGGGTGTGTCCTTTTGCCTCCACTCAAGTCTTAGGTTGCACTCAGCTCCCTGCTTAATGCGGGATTCCGGCCGTGAAAGAAAAAATTTAAATGTCAGCAGCTACAAACACTGTAGCTGCTGACTTTAAATAAGTACTTACCTGTCCTAGGTACCCGCGATGTCGGCCGCCCGAGGCCGACCCGTCCCTCGGCTCTCGGGTCCCAGCACTGCCATCCTAAGTAAGGGAAACAGGCAGTGGAGCCTTAAGGCTTCACTGCCAGTTTCCTACTGCGCACGCGCGAGCGGCGCGACGCTTTGTGAATGGGGCGCGATGTGTTGTGGGACACACACAGTTCCCATAACACACCGCGCCCCATTCCCCAGAAGACAACGCGGGGAGCAGAAGACTGAAGATCACCGCGGTGTAGGAAGAGGCAGATTAGAAAGACTGCCTAGCATCAGCCATTTCACGTAAGTAAAAAATTTTTTTTTTTTAGGTATTTTTTTGTGCAATTTTTTTTTTCAGGGTGGACCTCCAGTTTAATACTGTGCAATGTGTGTGACATCAGATCCCTGTAACCTGCCTGCAGCTGTGAAAAAGCCTTTGATCTGTGTTTTAGGAGGTTGTAGAGTAGAGGAGGCTGCAGATGAACAGGTACAATTTATGTAGGTGGATTACTTCACTGGGCATATGTGACGGTTTACAACCACTTTAAGGTATTTCCATAGTGCCCACGTTTTACATACACAATAATCCCTGAACTCAAGGAGCTCACAATCTAAGATCCCTATTTCACATGCATACTAGGGCCAATTTAGTAAGGAGCCAATTAACATACCAGCACGTCCTTGGAGTGTGGGAGGAAGCACATGCAAGTACAGGCAGAGCATGCAAACTCCATGCAGATAAATCCCTGAGCAGGATTTGAATTGGAGGCCCTAGTGCTGAAAAGTATAAAGGGAGAACAACTTAGCCACTGTTCTTCCCATAGCGCTGCCTAAAGTAGGCTAATGCCTGAAAAATACTGATAAAGCCTTTTTATTTCCCAACAACTGCCTAATGCATGAAAATAAAATTGAGACGGGCTGTCTCTGGCTTGCTGCAGCTTCTAATGCACATCATGAGAAGCTCACAGTGTGCAGTGAAACCAGAGTAAGCCATTTCAGTCCAGGAGAGGAGCCGGTAAAACTGTGCAAGACTGAAGGAAGGGCCGTAGTCCACATTTAAAGGTGTAGCTCCGTCTATAATAACACAATATGATAATCCTCTCATTAGCGGATTCTGGAGATTAGTACATGAAAGGAGCTCCAGCCTTGTTCTCTGACCTCTCTGTGAGAAAGTTCTTATGTTATCTTCTTATGTTTTCTATAGAAGGGTTGTGTCTCTCTCTCTGCTCTCCTAATTATGATACACCAGAGACAAGAGCAGCTCATTGTCTGGATATTTATCCTAAGAAGTTATGATGTTTCCTGAGATTCAATGGACATATTTCATGCTTTTCTCGCTTACATGTGGGTGAAGGAGGGGTTAGCTCTGCCATGGCAGCCACAGATCACCCAATTACACTGCTGTCATCGTTGGAGTAACATGGGGAGGATTATAGGACACTGTATGGGAATTATTAGGAACTGTATGGACTCTAAGGACTGTATGAGTTGTATTGTATGGGCTGTATAGGTTGTATTGACTGTTTGGGCTGCATGGGTTTTATGAGCTGTATGGACTGTGGGGGCTGTGCAGGCTGTATGGGTTGTATTGATTGCATGGGTTATAGGGACTGTATGGACTCTTTGGACTTCATGGGTTCTTTGGGTTGTAGGGACTGTATGGGCTGCATAGGCTATATAGGTTGTATGGACTGTATGGGCTGTATGGGTTGCATGGGCTGTATGGACTGTATAGACTGTATGGGATGTATGGACGGTATTGGCTATATGGGTTGTAATGACTGTCTGGGCTGCATGGGTTGTATGGACTGTATGGGTTGTAATGGGTTGTGTGGGCTCTGTGGGCTGTATTGGCTGTATGGGTTGCATGGTTGGTGTGGGCTGTATGGGTTGTATGGGTTGTGCGGATTGCATTTGTTGTGTGCGCTGTATGGGTTGAATGGGCTGTATGAATTGTATGGACTGTACGGGTTGTATAAACTGTATAGCCCAACTTTCGCATGACTAGTGAATGGGAAGAGAGAAGAGAAGAAGTATGTAGGACATCGGTGGGCTTATTAAACCATTACACCAATATGTTTTTATACTAATTTGGCATCAGTAAACTGCATTCTAATTGGTGGATATAACATTTATATGGGTTTGTAAGGTGGGTGAGGTTACTGGGTACCTGTCTCTCCTCTCCATACATTCTCTATGGTTTTACCACTCCGACTCATATAAATGGGTTTTACCTGATAGAACCAACAGGAGTGACTTGGTGTCAGAATGGTGGTTGCACCATCATAGACCCTCCAACTACGCCATAAGGGATAGCCTAGGAAAGGCAGTAGACAGAGAAGTATAGGCCAACAGCAGACTTCTGGTAGGACAAAGCCCTCTTGGAACATATAGAGCTGTATCCATAGAGTAGGAACCATACTGGATCACATTGGGATGGATAGGAGCGAAGAACTGGATCAGGACTCTCCAAGTATGAGAATGGTCCTATGTGAGGCAGGGTCCCCCAAAGTGCAGTATCTAAAAGCTAGCCAATATCCACAAGGAACCGCCTCATTGTAATGCTGGGCTTGCTGCCTGCCTGCGACTTCAGGTCATGACCCCCTGAATTTACCCTACTCAACACCACAGACCATGAGCCAGAAAGTAGGTGTGGAGCAGGTTGGTATACTGTGGTTGGAGCGGTCTACAGTCATGGTAGGCAGGATATCAGCGTTTTCCGCTTTGCAGAAACACACTACAGTTCATTCAACATGGTTTACTATAGGTCACGTTCACATCTGTGCATTTTATGGAAAGGGCCAGGGACTTTTTACTGGTTTTTGATTCCATAGACTTCAATGGTTAAAAAAGGTGTATTGAAAAATGCAAAATGCACCTGGAATGTGCAAACTGCAACCTGCATAGGTGTGAACCAGGCCTTACCTGTCCAGGGAGCCCACAATGGCGGCACCCCGGCCGATCTTCGGATCAGCTGTCAGGTGCAGCCGCCACAATTCCTGGTAAGGGAACCTGGTAGTGAAGCCTTTCAGCTTCACAGCCGGTTCCCCACTATGCATGCACAAAGTGCGCTGCGCTTTCCAATTGGCCGGTGGCAGAGGAAGGAGGAGGGGGTCGAATTTTCGAGTTCTGCGTGTTTACAGCGACTTTACAGCGATTTTGCAGCAATTTTGTCACGAATCGCGTTTCGCGATTTGTGGGGTTTTTTTTACATTTTTTTTACATTCACTGTATATAGCTGGTTGCTTAGGAGCGGGTCAGGAAGCCATCATTGAGCTTCCCTGCTGACAGCTGAATGTAAAAAAAAAATTGCCGGCTAAAAAAATTCCCGAAAATGTAAAAAAAAAAAAAAAATTGCGTGGGGTCCCCCCCAAAATACATACCAGACCCTTATCCGAGCATGCAGCCTGGCAGGTCAGGAAAGGGAGGGGACGAACAAGAGCCCCCCCCGAACCATACCAGATCGCATTCCCTCAACATGAGGTGGTCGGTGCTTTGGGACAGGGTGGGCTCTGCGCCCCCCACCCCAAAGCACCTTGTTCCCATGGGGACAAGGGCCTGTTCCCGACAACCCTGGACGGTGGTTGTCAGGGTCTGCGGGCGGAGGGCTTATCGGAATCTGGAAGCCCCCTTTGACAAGGGGGCCCCCCAGGGTACATCGTACCCCTACCCATTCACCAAAAATGCAGTGAAATGTAAAAAAAACAAGTGCCGTTTTTTTTTTTAATTTAAAAAAATAGCTCTGTCTTCTCCCGCCGCCGTCCGTCCCGGTGCCATCTCCTCCCGCCGCAATAACTCCCGGTACCGTCTTCTCCCACCGCTGTCTCTCCCGGAGCTGTCTTCTCCCACCCCGCTGTCTTATTCCTTGCCGACGCTGTCTTCATCCTTGTATATCGTGTAGTGAAGTAGCGCTAATATAGCACGTGAACAAAAAAAAAAAAAAAAGAATTTCTCAGATGCTCATGGCAAATATAAACTCATATAAAAGTGTTCAAAGTCCTAAAAGGTGCATCTGAGCAATAACGCAATGAGATCCAGTAAAGTGTATCACATAAAACTAAACTAAAAGTAAATTGTTTCCCAGGAGTAATCAGTATCCAAAAAAATCAGGTGACTCAGAGAGATGATCAGTTCCAAAGTTAAAAATATAAATCAGAGTAGATAAGGGGGATAATTACATGTGAAAGAGTCCAAATTAAAGATGTAAGATGGTAAACATGTCTTTCTGCAATCCTCCCCCAGTAGTGATAGCCTCTTACCTTATAGATAGACCCCAACGGGTCTAATGGGGCATCCGCGAACGACCAGCCTGTTGTTGAAGCTTTCCTCACAGCTTTCAAGGGATCACTGCAGCTTTTGTCCGATCTCCACGGTCTTTTCCTAGAAGAAACTTTTCTCCCAATCCTATAGGTGGGGCAACAGTAAACGACCAGCCTGTTGTTGAAGCGTTCCTCACAAGGTCCAAGGGATCACTGTAACATTTTCTCCGGTCTCCACGGTCCTTTCCTAGAAAAAAGTTTCTCCCAATCCGCAAGTCGGAAGATGAAAAAGAAGGCTCTCCATAGTGTAGTAGGTTTAAAGGTTCAAAAGTAATTTATTAAAAAAATCTAAAAACTCCTTTACAATAAAAATGGCAACAGCAGGCCAGACAGCAAAAAAAGTGTCAAACAAATGAAAAGACTTCCGGTCACGGCCGTAACCGGAAGTGATGTCACCAAGCTCCTCCCGACTTGCTTGGTGACATCACTAGCAAGCTACTACCCTCCTGAACCGTACCAGACTGCATGCCCTCAGTATGGGGGGGGGGCAGGTGCTTTGCTCCCCCCACCCTAGGGCAAGGTGCTTTGGGGTGGGGGGGCGCAAAGCACCCACCCCTCCCCCATGATGAGGGCATGCGGTCTGGTATGGTTCAGGAGGGTAGTAGCTCGCTAGTCCCCTTCCTTTCCTGACCTGCCAGGCTGCGTACTCGGATAAGGGTCTGGTACTGTCAGGGCTGGGCTCAGCCCTTCCTTCTCAGAGCAGGCCGCTCAGCTGTCGGTTAATTGCCAGGTCTCATCTTCCACAGTAACTCACCTGGTGATGATATCCTGCTCGTTAGTCCTGCTGGCTACTTAAGCTGTTCAGTCCAGATCCTCTATGCCCTCACCTGGTCAACATATCAGAGACTCTCTCCTGTGTACCTGTGAAAGACTTGCTTGGCTGACGTCCCTTCTGGTTCCTGATACTGCTTGCTGTTCCACTACGCTGATTCTCCAGTTTCCTGATTTCCTGGCTTGTCCTGAAGTACGTTGATCCCTGGCTCTCTGACGTCCTGGCTTGTCTGACTATCCGTTCTGGTTACTGTACTCTGCCTATGTTTTGACTACATTTGCTCTGTTTACCTTTTACTATTATTATTAAACTAGTTTGATTTTTACTGCACTTCTGTCTCGGTCTAATTCATGGATTCTGACAGTAGACGAAGGCCATGAATTCAGATGTTGCAGTCAATTCACTTGTTGATAATATTTATTTCTGAATTGGATGAGCAGGATCATCGCATTGATCAGTTTGCCATGGCGTTATAGATGCTCCTGAATCGCACGGCTCACCTGGAATCTCCCACTGTGGCTGCCATGGTACAACATGTTGCAGGCCGTCCCTGCTGCTGCTCCAGTCTCTGTGCAGGCACCCGCCTCGAGTATTACCTCTATAAGAGGTATGTCTGGTTCTGCTCTGCTTACCCAGCGATTTGGTGGGATTCCAGTCCAATGCAGAGGGTTTCTCAACCAGGTTGAGATATACTTTGAGATGCTGCCCCAGGCGTTTCCCACGGACAGAAGCAAAGTAGGTTTCGTGATATCTTTGCTTTCTGAGAGAGCCTTGGCCTGGGCAAACTCTCTATGGGAGATGCAAAAACACGTTGTCCGAAGTTACGCAGAGTTTGTGGCCTCCTTTAAAACTACCAAGTGCCTCATGTCCATCAAACAGAGTATGAGAACTGTTGCCGATTACACCATTGAATTCCGTACTCTGGCAGCAGAGGTTGCTTGGAACAATGAGGCTCTCGTGGCTGCTTTTTCTCATGGTCTCTCGGATACCATCAAAGATGAGAAACCAGCCCAAGATATACCCACTGAGCTGGAGAAGTTGATCTCGTTTGCCATCCTCATAGACTCCAGACTCAGAGAAAGACTCTCTTTTAAGGAGCTCTTGCGGAAGCCTCCTGTACCCTTGCCTCCCTCACCTCCCATTCCTCCTGGTACCAAGTCGGTCGTTGATAGTGAACCCATTCACTTGGGCTTCACATGTCTCTCTGCGGATGAGAGAACCTTTAGGAGGAGGGAGAGATTGTGCTTTTATTGTGGCCAGGCTGGTCACTTTTTGAAGTCTTGTCCTACCCGTCCTGGGAGCGCCCGAACCTTGAGGCCCTGTAGCGGACAGACCTTTGGTGGCGTTGGTTTCTTGGTCTGAGTTGTCCGTCGAGATACAGTATACTAAAACTCTAAAAGTGATAATATATAGTAAAAAAACAGATAATATGATATGTAAAATATCCCCAATTATAGTGCAAGTGCTCAGTAATAGATGAATAAAATGCAAGTGCTCAGTGTGTATATATACAGTCCTCAATATTGATAAGCAAGAAAAAGTCCATAAACATATCAATATCCACCTCCACCTCCTGGTAAGAACGCTGATCAATAAAGCCACAACTTCCGTGTGGTATTTTCAAAGATCACCTCATATGCCCGCAGTCATGTAATGGATACAGAGATCCTCTGTATCCAGCACATGACTGCAGGCATATGAGGTGATCTTTGAAAATACCAGACGGAAGTTGTGGCTTTATTGATCAGCGTTCTTAGCAGGAGGTGGAGTGAATATGGGATCTGTGCTTACCATTAACCAGCCATTATATGGATGATGACCATCTAAGCTGTTACCATTTACTACAAGCTTGTTTTTAAAGCCCTTAAGGTGAGGGCAACACCTGAAGGGGGAGAGGGCACATTGCATGAAGACACCATTTGTTTCGCTTTTTTCTTTGATACACCTTTTTCTTTGATATGTTTATGGACTTTTTCTTGCTTATCAATATTGAGGACTGTATATATACATACTGAGCACTTGCACTTTATTCATCTATTTTTTTTTTTTTTTTTTGTGGTTTTAGTTTTGGCAGCTCACAAGGTTTAAATATATATATATACCGTCGAGATACAGGCTCTAATCGACTCTGGGGCTGCAGGCCTGTTCATTAATGCTGCCTTTGTATCTAAGCACTCGGTTCCGCTGCAGCTTCGTGCCACTCCACTTGCCATTAAGGCTCTTGACGGGAGACCTCTACAGCCTGCCTATGTGACACATGAGACTGTTCTGTTGTCTATGACCGTAGGGGCTCTTCACCATAAGATAATCCAATTCCAAGTCATTTTCTCACCTAAGTTTCCGGTGGTTATTGGTTATCCTTGGTTACAGAGGCACAACCCCTCTTTTGATTGGCTTTGTGCTGAGGTTCTTTCCTGGTCGTCACAATGCAGCAAGACATGTTTTCAGAAGGTGGCTAAGGTCCTCTGCACCTCTTCACTCTCCTTCCTGCCTGAGGAGTACCATGATTTTAGTGATATCTTCGACAAAGGTCAAGCCGGCAGTTTGCCTCCACACCAGTCGTACGATTGCGCAATTGACTTTCAACCTGGTGCCATACCCCCTCGGGGCCGGGTTTACCCTTTGTTGGTCTCGGAGGATAAGGCCATGGAGGAGTATGTTGCAGACGCACTTTCTCGAGGATTCATCCACAAGTCCTCGTCTTCTGCTGGTGCTGGTTTCTTCTTTGTGAAGAAGAAGAGTGGTGAACTGAGACCCTGTATTGATTATAGGGGACTCAATAGTTTCAAGATCAAGCATGCTTATCCAATTCCATTGATTACGGAGTTATTTGACCGCCTCAAGGTTTTCACGAAGCTTGATTTGAGAGGGGCATGCAATCTCGTGAGGATCAAGTAGGACGATGAATGGAAAACTGCGTTTAATACCAGAACAGGCCATTATGAGTACCTCGTAATGCCATTTGGCCTTTGCAACGCCCCAGCAGTTTTCCAGGAATTTATCAACAATGTCCTCCAAGATTTGTAGCAGCTATTTGTGGTGGTTTATCTCGACGATATCCTCATATTTTCCAAGTCCTTAGAGAGCCACCACACAGATGTCTGTCGTGTGCTTCAGAAGCTGAGAGAAAACAATCTCTATTGTAAATTGGAGAAGTGCGAGTTCCATTGCGAACAGGTTAAATTCCTGGGTTATGTCATTTCCACTGCTGGTTTTTCGATGGACCCAGAGAAACTTTCTTGTCTGAGGCTAAACGCCTCTCTCCCAGAAGGGCGCGATGGGCTCTTTTCTTGTCAAGCTTCAATTACATAGTCTCATTCTTACTTGGTACTAAGAATATAAGGGCTGATGCTTTGTCGCAATAATTTTCCTCCACTTCCAAGTTGGAAGCGGTTCCAGTGATTCCTCCTGATCGTATTTTGGCTACGGTTCGCACCAGTCTCACTTCTCCTTTGGGTGACAAGATTCTTGCTGCTCAGATCCATGCTCCTCCTGAGAAACCTTTGACTGCTTTGTCCCAAAGAGTCTCTGTACTGCCGTGCTTCAGACTTACAATTCTCCCAAGGCTTCTGGTCACCCAGGGAAGAATCAACTCTTTTGGGCCATTTCTCAACAATTCTGGTGGCCTAGGTCTACATGCTGATGTAGTCGCTTTCGTAGCTGCTTGTTAGTTTGTGCTCAGAGTAAGACACCACGACATCTTCCAGTGGGCCTCCTACAACCCATACCCAATGGAGAGAGGCGTAAGACCCACCTGTCCATGGATTTCATTGTGGAGTTACCCAACTCTCAGGCAACACAGTTATCCTTATGGTGGTTGATCGGTTCTCGAAAATGTCTCATTGCATTCCATTTCCAAGGAACTGGCATCCATTTTTGCTCGGGAGATCTTTCGCTTACAAGGTGATCGTCTCGGACAGGGGTAGTCAGTTTGTGTCCCAATTCTGGCGAGGCTTTAGTGCACAGTTGGGAATTCAGCTTGCTTTCTCCTCTGCATATCACCCGCAGTCTAATGGGGCCGCAGAACTAGCTAACCAGTCCTTGTTGACCAGTCCTTGTTGCTCAGCCCTTCCTTCTCAGAGCAGGCCACTCAGCTGTCGGTTAATTGCCAGCTCTAATCTTTTCACATTGACTCACCTGGTGATGATATCCTGCTTATCAGTCCTGCTGGCTACTTAAGCTGTTCAGTCCAGATCCTCTCTGCCTTCGCCTGGTCAACATATCAGAGACTCTCTCCTGTGTACCTGTGAAAGACTTGCTTGGCTGACGACCCTTCTGTTTCCTGATTATGCTTGCTGTTCCACTACGTTGATTCCCTGGTTTCCTGATTTCCTGGCTTGTCCTGAAGTACGCTGATCCCTGGCTCCCTGACATACCGGCTTACTTGACTATCCGTTCCGGTTACCGTACTCTGGCTATGTTTGCTCTGTTTACCTTTTATTTTTATTATTAAACTAGTGTGATTTTTACTGCACTTCTATCTCGGTCTGATTCATGGTTTCTGACAGGTATGGAGTTTGGGGGGGACAAATCGCAAAATGCTAATCGCTGCAAAATCGTAGTAAAAACACGGATCCAAAAATGCAGAAAGCACAGCAAAAAGCACTGCAGAAATGCTCAAAAGCAACATGTATAGGTGTGAACCGAGCCTTACAGGGCTGGTGGAAGTATCAATGGACTGAACGTGGGGGTTCATCTGCCTGTACTGCCCTGTGTATTTTTATGTGTTTTTGCGCTTGGAGGTGCCTGCACAGCCGCTTTATCCATTCACAGCCCTGTAACCAAAAGGTCCGTATCCTCACCGCAAATGTTCATTTATGAGTCTGGAGAAAGGATCAATGGACTACAAGTGTGGTGACACCCCCCCCCCCCCCCCCCCATACTGCTCTGTTGAGAACTACAGTCCCTCTGCTGTGGGAGATGGGACTTGTAGTCTTTTCATTTACAGATCCTATGAGTGAATGATGTGGCTGAGCGTCAGTGAGAAGAACCCCCAGATTCAGTAAAAGGGGGGCAGATGGGGGCATCAAACATAGTCAGAAACGTGGAGTTATTAGCCCTTAAGTAGAAGTCTATGGGGAACCGTGGGTCACCTGCGTGAAGACTGCATGTGCACTGCGCTGGAGCATGAAAGAGCCTTTAAGGCTCGGTTCACACCTAAACCAGCCGCTCATCGCACATCAATGCTGTCTGTCCCTGTTCTCCGCTTCAGGGACGAATCAGGGCAGAATCGTTGCCTGAATTCAGCCCTTAAACGGAGGCAAAGACGCGCAGTGCTGTGCGCTCCGCAGCTGCCCCGGAGACACGTGAACCGGCTTCATAGAAAGCCGGTCATATTCTCCTGTTATGCGAATTGGATGCAGGGAAACCCGCATCCAATTCGCATAGGTGTGAACCCAGCTTAAGAGAGATCTGTGTTTTTTTTTGTTTTTTTTTTTTTTTTATGGTGGGGTTTTGTATTGTGCTTTGTGCAGATTTTTGTATGTAATGAGATATAAATAAATCTGTTTGCAGAGTACAATCTCTTTCTTGTATTTCTGTTTTCGCTGTGTTTATTTATATGAATCTGTATGAGTGGCGTGTGTGTGGTGTCATTGGATCTCTCGGGTGGTGTGAAGACCTAATTTAGAACCAGCAGGACAGAACTGAGGGGTTACTAAAGTTTAGCGGTCACATGACCTGCAATTAAAAGGTTCAGTCCTCGGGCGGGGACTCCACAGCAATGAGGACCTGTCATCTACAGTCTGGCTAGAGAATACAGTGATATCAGAATTGCCATCACCTCCATCATGATGCATACCCACATGTGATGTTTTTCGGGGGGGGGGGGGGACATCTTTATAAAACTGGAGGAAAATAAATAGTTTTTATCTCCAGAGGAATGTAGACCATGTACTTCAGCCTCTCTCAACTGGGGTTCTGTGGAGTCCTAAGGGACAAGGACCAATTTCGGCCTCTCACATAATTACTACTGACACCATTGATCTTTTTTTTTTTTAGTTATCTGTAATTAGGACATTCTTCCCACTGACCACCAATGTAAGGAGCATTCTTCCCACTGATCAACCAATGTAAGGAACATTCTTCACACTGACCACCAATGTAAGGAACATTCTTCCCAATTTTTCTTTATTAAAAGTCTTGCAATCAATAAGCATAAAATCACTATATATAATATACATAAATATATACATATTTACATAAATGAAAATAAATATAGCAAATCTGCTCTCAAACAAAAAATGACTTTACAGCAAAAACAAAACTCATCATGAACATGTCATTATTGGGGATAATCTCACTACAACTCACACCAATACACCAGACATCCAAACTGTGAGGTCAAGAAACAAACCCGCACCCATTATGCATGCAGCCCTTCTTCAAAAAGAAGATACTAACCAACAAAAGCTAAGGGAGTGAAAGAAACAGAAAAAGAAAAGGAGCACCTCACCCAGAGATGGGCAGTTCACCAAAGGCAGGTCTGATATTCCTCCACGCCTTTTTCCAGACCGCCCGAGGCTCCCTGCCCCTCTCAAGACCCCGAATTTTCCCAACCTCACCCAGAATATCGTGCACCACCACCTCAACAGAGAGGACTTTTTTCCGCAGGGTAATCTGGCACCGTGCATTCCATGTGAAGTAACGGACAACTATACTAACTAAAAACAGTGTATCCAAATCAAAATCCCAGCAAGTCGGGAATGCCCCGTACACCCACTCCGCATAACTCATGCGATAGAAAAAGGGGATGCCTAGAGCCCTCCCCACCCTTTTATACACCTCTATGTTAAAGGGACACTGCAGCAAAAAGTGGTCCATAGACTCCACTTTACCAACACACTCCGCTCTAGGACAATCCCGATCATCCACAGGGCGATGCTTCAAGTTCCCTCTGACATAGAGCCTTCCATGGAAAGCGAGCCAGGCTTGATCCCTAAATTTCAAGGGGATTCTTTCTAAATTGATTAAACGCAACCCCTCCCTCATTACAGAGCCTGGGCAATCCCTTAAGGCCAGTGACACACTGAAAGCAGAGCTCAAAATCCTCTTCTCCAGAAGCTTCCTGGGGAGGGACTTGATATCCTCCACTGTCACCTGCCACTGCCGAAGTATTTTCAGACACGGGGCAACATAAGCCGGGAGCTTGCCATGTCGGACTCTCAGACTTTTCACTGGCCCGCCATCTTCCCAGCATCGCAGAAAAGGCCTAAAACAAGACTGAAAAATGCCCACCCATCCCGGCGGGTTTTCTGCTAGCATGTTACCAAGATTGTACTTTAAAAAGAGCAGAGAAAAGAAAACTATTGGGTTGACCATTCCTAGGCCACCCTCCCGCCTAGACAGGTAAGTTACATTGCGTTTGATCAGGTTCAGCCTACTTCCCCATAACAGTTGGAAAAAACAGCTGTACACCCCTGCATAGAGAGATGCTGGCAAGATACAGACGAAGCTGACATACAAAAAGATTGGGACCAGGTACGTTTTGATCAAGTCAACCCTCTCTCTCAAGGAAAGCTTCCATTTCTTCCAGCTTGCTACTTTGGCATTGGCACACACCAACCTGCTTTCCCAATTTCGATGACCATAGTCACCAGGACCAAATTTGATGCCCAACACTTTAATTTCCTGCTGGGGCTCTGGGAAGGCATCCGGAAGTTCGAAGCTTTCACCCTCCTCACCCATCCAGAAAACTTCACTCTTTTCATGGTTGACTTTAGAACCAGAAGCCTCCGTGTACTGCTCTATCATAGAGACCACCTCCTGCGCCTCCTCTGTCCCAGAGACAATAACAGACACATCATCGGCATAGGCCACGACCTTCAGAGGCGGCACACCAGCAATGCCCAAAGGCACCCCGCACAAAGATCCACTCTCTAGCCTTCTTATGAAGGGGTCGATTGCGAATACATATAACAGGGGGCTCAGAGGACATCCCTGGCGCACACCAGAGCTAACCTCAAAAGGCCGTCCAACCCAACCATTAATCAGTGGGAAGCTCTCAGCCCCTCTATATAATGTCTTCAGCCAATCTATAAACCTCCCCTGCAGGCCGTATCTACCAAGTAGCAAATACAGGTACTCGTGATTGACTCTATCAAAAGCCTTCGCCTGATCCAATGCCAGCAAGTACTTTCTCCATCCAGCAGCCCTGCATCGTTCCAAAGCCTCCCGGACAGCTAAAACCGCTGAAAAGGTACTTCTACCTTGGACCGAGCAGTGCTGATGACTGGACAACAAATCGCCTGCTACTGACGACAAGCGCCAAAAAAGAATCTTCGCCAGGATCTTTCGATCAACATTAAGAAGACTGATGGGGCGCCAGTTCTCAATCATTGAGGGGTCTTTACCTTTTGACAGAAGAATCACAGCGGATTGCCTCATGGAGGGAGGGAGCGAACCCTCTTCTAGACAGCTGTTATAAACCTCTGCTGAAAAGGGAGCCAGAATGGACTTAAAACACTTGTAGAATTCAGCTGTCAACCCATCTGGCCCAGGCGATTTTTTGGTAGCCAGCTTCTCTATAGCATGAACTACCTCATCCACTGAAATTGGTTCTGTCAAATCCATCAAAGGCAATGTACCATTTCCCAATCCTGGAGTAGAATCCAGAAAGATTTCCATCTGCATAATATGACCTGAAGATCTCCAGGATCCCTGATCTGGACTTCACCAGGGAACCCGTACTATCCCTCAGGCCTATGACCGTCTTAACTGCTATGCCTTGCTTACAGTTCTGGTAAGGATCAGGCGAGTGATATTTTCCATAATCCCTCTCCAGAACCAAGGAGGCATGCCGGTCGTATTGACACTTCCTAAGAAGAAACTTCACCTCAGAGATCTCCCCTGGATCTCCTCTATACGAGACAAGACGATCAAGCTTCCTCCGCAAATGCTGGTAGGCAATGTACATACCAAGCTGCTTCTTCTTACTTATGGCCTTGAAAAGTCCAATTGTCCTTTGTTTCACAAGCTCCCACCACTCTGACTTACTGCCGCAAAAGTCCAGAATAGAAACCTGTGCCTGAAAAAAATCCTCAAAGGATTGTCTTACCTCTACATCTTCCAGGAGAGCTGAATTCAGTTTCCAGGTACCCCTTCCCCTGGGTGGAGTGTCTGAGGCATTCAGAGTCACAGACAGCATACAGTGGTCAGAGAACTCCACCGCCCTCAACTCAGGAGCCGAGAAAGCAGAGTTCTCCTTTAAAAAAAACCTATCTATCCTACTCTGACTATTCCCTCTCTGAAATGTGAATCCCGTGCTGCCAGGGCAGTGCTTAATATGCACATCTACCAGGCCTGCTTGTCTTACCATATCTCTAAGAAAAACGCTATCGTAACCCAGCCTGTCTATGGAGCCTCTCCTGTCTTCAGGCCTAATTATGGTGTTAAAATCACCTCCAAAGACAACCTGCTGGGACGTAAAAAGGAAGGGCTTGATCTCTGTGAGGAGGCATTTCCTGCCCCATTTTGACTGCGGTCCATAGATATTGATCAGGCGCAGGTCCTGCCCCCTAACAGAGACGTCCAAGACCATGCATCTCCCCATTTCTACCTCAATTACCCGCCGGCATGTTACCATATCGGTTTTAAAAAGGACCGCAACTCCGCTGCAGGGCTCAGCCGCAAGAGACCAAAAGGAGGGACCGCATCTCCACTCCCTTTTTGCTAGATGGACATCGGCCAAAGTATTGAGCCAGGTCTCTTGCAAAAATAAAATCTCGGCATCAAACTCGCTGAGCAAAAATAAGGCAATATCACGAGCTCTTGCAGATTTAATGCTGGCGACATTAATGGTCGCCACCTTTATCGGAGTGGGAACTGCCATCAGGATGATTGGGGTAGTCGTTTCTTAACCTTTGCCACACTCTCATCACCAGAAACAGCTCTCTTCAGACTACGTGACTCCCCCTCATCCATGGATGATAAAGAGAAAGATATATCAGACATATCATCACCTGACAAAACTGAAAAGGTATTACCAAGAGAAACCCCTCCTGGGTCCGACCCTGAGGAAGAAATGACCACTTTACTTGTCTTCCTCTTCTTCTTCTTTTTCTTCCTCCTAAACTTCTCCCACCCCTCATCATCCGAATCCCCCTCAACAGAGGGTGAGACATAGGATATGGACACCCTTCTATCAGCCCCACCCCCATCCTGCACCCCCACATTCCCCTGACCACGTTTGTGCCGCTGAGGGACAGGGACTGGAGGCCGAGTGGGAAGATCCGCCAAACCTGCCCCCCCAGCAGCTTCTGCCAGTCTGGAGGATCTACGTACAGTAGGATTAGGGACCACCACATGGGGGACAGACTCAGGGACCACATTACTAGGTGAAACAGAATCCGAAACAACAGATGTAACAGACACAGGAGGGACAGACTCAGGGACCACATTACTAGGGGAAACAGAATCCGAAACAACAGATGTAACAGAAACAGGAGGGACAGACTCAGGGACCACATTACTAGGGGAAACAGAATCTGGAACAGATATAACAGAAACAGGAGGGGCAATAACAGTTTTAGCGGCCTCATCCTCCTTATCAAGTCTCTGCAACTCAGCCTCCAATCCTGGCAAGTTATGTAATGCCTCCGGGCACTGACTATAAGGATGACCCAGCTTTTGGCACAAATTGCACCGAATTTCAGTACAATCCTTAGCCAAATGGTCCAGATCCTGGCACAGTGAGCATTTCTTACGGGTACAGGTAGATGCAAAATGGCCTTTGTCTCCACATTTATTACAGACTTTAGGCTGACCCTGGTAAAAAATAGTCAGCCTATCTCTCCCCAGAAAAGCTGAACAGGGAAGGTGTTGAACTACATTTCCAAGCACCCCCAATTTTAGTGAGACTGTCCAGGCCCCTGTCCATATCCCATGCTCATCAAGGACCTTCCGCAGTGGAGCGAGGACCTCACCATATCGGCGTAGCCATACTATCAAATCAGCCTCTGGTATGGATTCGTTACGCACCAGGATCGTCACCGACTTTATCAGAGGCTGCCTGGAAATCACCTTTGGCACCAAACCACTCCACTGCGGAAGGCCCTTGCACCTCCTATATCGCTCCCAAAATAAATCCAAACCCTCAGGTTTTACAAAGGACAAATCAAATTCATAACTCCCCACTGGGCAAATCAAAGCAAAGATATCTGATGCTTTAAACCCCATTTCCAGAACCAACTCAGCCACCCTCCCCCTTACTGGTGGGGTCCCCTCCCCCTCCCACTTCAATTGAACCACATTCCTCCTCCTGTACCCACCAACCATCCCACCACCAAGCCCCCCCAAATTGTGACCACTAAAATTCCCTCCACCCTCTTTGGTGCGACTCCCCAGAACGGACGCATAACTGCCCACATTTCTCCCAGCAGAAGAAGCATTTGTGTGCTTTGAACCGTCTGTCACATTTCTGGCAGATATCGATTGTACAGATTTGGTCTGCACAATCGCTGAGTCTTTCCTCTGCTGAGCAGGGAGAGCAATGTCATTTTTATTTTTCCCAGCAGTATTAACCCCTTCACCACCACCCACCACATTCATAGTTTTATCATTACTGTCATTCTTAATACTTGCTGGTATGTTCACAGTTCCTGTAGTCTTCCCAACAGTGTCAGTTCCCACTGCTGTGCTGGTGGAATCTTCAGCTGGCCTGTTCTCCTCCATCAGGACAGGACTTTCAGCAGGCTGGTCTGACACCTCCATGGCTTCCACTGCACATGGTGCAATGTGCTGATCCCCTCCCCCATCACCATCAATCAGCTCTGCTGGAACACAGAGAGGCTCAGGTGAGGCAATCTCTTTGCTGGTGTCAGCCTTACTGTGTGAAACACATGCAGCAAACTTGATAGAGGAACTACTGGTCTCAGCAAATGCAGGAGTAGAAACATCCATGTTCAGGGTGTTTGGTGCAGGTCCATCTTCATTCCCTGGTTTATCTTTCCTCTCATCCTCAGGGATTTCTGATGGATCACCAGAAATGGCAAACTTGTCTGCTCTCAGGGGTGACTCCATCCGCCGGATGAAGGTCAGGGTGCCATGCTCACTCTCAACCCCCTGGCTGGTTGCCGCTGGCGATTCCAAGGCCTTACATGGGGGGAGAGGTGCAGAGGCAGATGGACCCGGGTCATCCATAACCTGAGGCTGCTGATCCATGCGACTTACTGACGACTGGCTGGCAAATCTCTTCTCATTCTCAAATTTTTCTTTAAAAGCTCCACTTCTGGCTTTTAATTTTTCCAACAATAAAGTTTGCTGCTTTACTTTTTCCTCATATTCCTGTAACTCAGGCTTCATGGCTGTGCGATTTCTACTCCAGGCCTGGAAGTATTTGGCTTTGAAGTTCTTATGGTTAGTTTTCAAAACTTGAAGTTTCTCTTCAGCCCTTCCAATTTCCCTAAAGCGATCAACAATCTTCTGTCTGAAGATACTCGCATCCATACCAGGGCCTGGACCCACAGTCAGATCCTCCACCTCCTCCTCACTAGGCCCCATGTCATCAGGGGGATCCCTCCCTGGGCCTCCCCCAGGATCAGGCATTGTTCCTGGGCCAAGCTAACAGGCAAGGCCCAGGCTTGAAAAAAAGGCTGGTTCTCAGAGAGCTCCTTGGGTGTGTCCTCCTCCTCCTTCCCACTGACCACCAATGTAAGGGCCATTCTTCCCACTGACCACCAATGTAAGGAGCATTCTTCCCACTGATCAACCAATGTAAGGAGCATTCTTCTCACTGATCACCAATGTAAGGAACATTCTTCTCACTGATCACCAATGTAAGGAACATTCTTCTCACTGATCACCAATGTAAGGAACATTCTTCTCACTGATCACCAATGTAAGGGACATTCTTCTCACTGATCACCAATGTAAGGAACAGTCTTCACACTGACCACCAATGTAAGGAACATTCTTCCCACTGACCACCAATGTAAGGAGCATTCTTCCCACTGACCACCAATGTAAGGAACATTCTTCCCACTGATCACCAATGTAAGGAGCATTCTTCCCACTGACCACCAATGTAAGGAACATTCTTCCCACTGACCACCAATGTATGGAACATTTTTCCCACTGATCACCAATGTAAGGGCCATTCGTCCCATTGACCATCAATATAAGAAGTATTCTTCCCAATGATCACCAATGTAAGGAGCATTCTTCCCACTGACCACCAATGTAAGGAGGATTCTTCCCACTGATCACCAATGTAAGGATCATTCTTCCCACTGATCACCAATGTAAGGAACATTCTTCCCACTGATCACCAATGTAAGGAGCATTCTTCCCGCTGACCACCAATGTAAGGAGCATTTTTTCCACTGACTACAAATGTAAGGAACATTCTTCCCACTGATCACCAATGTAAGGAACATTTTTCTCAATGACTACAATTCTAAAGCCGCATAAACACGAGCGGAATGTCCAACAGAAAAAGTCAGACGGAAGTTTTTCATCGTCTATTCCGATCGTGTGTAGGCCTCATCGGACTTTTTTATTTTGAAAATTCTGAGGGACCTAGAAATAGAACATGCTCTAAATATTTCCGACGGATCCAATTCCTATCGAGAAAACCGCTCGTCTGTATGCTGTTCCGACGGACCAAAAACGACGCATGGTCTGAAGCAAGTACGAGACGGAAGCTATTGGCTACTGGCTATTGAACTTCCCTTTTCTAGTCCCGCGTTCTGGGCGGTCGGACTTTGGATTGAACGTGTGTAGGCAAGACTGCTTGAATGGAATTCCATCAGAGTTCCGTCGGAGAAACCTTTGGAGTTTATTCCGTGGTGTGTACGCGGCATAAGGAACATTCTTCCCACTGACCACCAATGTAAGGGCCATTCGGCCCATTGACCATCAATATAAGAAGAAATCTTCCCACTGACCACCAATGTAAGGAGCATTCCTTCTATTGAGCACCAATGTAAGGAACATTCTTCCCACTATTCACCAATGTAAGGAGAATTCTTCCCACTGATCACCAATGTAAGGAACATTCTTCTCACTGATCACCAATGTAAGGAACATTCTTCCCACTGATCACCAATGTAAGGGACATTCTTCCCACTGATCACCAATGTAAGGAACATTCTTCCCACTGATCATCAATGTAAGGAGCATTCTTCCCATTGATCACCAATGTAAGGAACATTCTTCCCACTGATCACCAATGTAAGGAACATTCTTCTCACTGATCACCAATGTAAGGAACATTCTTCCCACTGATCACCAATGTAAGGAACATTCTTCTCACTGATCACCAATGTAAGGAACATTCTTCTCACTGATCACCAATGTAAGGAACATTCTTCTCACTGATCACCAATGTAAGGAGCATTCTTCTCACTGATCACCAATGTAAGGAACATTCTTCTCACTGATCACCAATGTAAGGAACATTCTTCTCACTGATCACCAATGTAAGGAACATTCTTCTCACTGATCACCAATGTAAGGAACATTCTTCTCACTGATCACCAATGTAAGGAGCATTCTTCTCACTGATCACCAATGTAAGGAACATTCTTCTCACTGATCACCAATGTAAGGAACATTCTTCCCACTGATCACCAATGTAAGGGACATTCATCTCACTGATCAACAATGTAAGGGACATTCATCTCATTGACCACCAATATAAGAAGTATTCTTTCCACTGACCACCAGTGTAAGGAACATTCTTCTCACTGACCATCAATGTAAGGAGAGGTTCTTCCTATTGAGCAGCAATGTAAGAAGTATTTTTCCCGCTGACTACCACACTAATATTCCATGAGTTGTAAATATATTAATTATTGTCAGGGGTTTCCTGAGACCTGAAAATTATTTCAAAGGTTCCTACATGTTAAAAAGTTTGAGAATGGCTGAGGGAAAGCATGGGATTGGCCGTCATTAATTCAGATTTTCTAGCCGAAGCTGAAACTAGAAAACCCATCAAGATGAAACTTAATGGCCTCTCCCCTGTATACAGCAGTTATATATAGGACAGGTGTGAACTGTACATTCTATACATTCAGTATATGTGACAATGGGAAAGGGGCAGAGCTGGGAATTTTCCGTTCACTGTTTAGTTATTTTCCTAACATAAAGTCTATCTCAAGTTTGCAACTTATCTCTGACCATAAAAGAGCCGCCACCATCGCCCTTTGCTTTATGCTTAGAGTAATTGATCGCAGAGTATATAGACTGTGAGAGTGCCGACATGATAGCTGTGCTCTGCCATAAATCCACTACCTGTATCACAGAAATGCTGTCATTTCATGGTAGGAATTCTCATATGTTGTGCTATAAACTGCTATCACTTATCTATGATAACTTGACTACTAAAATAAAACAAAAACATAACAATGACTTTTATAAAACCGAGAGTACTGGTGGACTTGGAGACCTCACTTACAGTACAGTATATAGTAATGGTGGTCAACTTGAAAATTATAGAGAGCTTCAAATGCAGCCCCCGACACTTCCAGAGGGCCTCACAGTAGCAGCGCATTTTCGCACCTGTACCTGGGAAAAAATCTCTGGTTTTATACATTGTATAGCTGTCATTCTATGGATATGAGAAGACCCACATCTTGGTGACATTTTAAAGATAGAGGTATGTATGATAAATCTGCAGATCTGTTCCTGAGGGCATGGGCGTCCGCAGAACTTTTTTCTGGGGGGCATCATTTTAGGGTCACCCATGCGCCGCCCCTTTTTGACAATGTCATTATCACATTATCATGGTCAGAGACTGCAGACATAGTACAGTCCCTAGGATAAGTAATGGATAATGGTCAATAGGCGCTCTTACAGGACCCAGCGAAACTACAGCAGTGATCCTTCCGGCTGGACAATCGCTCACTCTGAGTTCCCCCGGAGCGACTCTGGTCAGTAGTGTAGCATGTCTGTACCTTGGCAGTAGCTCAGTCTTTCTCTCTCTGGTGGCGCTGGGCACTGTGGCTCCCTCTCTGGTGGAGCTGGGCAGCGTGACTCTCTCTCTGGTGGTGCTGAGCAGAGTGGCTCTCTCTTTGGTGGTGCTGGGCAGCGTGGCTCTCTCTCTGGTGGCACTGGGCAGCATGGCTCTTCTCTCTCTGGTGGCGCTGGGCAGTGTGACTCTCTCTCTGGTGGCGCTGGGCAGCGTGACTCTCGCTCTAGTAATGCTGGGCAGAGTGTCTCTCTCTTTGGTGGTGCTGGGCAGCATGGCTCTCTCTGGTGGCACTGGGCAGCGTGGCTCTCTCTCTGGTGGCACTGGGCAGCATGGCTCTTCTCTCTCTGGTGGTGCTGGGCAGCGTGGCTCTCTTTCTGGTGGCGCTGGGCAGCGTGGCTCTCTTTCTGGTGGCACTGGGCAGCATGGCTCTTCTCTCTCTGGTGGCGCTGGGCAGCGTGGCCCTCTCTCTGGTGGCGCTGGGCAACATGGCTCTCTCTCAGGTGGCACTGGGCAGCGTGGCTCTCTTTCTGGCGGCGCTGGTCAGCGTGACTCTCTCTCTGGCTTCAGCCCAGCACACTTCTCGTTCTTTGTCCTGTAGCACTCACTCCCTCAGCTTTTTTCCAAGCTGCAGTCTCTCAATCTCTCTCTTGATCGAGCTGTAGCCTCCTCCCTGTGGAAAATGGAGCCTCCAATCTTCGGGACTACATGTCCCATGATGCTCTCCTTGTCTCCTTTGATTGGCCCTCAGTTATGGCCAATGGAGAAGGAACTGAGTGGGCAGGAAGCTGGCCGGTGAACTTAGAGAGAGCCGCCATCTTTTCTCCCTGACAGAAGAAAGGGGAGGCGAGCAGGGGAAACCTCTGACAGCCCGCAGCTCGCCTTTCTCCTGTCACAGCGCCGCCGAGTTCTCTGCTGGACTGTATTTAACAGTGCCGATCCGATCCCTGATTCCGGGGGGGGGGGCACTTGACCCCCCCTTGCCCCTACCTGTGAACACCCATGCCTGAGGGACAATCTTTGGAATTTTTTAATAAAACTATGAACCTATGCATATGAGAAGACCCACACGAATAGGACATTTTGGAGAAGGAGAGATGTATGGTGGATCTGTAAATGAGGGACAATCTCTGGAATTTTTCGTTAATTAACTATCGTCATAAGGACATGAGAAGACCTACGTAACTGAGGCATTTGGGAGAAGGGAGGATGTATGGTAATCTGTAGCTGAGGGACAATCTCTGCATTCATACATCACGTGACTATTATCCTATGGATATGAGATCCTCCACCGCAAGGGAAAATTTGAGAGGATGGGATATAGTTAGGTCCATATATATTTGGACACAGACACAATTTTCATACTTTTGGCTCTGTATGCCACCAGAATAAAATTACAACAAAACAATCCAAATAAATTTGAAGTGCAGACTTTCAGCTTTAATTCAAGGGGTTGAGCATGAATATCAAGTACGCATTTAAGGAACTGCAACCATTTTTATACACAGTCCCCCCATTTTAAGGGGCTCAAATGTAATTGGACAAATGAATATAATCATAAATACAATGTTCATTTTTAATATTTTGTTGAGAATTCTTTATTGACAATGACTGCCTGAATTCTGGAACCCATGGACATTACCAAAGACTGGGTTTCCTCCTCTCTGATGCTTTGCCAGGGTCTAACTGCAGCTGTCTTCATTTGTTCTTTGTTTGTGGGTCTTTCTGCCTTTAGTTTTGCCTTCAGCAAGTGAAATGCTCCCTTGGGTTGAGATCAGGTGATTGACTCAGGCCATTGCAGAATATTCCACTTCTTTTCCTTCAAAGGCTCCTGGGTTGCTTTTGCAGTGTGTTTTGGATCATTGGCCATCTGCACTGTGAAGCGCCTTCCAATCAACTTTGCTGCATTTGGGTGAATCTGGGTTGACAGTATATCTCTAAACACTGCAGAATTCATCCGGCTGCTTCTGTCTTCTGTCACATCATCAATAAACACAAATGACCCAGTGCCACTGGAAGCCATGCATGCCCATGCCATCACACTGCAAGCTCCACCATGTGACCACAGATGATGTTGTGTGCTTTAGATCATGAGCTGTTCCAAGCTTTCTCCACACTTTTTTCTTCCCGTCATTCTGGTACAGATTAATATTAGTTTCATCCGTCCAAAGAATGCTTTTCCAGAACTGGTCTGGCTTTTTTAGATATTTTTTGGCAAAGTCTAATGTGGGTTTTCTATTATTCAGGCTTATGAATAGTTTTGTGGTGAACCCTCTGTATTTGCTCTCGTGAAATCTTCTCTTGATTGTAGACTTTGACAATGATACGCCCAATGATAAGTGTCCTTCAGTTGTCTGGATGTTGTGAATAGGTTTTTCTTTACCATAGAGAGCAGTGGAGGCCCATCCATATGCCCCCCCCCCCCAAAGCTACTCATCATAAAAAAAAAATACTGGCCCTTTAATTGTGTGCCGGACGCCGGACACACGGGTGTATGGGAAGCATGACATGCTGCAATCCCCGAAATTAAAAACATTGAAAAAATAAATAATGGCCCTTTAAGTGTGTGCAGGGCACCGGACACACAGCTGCTTTTGGAAGCATGACATGTTTGCAATCACGTGATTGCAAACAAGAAGCTCTATTGGCTTCCTTTAGAAAGTCCTCGGGGTGCTGAGCTCTGTGCCCTGAACACTCCTTCTATAAGTCTACAGCATTGTTCCCTGCTGTGGTGTGTGATTGGCGCGTCCTGGGCCTTCACTTCCGAGTTTCTCTGACTTATCCCCACAGCTCTGAAGGTGGATGACAGGCGAATTGTGTGAAAGCTGTGAGTACGAGGGGGGGAGGAGGGGGGACATCTGATGTAAAGGAGGACTCTGATGGTGACATCTAATGTAGAGGAGGGCTCTGAGCTGATGGTGACGTCTAATTTAAAGGGGGGCTCTGATAGGTACATCTAATGTAAAGGGGGACTCTGATGGGGACATCTAATGTAAAGGGGGGTCTGATGGGGGCATCTAATGTAAAGGAGGACTCTGATGGGGACATCTAATGTAAAGAGGGACTCTGATGGGGACATCTAATGTAAAGGGGGGCTCTGATGGGGACATCTAATGTAAATGAGGACTCTGATGGGGACATCTAATGTAAAGGGGGGCTCTGATGGGGACATCTAATGTAAATGAGGACTCTGATGGGGACATCTAATGTAAAGGGGGGCTCTGAAGGGGACATCTAATATAAAGGGGGGCTCTGATGGGGACATCTAATATAAAGGGGGGCTCTGATGGGGACATCCAATGTAAAGGAGGACTCTGATCTGATGGTGACGTCTAATCTAAAGGGGGCTCTGATGGGGACATCTAATGTGAAGGGGGGCTCTGATGGGGACATCTAATGTAAAGGGGGCTCTGATGGTGACATCTGATCTAAAGGAGGACTCTGATGGGAGCATCTGATGTATAGGAGGACTCTGATAGGGACATCTGGTGGGGACACGTAATGTAAAGGAGGACTCTGATGGGGAAACCTGTTGTAAAGGTGGACTCTGATTGGGACACCTGATGTAAAGAGGGGCACCTGTGGTAAAAGAGGACTCTGATGGGGACATCTGATGTAAAGGAGGACTCTGTTGAGGACACCTGATGTAAAGGAGGATTCTAATGGGGACACCTGATGTAAAGAGGGACTCTGATGAGGACACCTGATTTATAGGAGGATACTGGGGGGGGGGGCTGAAGTAAAAGGGGGTACCTGCTGTAAAGGGGGACTATGATTAGGACACCTTATGTATAGGGGGACTCTGATGAGGACACCTGCTGTAAAGAGGACTCTGATGGGGACATCTGCTGTAAAGGGAGACTCTGATGGGGACACCTGATGTAAAGGAGGACTCTGATGAGGACACCTGATGTATAGAGGGGTGCTGATGGGGACACCTGTTGTAAAGGGGGACTCTGATTGGGACACCTGGTATTAAGGGGGCACCTGCTGTAAAGGGGGACTCTGATTGGGACATCTGATATAAAAGGGGGCTCTAATGAGGAGAACTTATGTTAAGTGGTTTTATTTTCTTTTACTTAAAATGTAGATGTGATTGGCCTACTGAGATGGGCACAGTGATGCTGCATATGATGGGCACAGTTTTATCTAGCAGCAACAGTTAAATTTTTCAGTTTGTTTGCGCCCCCCCCCCCCCCCAAAAAAAAAAAATTTGAGCACCAGCCGCCACTGATAGAGAGGATCCTGCGATCATCCACCACTGTTGTCTTCCATGGACGTTCCAGGCCTTTTTATGTTGCTGAGCTCACCAGTGCATTATTCTTTCCTCAGAATTTACCAAACTATTGATTTGGCCACTCCTAATGTTGCTGCTATCTTTCTGATGGATTTGTTTTGTTTTTGAAGCCTTACAATGGTTTGTTTCACTTGCATGGAAAGCTCCTTTGGATGCATGATGTAGGTTCACAGCAGCATATTCCAAATGCAAATACCAAAATCCAAATACCAAATGCAAATCAACTCCAGAACTTTTACCTGCCATGAAACAGCTTTTGATTCAATTGTTCAATTACTTTTGGTCCCTTGAAAAAGAGGGGGTGGCTATTCTTAAGAGCTGTAATTCCTAAACCCTTCCTCCAATTTGGATGTACATACCCTCAACTTAAACCTGAGAGTGTGCACTTTTAGCCCATATCCATTATTTACCTATAGCTTGAATATGTTTTGGTAAATACCTGAAAAAAATTGTGCCTACAGTTATGGACCTAACTGTATGGTGGATCTGTATCTGAGGGACAATCTCTGGATTTCTACATTGTATAATTATCATTATATAGATATAAGACCACATCATGGGGACATTACAGAGAAGAAGAGTTGTAAGGTGGATCTGTACCTGAGGGACAATCTCTGGATTTATGCATTGTACAATTAACATCCTATGGATATGAGAAGACCCTCGTCCTGGGGACATTTCTGAGAAGAAGGGATTGTGTGGTGGATCTGTGCCTGAAGGACAATGTTTGAATTTATACATCCCATAGCTATCATCCCATGGACATGAGAAGACCCACATCACGAGGACATTTTGGAAAAGGAGGGATATATGATAGCTCAGTACCTGAGGGACAATATCTAGATTTATACATTGTATAGATATCATCCTATGGATATGAGAAGACCCACATCACCAGCATATTTTGGAGAAGGTGGGATGTATGTTGGATCTGTACTAGAGTGACAATCTGTGGATTCATTAAGAAGACCCACATCAGGGGGACACTTTGGAGCAGAAGGGATATATGGTAGATCTGTACTTAAAAGACAGTGTCTGGATTTTTATATTGTAAAGCTATTATCTCTTTTTATGGGAAGACCCATATCAGCACAACATTTCAGGGAAAAATGGTTTATGATAGATCTGCAGATCTAAGTAAGTAACTAAGTAAGTAACTATATATCTGTACCTGAGGGGTAAGCTCTGGATTTATAGATTGTATTGCTGTTGTCATATGGATATGGGAAGACTTTCATCATGGGGACATTTTGGATGAATGATGGATGTGTAGATCTGTACCCGAGGGACAATCATTAGATTTATACATTGTATAACTATCATCATACTGATATGAGAAGAGAGGTGAGCCCAGGTGACTGAACTGTAATAATGAAGCTACAAGAAGTGGCTTGTCCTACAGATTGTAAATTCAGTACAGAATGAAAACACTTATTTCAAAATGTCTAGGCTGTGAGGTGAGGAGGTGAAGACTGTAAATCCAAACTTATAACATATCTGATCAGAATCCAGTCAGGCAGATATTGCGTGATTCTAAAACTCTGAACACATCGAGGGAGGCTTACCGGCTGTGACCACACGAATACAAATTCCTGATGTCTGTGCCAGGGACCTTTGTCACTGGGACAGTTCCTATTCGCTCATCATGCTCAGATGCAGATGCGGGACCCTTTAACCAATTTTCTGAAAACTCCTTGGGTTCCTTGACATGTCCTGGGAAGATGGGTTTCTCAGCTTCCCTTCCTCAGCAGCTCAGAGAGGCCACATCTAATAAGGTAAAGGTATCTGGTGATCTTTAACCAGATGTCAGGAAAGCTCTACTCATAGTGCAAATGGAGCTCCGAGGCACATACAGATGTGCAGACGCAGGCCTATGAGTGTCCGTACAATTGTGCCCAGGTGGGCGCATATGCGTGCATCCTTTGGTGCTAAATGAACCATTTAAGTTGAACTGTTGCACTGGCCAGTTGCTGTCTGATCTACAGTGTTCCTGTGTATCCTTTGACAGTTCCTGTGCTTGATTCCTGTTACTGACCAGGCTTGCTTTTGACCACGTTTGAACTCTACCTGCCCTGACCAGTCTCTTGTCTCTGGACCTTGCCTTTATCCACCTGCTCCACCACGGCTAACCTCGGCCTGTGTCCTTACCATTTCTTCTGCCTGCCGTTTATGCCTTATCTTACTGTCTGTTACTGACCCAGCTTGTCTGTCCTTGCATCCTGCCTCATCCTGCCTGTCCAGTGCCTTCTGATCAGCACGATACTTACCTGGTTCCTGCCAGCCTGCTTGTACCAGCCAAATGTCTGCCAGTTTGTTGTCTGCCAGATTGGGGTCCAACTGCATCTGTCTGCCACCGCAGCCTCTGCCATCTGGTCCATTCCTGGTGAAGCATCGGCTGCTTACCTGCACAGTCTGCTGGACACGTTATAGGATGTCCTACCTCACTGTGTTCTTGTGGCAACTTTCTCACTACCAGTGGACCCTGAGCAAGAGCTGTAAGAGAGGCCTCTACAACTATTTATGTGACACCAGGTGGGTGGCTCTCCACTCTCCAAACAGCTAGGCCAAATTCAAACAGCAAGCCACTCTTTTGGAAGACCCAGCTGTGGGGAGCCCCTCCTATAATTGCTATCATAGTACCTAATTCCATTGGGGTGGCGCTTTGCCTTTGGGCCTTGGGTTCCTTCAGCTATTCACCCGTTTTACCAGAGCTGCCCTGGATTATAATGGCATTTGGCAAGTACATGAAATTAAATGATTGTATATATAATCTGGTAGACTATATATGACTGCTGTGACAGAATTTAATATTATGTAGCCCTAAAAGAATAGCCTTCGAGATAAAAACAGGGGATGGGAGCGGTTCTCTTAATGGTTTGCTACTGGGCCTTGGTTCCAACTCTGTACCTGTTAAACTAATGAATCTCGGATGTAGAAAACACTATGTTGGCCTCTGTTTACTGAAGATTGGCTCAACAGTTTTGGGAATTTTCAACACATTTGTTGCATTTACAGTAAATGGTCAAAAGTATGTGTAGACCCCTCCAAATTATGAGGTGCAGTTGTTTCCAGTGAAGGGTACTGATAATACTACAGCTCACTAAGACATTTTAGACAACTGCGCTCTTCCAATTTTGTGGTAAGAATTTGGAGAAGGCTCTTTTCTGTTCCATCTTTTTCTGTGCTCCTGTGTACAAAATTGACTCCATAAAGACAGGGTTTGACCGGTTTGGTGTGGAGGAACTTGAGTGTTCTGCAAAGAGCCCTGACCTCAATGCTACTGACCACCCTTGGGATGAACTGGATCTCCAATTTGCGAGCCATGTCTTCTCAACCAACATCAGTACCCAACCTTAGAAAAGGGCACAAATTCCCATAGATCCACTCCGAAATTTTGTAGAAAGTCTTCCGAGAAGAGTGAAGGCTCTTATAGCTACAAAAGGAGGCAACTCGATATGAATTACCATGGAGGTAAGTGGAGCAACTCCATAATGGCCACTAGGGAGGGGGAAGACCCCATAATAATGGCCATCTTGAGAGGTAGGTGGGCAACTACATATTTATGCCCATGGTTTTGGAATGGGATGCCCGCCAAGCCTATATCTATTTGATGGTCAAGGGTCCACAGATTTTTGGCTATATAGTGTATATGATTCTCTGCAGATTATTAGATCTTCGCTCATATAATCAGGAAAACCAAAATTCTGACTTTGTTGATTCAGCCAGTTTTCTCTCATTTCTTGCCTGCATATCCACACTGAATTTGTCCTCTGTACTGCGTGAGAAGCTCACTAAGTTTCATTAACCCAAATCAAATTACCTTGATTTTTCAGTCATTCCAAGTTAGTGGTTGAATTTTGCAATATTTATCTTAGCAGTCATAAATCTATGTAAGATTCATCTAAAAGAGTTTGTAGGAATGTTTGGAATGCTTATATTTGTAAAGTGTCTGAAGCATTTTTACTGAATCTCAACCGTGTTATTGATTGTATCCAACTCTATCCATTGTGCTGATTGTCTTCCACTGTCTGCTCAAGGTAGATGAAAAGAGCCATATGAAGTGATCACACCATTAAGCCTGCCATACATAGTTCATTTTTTTTCTTTGTTCAACCGGCGGGCACATTCGATGTGGATAGGGGAATCGTTCCTGCCGAGCTATTGTATTCTCACAGCAGGGACACCTCCCCGCCGTCAGAATACAACGATCAGTGTTGCTGGCTATACCTGGCAGCACTGATCATTCGTCAAAAACTGGACAGGCTACTTGTACCAATAGGTTGACTTGTGTACAATCAGCCTGCTTATACATGGATCGAAATTTGGCTGGTCCCAGCTGGACCAGCCAAATTTCAATCCATTTATGGCCGGCTTTACATTGGTCATTCAACCAGCCAGATAAACAAAGTGATTGAACGAGTCAGGGCAACCTACTGTAGCTCGGCTTACAGTGGTTACAAACATTTTTCTCTGTTTGGAATCTTTGCTTCTTACCTGTGAAACAAGGAGGGTTAAATGAATTTCCTGCAATGCTAAGATGCAGTGACCATTTTGGGGAAGACCATGAACAATGCTTGACTATGGAGTATCTTTAACCTGGGGCAGGCCATTTCTGGTTGAGCCAATATGTATGCTGGTCCAGTGGCGGTACAAGGTCACCTGGTGCCCAGGGTGAAAATTTCAAACTTCTTTCTATTAAGCCGAGGCTGTCTTCAGCTGTGGCACTCACACTTGTGTTACCTCCATTCTGCTTGGCTCCCGCTCACTTCCAGGCCTGGATATGACATCATGTCAGAGTAGTAGCGTGTGGACTAACTTTCCCCATGTCGAGCAGAGATGACTCCGCCTGACAGTAGAGCTGTTTCTTCGTGCAGTGGAGGAGCAGATAGAGCGCTCCAGCACTTGGCACTCCGCTGCCACTCTGCAAGGTGTCCAGATCTGACAGTCCCAATGCAAGAGCTGCACTGACAGGCCTGTGGAACTGGAGAGGAAAGAGAGCACAGGGCACCTCCCAGTGTCCTGTCAGAATACCGCTACTCATCAGAAAATGTGACGGAAGTGAAATTCTGAGCAAAAAAATTCTTACTGCGTATGCGTTCCAATAGGTTTCCTAATCTGACAGAACACAAAGCCAGCAAGCGACCATCTTGGTACACCCCGACTGCTCAGCGGCAAACTGATTATATAGTGAAATAGACGATTTCACTCGGTCACGGTGTAATAGTCTATTTCAGTATATAAGGTGAGTTAACTGCTAAAATAAGTGTGAAATTAAAGATGTTCGTTGCTGCCTTCGTGTTCTGTCACATTATGAAACCTATTAGAACGCATAGCAGCCATGCTGGAATGCATAGCGCATGCGCAATAAGCAATTTTGTTTGCAACGTCATATTTTCTGATCAATA
Organism: Aquarana catesbeiana; assembly: GCF_042186555.1. Taxonomy (NCBI): domain Eukaryota; kingdom Metazoa; phylum Chordata; class Amphibia; order Anura; family Ranidae; genus Aquarana; species Aquarana catesbeiana. The sequence goes on along the minus strand of NC_133327.1, from coordinate 679,099,754 downwards.
GCGGTATTCTTATAAAACACCAGCTCTCTCCTACTCTCCTGATTTGGTTTCTCTCTTCCTCTGCTAAGCTAACAGGAGTAGTGATGCCACTGTCACTACTCCTGTCAGCTTGTAATGGCAGAAATTCTCCTCCTGGCACCCCTCCCACCTCCCAAGTTACTGGCGTGCCCCCTCCCCCTGTCCCAGTCTTTCTTGTGCTGGACAGATTGTTATTGGCTAAATGAGGAAGCAGAGGAAGGGGCTATGGATTGCTGAGTCTTGTGGGAGATGTAGTTCCCAGACAGACTTCAGAGTCCATACCTCCCAACTTTTTGAGATGGAAATGAGGGACACCTATTAGCAAAAGTATGCAGGCATAGGACACACCCCTTGCCACGCCCCCTCAGGGCCGTCTTTAGCGCAGGGCAAATGGGGCACTTGCCCCGGGCCCAATCTTTGTTGGGGGGCCCACGCTAGCCGTGAATTGGGGCCCCGATCACAGCTTTGCAGAGCGCACAGAGGACACGGGAGGATGTATTCCTCACTAGCCAGCTGAGAGGGGGCAGGGCCGGGAGCTCCACTGACGCTCTGACCCCGCCCACGTGCAGCCTGTGTACTCGGAAAAGAGCTTCTGTAGTGAGAGCCAGTGATCGGAGTGCGAGTGTCAGTGGAGCTTCCGGCCCCGCCCCCTCTATACTGGCTGGTGAATACAGAGGTCCGGGGGCGGGGCCGGGAGCTCCAATGACACTCCCACTCCGATCACTGGCTCTCACTACAGGCGCTCTATTCCCAGTACACAGGCTGCACGTGGGCGGGGTCAGAGCGTCAGTGGAGCTCCTGACCCCGCCCCTCTCAGCTGGCTAGCACGGAATACATCCTCCCGTGTCCTCTGTGCGCTCTGCAAAGCTGTCATCCGGGCGACAATTCACGGGTGATGTGGGCCCAGGGCCCACCCAACAAAGCATCAGTGGAGCTCCCAGCTGCTTTAGTGAGAGCAGAGAGTGGAAGCCCCGCCCACAGTCTTGAATGTATGTAATGAGTTTGGCTGGCCAGGTATGTCCTTACAACCATAAAATGCCTGACTGTTTAAACCCTGAGCTGTGTTATTTAACTGTAAAGCTGTGCATTGCTGAAAGTCCTCTGACCATCCCCTGTATAATGTCTGCAGTCTCTGAATGTCTCCTGCAGTATGTCCGCAGTCTCTAATTGTCTCCTGCAGTATGTCCGCAGTCTCTGATTGTCTCCTGTATAATGTCCGCAGTCTCTGATTGTCTCCTGCAGTATGTCCGCAGTCTCTGATTGTCTCCTGCAGTATGTCCGCAGTCTCCGATTGTCTCCTGTATAATGTCCGCAGTCTCTGATTGTCTCCTGCAGTATGTCCACAGTCTCTGATTGTCTCCTGCAGTATGTCCGCAGTCTCTGGTAATCTCCTGCAGTATGTCCGCAGTCTCTGATTGTCTCCTGCAGTATGTCCGCAGTCTCTGATTGTCTCCTGCAGTATGTCCGCAGTCTCTGATTGTCTCCTGCAGTATGTCCGCAGTCTCTGATTGTCTCCTGCAGTATGTCCGCAGTCTCTGGTAATCTGCAGTATGTCCGCAGTCTCTGGTAATCTCCTGCAGTATGTCCGCAGTCTCTGGTAATCTCCTGCAGTATGTCCGCAGTCTCTGGTAATCTCCTGCAGTATGTCCGCAGTCTCTGATTGTCTCCTGCAGTATGTCCGCAGTCTCTGGTAATCTCCTGCAGTATGTCCGCAGTCTCTGGTAATCTCCTGCAGTATGTCCGCAGTCTCTGGTAATCTCCTGCAGTATGTCCGCAGTCTCTGATTGTCTTCTGCAGTATGTCCGCAGTCTCTGATTGTCTTCTGCAGTATGTCCGCAGTCTCTGACACTCTCCTGTAGTATGTGTATTAATGTGCCCCTTTACTTGCTCAATTATTTGGGATTGCTCCACTGCTCACTGAGAGGTAATGATGTGCCTGAACCTCTAGCAACCAATCAGCAAACAGTAGTGATCTGCTTTAATCTCTAGCAACCAATCAGTAAGTGCTAATGATGTGCTGTAACCCCTAGCAACCAATTAGTGAGCGCTAATAATGTACATTAACCTCTAGCAACCAATCGGCAAGCAGAAATTATGTGTTGTAACCTCTAGAAACCAGCCATTGAGCAGTAATGATAGGCTGTAACCTCTGGAAAACAATTGCAATCGCTGCGTGATCTGCTGCAGTAAACTGATTTTGAGTCTACCTGCTATTTTTTGTATGTCTCAGAATGGAGGGGGGGCCCCAAGAAAATGTTTGCCCAGGGCCCAATCAAAATTAAAGACGGCCCTGCGCCCCCTTATAGAAAAATTGTACAAAAATACAAGATTGGTTGAACCCACAGGTGCTTTTTTTTACCACTTTCATTCCTTTACATTGGCTTTTGGAATTTACCAATGCAGCAATTTAGAAATCAGATGAATGGTTTAGCTCTGGAAAACACTTTTTGATAGATAAAAAGTGCATTTTATATACAAATATATAGATCAAACCAAAATGAGGGACAAATGAGGAGGAATGAGGGACAGAGGAACTTTGTTCCAAATCAGGGACAGTCCCTCGAAATTAGGGACAGTTGGGAGCTATGTGAGTCTGTGTGTCAAAATGGCAATGGAGCTACACATTCGAACATGACCGGGTCTCTGAAGAAAGACAAAGGAAGGTCTGTACCCATGCTCCAGGCAATAAATATCCCTTCTTCAGGTGTGGTAAAGAGCATAGTGCTGTCTACAGTGTTGTGGGATCTGGAAACAGGAGATGCAAGAAAACAGTGTCTCTTTCAGGGGTTAGCGCTACACTACCACCACCCCTTCTATAGGAATATGAGGATATTATAGTGAATTTCAGTTATAATGTGTAGTCTCTGCTGCTTACATGGATAAAAATATATGTCAACTCGAACCTATTGGCATTTAGTTTGCTCTTTGTGTAGCACTGCCCCCGTAGGGATTGCTGTGTGTGAACTTCCCTGGGCCTCCCCCTGATTTCGTGCTGCCTGTTGCTAAGTGTTTTCACACGACCAACCGTACTCTCATCCTCTCTTTATCCAATAATCAATCCAAGGTGTTTGGTTTTTTTTCGTATTTATTGTTGGAACTTGGATGGGAGAAGGAAATAGTGGGATACTCCAACTGGAACTTTTTACGGATGAGGACAACTCTCACTTGACCTCACCAGGTTGAATGTGGTAGCAGACTCTCTTCTATACCCTAGTGTACTCGTATGGGAGAAATAAGTCCTTTGCTTGCTCTGGCAGCAGACTTGATGAAACTGTTTTATCTTCAGGTCACACTCTCTAGCATCCCCTTTGGCTGACACCCCCGTCCACTGACTCCACTAGCTGAAGGGATGGCCCCCACAGGACAGGCCCCAAGACACAGATCTGTACAGTAGATCTTACACTAGGCCCGAAACAGATCCTTCCTGGTGTGTCCCTTCCAGTTAGCTCTGCAGGACATCTGGGTTGCAGCTTTACTCAGATTCAGGTCCTCAGGTCGACCACCTGAGGCCGCATTACAACCTGTGCAGAGGAGAGGCAGCTGCCCCCTCCCTCCGATGACCCCGATCTCCAGCCGAAGACCCTAAGCACATGTGTCCTTGTTATATATACAGTCACCCAGCATGCACTGAGACACTTTCCTCTGCCAATGGTCAGGGCTGTAACTATGCCTATGCTCTCACTTGTCAGGTTTCCTCCCACTGTCCAATATGCCCGTCCTATTGCACCAGTGTGAAACATTCAGGCAACATAAGTAGCATCTGAGCACCATGAGCAGACCCTATCAATGGACCCCTGCTCCCTGGTAGGCAGAGAGCATCTAAATTTACCTGGCAGCCTTCCTGGTAAGCAAAAAGACCCAAAAACTATACTCTCTTTTAGCACCTACCTAGAAGGGTGCTACTGTACATCTGCATTGTTGAATCAATACAAAATTAAGCATTTTATAACAGTTTAGAAACTGACCATTTTTTAGCTATATCATAAGTATTATAAATACCAAGGGGGTGGGGGTATATAGGGGTACAAATGAAGATTAGTCCTCCATGGGTTTAGAGCGCCGCTGGGTCGGCGTGAGAAGGAGAGATGAGAATGTTCTGTACTGACGATGGAAGTAAATGGAGTAATCTGTTCTGTGTATAGACGTGTCCTCCGGGTCACAGCAGTGAGCCGCTGCCAAACGTAATTGTTATTTATGTTGGTTAATTGCTCTTAATGTGAGCTAATTATTCTGGCAGAAAGGAACCGTGTATGTCGTAACTTCACCAGAGGGACCCACAGAAGAGTGACATCGCCACGCCAACAACAGCAACACGCAAGGACCAATACACCGATGTATATCGTGTATACCAACTGCACAACCGGAGCATAAGACATAAAAAAAGAGAGAGATACCTAACTAGATAGATAGATAGATAGATAGATAGATAGATAGATAGATAGATAGATAGATTGATAGATAGCAGCAAAATTCTTTCCTTGCAAGGCACCTTGTTGAGGGGACAAGGGCCTTATACCCACATCCTGTCCCTCAAAAAAAAGCATATGGGGGGTCTGCATTGGTTGAGGGGGTGTATCAGAATCCGGAAGCCCCATTTAAAATAAGTAGCCCCCAGATATCTACCCCATGCGGGAATAAGTACGGGGTACATGAGCAGGGGATACTTGGTGAATACGGCCATGACCACGTCTGGTCAATTATGTCATCCAAGAACCTTGTCCAGTTTTGTGCCAGGGTATAGGTCTTCAAGATGGTGGGGCAACATTTTCTGTCAGTAGGATATTGTGCCAGTGGGCCATTATGACTGACGCTAGAGTATGAAGGAATTTTTGCTGCTGATTTGGGGGGAACTGTACCTCCAACCCTCTCTTTCCAAGATAAAAATAGTTACCACCGCTCCGGGCAAACCAAGCTGAGATTCCTCATTCTCCAGAAAAAGAGAGAGAGCCCCAGGTGCTGGCAATTGCTAGTATAGGTGTGGATGAATGAGAAGATCTGGACAGCCGCACACCGGGATTAACAGATTAAATTCTTCTTTTTATTTGTAAAACAGGATCATAAGGCACATGAGACACCACTGGAGTGGTACAGCACAACAGCTGACGCGTTTCACACTTATACAAAGTGCTTACTCATGAGTCCCAGTGGCCCTCTAAACCCATGGAGGACTAATCTTCTTTATACCCCTATATACCCCCACCCTCTTGGAATTTAATCTGTTTATCCCGGTGTGCAGCTGTCCAGATCTTCTCATTCATCCACACCTCTCTTTCCAAGAACCTTGGCCAGGTTGCTTACAAGCGGAAGCTGGCTGAGGAGCTGCCATTTTTCATCAGGGTACAGGTATTCAAGGCAGTGGGACAACATCTTCGGTTGTCATGCTAGCAGGTCATCATGATTGACGCTGATGCGTGGAGGAATTTATGCTGCTGTTTTGGGGTAACCTGTACCTCTAACCCTCTAACCCTTTCTCTCCAAGAACTTTGCCCAGATTACTTACAATCAGAATTTGGCTGAGGAGCTGTCATTTTGCAGCAGGGTACAGGTCTTCAAGACGGTGGGGCATCAGTTTCTTTTGGTGTGTTGTTGTGCCAACATGGTCGTCATGCTGTATGGAGGAATTTTTGCTGCTGTTTTGGGGTATCCTGTACCTCTAACCCTCTAATACTATCTCTCCAAGAACCTTGGCCAGGTTGCTTACAAACAGAAGCTGGCTGGGGATCTGTCATTTTGCAGCAGGGTACAGGTCTTCAAGGCGGTGGGGCAACATCTTCTGTCGGTGGGTCCTTGTGTTGGTGGTCATCATGAATGATGCTATTTGAATATGATCCGTGCTCGAATAACTGCATTGGAGGGTGGGGACATTGGGGGTCTAATAGATCATAAAGAGTACCTATCACCTGCCCATGCTATAACATTAAAAGTGTGTACATTTTTTTTTTAATATAAAATAAATAAAAATCTAAAAAAAATTTAAAGCACCCTTGTACACACCCTATAAAAAAGCACAGTGTAGGGCATGGGTGCTTAACCTGTGGCCCTCCAGCTGTTGAGGAACTACAAATCCCATCATGCCTCTGCCTCTGGAGTCATGCTTGTAACTGTCAGCGGCTTGCAATGACTCATGGGACTTGTAGTTCTGCAACAGCTGGAGGACCACAGGTTGAGCACCCATGGTGTAGGGCAAGCACGTGTATGTAGATACCAACTGCACCACATGTGATGTATCATCACAAACGTGAATTCCATGAAGGATTTGGAGTACCATAGTTTTTTGTGATTCTACAGTCATGTGCAATTTTCAGGCTTGACATGTTTGGTATCTATTTATTCAATGCAGCCCAATCTATTATATTTTACTAGAAATGGGTATAATATTGTTGGTGTTTGCACTTCATTTCATTTTGGTGTATTTTTTCCTGAATAAATGCGTTTCATAAAAAACTGCGCAAATATTGTCCAACACAAAAAAATGCAAGCACCACTATTTTATTCTCCAGGTTCTCTGCTTTCAGAAAATATATCATTTTTGTGGAGTTTACAGTAATTTCTAGCAAAAAATGCTGCTTTTATCATGTGCGCCAAAAATTAAAAAGTTGCTTGGTGGGCAAAGTGGTTAAAGGAATTGTGTATTTCCCATGTCACCCTCAAAGACCCCCTACAAAAAGGCCGTAATTGACCATCAAATTTCACTCTAAAAAAACTAAATGCAATTACAATTCAATATTTGAGTTCGTAAATGTTTTTCTTTTAATTTTGAGTTTGGCACAAATTCTGTCAATTTATGGCCTACAACTTAAGGCCAGCTCTCAAACCCCTTTCCCCGGGTCCTCTACATCAGTGGTCATCAACCCTGTCCTCAGGACCCACCAACAGGCCAGGTTTTATGTATTACCTTGGGGAGATGCAGACTAGAATACTGCAATCCCTGAGCAGCAAATGATATCACCTGTGATGTATTTCAGTTATCTTGCAAACCTGGCCTGTTAGTGGGCCCTGAGGACAGGAGCTGATGACCACTGCTCTACATAATATGTCCTTTGCATGATTCATATGTTTTGTCATGGCACTGACCCTGGAGGTGCCTCAGCCTACCAATCCCTGGCCTGACTACGATGAGGGCTGACCACACAATACAAAGCCAATTTTTCATTATGTATCCTTTAAACTGGAGGAGCAAACTGGAACCCGGCCAGGATAGAAGATGTTACAGCACCATCTACAGGTTAATGGGGATATGGAGCCATATAAACCCCTAACCTGTCAGTGACATGTGAGGGATGATTCATATGGGACCTACATATTTATAACCTGATCAAAATAATACATTTTGTTGGATTCCCTGAGAGTTGTATCTCCTATCTGAATGGTGCCCGAGAGGATGACCTCCGGGGTTCACAATGCAGCTGCTCGGCGTGGGACCTGGAAACTTGTGGAGATCACTATAGTAGTGGTGTAGTATCTGTGTCTATACAGTGATTTCCAGGTTCTACAGGGATCCCACGGGTATAGTATATACAAAGTTGGTTCAAGCTGGAACAATGTAACTATGTAACAATATCCATACCTAGAATTCAAGATGGAGGAAAGACACACCGAAACCAAGTAGAGTGGCACCGTTATGATTTGGAAAAGCGAAAGTAACAAATACTCTCAGCGATGTTATTGGCCCAGCTCTTATAGCATCACTTTGATAAGGCCTACATTACCGGAGCAGCATCTGGAGAGGGGCGGTTGTTTGGTGGGGTGGCAGCACAAGCGGCACTCAGCAACCCAATGGCTCGATCCCTAACACAGTTCTAAAGTCCAGAAATGGCGGAGAAAGCGGCTGGTATCCCCATTCTGTCCCTCCCCATCCAGGAACCTCTCTGTAGGCCTAGTTGCTCTGTTCCTAACCAGCGTGGATCCTGTCCCTTTGCTATCCACTTCGCTAAAGTGCGCCAACTGCAGCAGGGCAGTGCTATTTATTAGCATTGCCCTCACCAAAGATGGCCGCAGAGGTCATCCACTGTTGCAGCGTACAATCGGACCACCTACGGAGTGACACCTATGGATGCTGCAGAGGAACAAAGTTGTCTCTGATAATACTTTTTGTTCATCGTTCTGTTGTTATCCACTGTATTGTGGTAATGTTTTACAACTGTATATGCTCTGAAACTATTTTATTTTGTTTACAATTTATTTTGTTTGAAAAAACTTTATTCCCTATTTAAAAAAAAGAATATTTCACAGATAACGTGAACCAAAGATGGCTGCAGAGGTCATCCAGTGTTGCACCATAGCTTCCTTGGTGACACCCACAGAGGCTTCAGATGAATAAAGTTCCTCTCACCATCCGTTCCCTCTGTACAGTGGTCAGCAACACAGCGCCACCTACAGGGGGGGAGGGTGACCTGTACCTGCCTACACTTCCCCACCTCTGCTCTCTGACAGATGCTGTACTCAGCATCAGAAGCACCCAAAGTACAAAGTCAAATTTTTCATGAGGCACAAAATACAGCATTAACAAGCAACCTCACACAATATAATAGAATATTTCACAGGTAGTCCTTGTAATGACCAGATTGCTGGGGTGACTGTCAGAAACCATGAAATCAGACCAAGACAGAAGTACATTTAAATCACATTTGTTTAATAATAAAAGTAAAAAGAACAAACATAGTCAAAACATAGCCAGAGTTCAGTAACCGGAACGGATAGTCAGCCAAGCCAGAAGTCAGGGATCAATGTAATGGAACAGCAAGCAAGATCTGGAGCCAGAAGGGATGTCAGCAAAGCAAGTCTTTAAACAGGAACGCAGGAGAATGTCTCTGTGATGTTGACCAAGGCGAAGGCAGAGATCCACTGGGCAGAACAGTTTAAGTAGGCAGGACTGACGAGCAGGATATCATCAACAGCTAAGTAACTGTGGAGAGAGATAAGAGCTGGCAATTAGCCGACAGCTGAGCAGCCAGCTCAGAGAAGGAAGGGCTGAGCCCAGCCCTGACAGTGACTTAAATATCATTTGGTTATCTATTGCCTGGATGGACCCCCCAGTTATATGGGAGACTGTATGGAAGGGTCTGCCACCTTATGAATCCAGGATTGTCTATGATAATACTTATTGTTAATCGATCTGTTGTTATCCACTGTATTGCGGTAATGTTTTTACAATTGTATGACAACATATATGCTCTGAATAATTTTGATTTTGTTTGAATAAACTTTATTTAATATTTCACAGGTAACATGAAACAGAGATGGCCACAGAGGTCATCCAGTGTTGCAGCATCCAATCGGACCATTGTTCCCCTGGTAAAAATCAACAGTGGCTTCAGAGGCATAAAGTTCCTCTCATCCTCCAATCTCTCAGTATAACTGTCAGCAGCACAGTGCCACCTACAGAGGGGAGGGTAAACCGCACCTGCCTACAGGCGGAGCTAGTACCAAAAGGCCAAATGGCCAATTCATCCAAGCACTAATAGTTAAAAACACAGTGGACAACGTTGTCACACACATACAACACAACAGGGCCCCACACTCACATACACGCATAATGCAGGTGAACCTCTAATGATTAATCCCTAGTGCCGGACCTAGGGACAAGGCAGGGGGTCTGGGTTCCAAGACAATCCATGTCTAAAATAGGGTTAATGCACCGTAAGGACACCTCTGACTCCACTCCACTATCCTAGGGATCACCCACTGTCCTGTGATCAGATCCAGGAGATAAGGAGAAAACATAAGACAATGGGCTACGCTGGGTAAGGATGGCCCTATATTGAACTTAGCTGTAGCACAGTATGCTCAGAATCCCCATTCACGTGGCCACCTATATAAAGACAGTCTCATAGCACCTTCAGTCTTTCACCATCTATTAGTTTGCCGTGGGGATCGTAGGGGAATAACCTGTTTGTATCAGCCCACGGTCAGTCAGAGGAACACAAGAGCCAGAATTGTCGTTCAAATTGACCTCACACCCATTGGAGTACTGTCTTATATCATGATAAAGTCCTCCTGGTTGGTTCTCAAGTCGACCTGGTGTTGCTCCGGGTGATTAAAGCATTGCTGGCATGTGAGCAATGATTGACTAATAGGCAAAGTCATGTTAAACCCACTCTCACCATCCTGGCAGTGTCTGCCTCGGGGCGGTAAACACCAATGGCCTGCAGCTTGAGCTTGCCAAGCGCGTTAGAAGCAATGCAGACTGGAATTGCAAGGAATTGGATAAGGGTCAGGGATTGCCTGGAGGCTCTCACCACTCCGCAGCACCCGGACGTCTCCTCCGTCCTTTCCTCTGCTTGTATACAGGTAAAGTGTAGATAGGATAAGGATAGGATAAGCCGAGGTGGACATCAATGAGAGGACCTGATGAGGGAGTGGGGGGTAGTGTTCACCTGTGTCATAGGTGGAGACCTTTTAGTTCTCCCATATAGAGGAGTGTATGGCTCCCATGGTTCAGAGAAGCAAGATCTCCCAATCTATGGTTAGTGTAGGACCCACTAATCATGGGGTACTTTGTCGCAGTAAGTGGGCTTAAGCACCATATAGCAATATGGTGTGACCAAATCCCCATATTTTTTGAAAATGTTTAGGTGTTTTAAATAAGCCTTGCAGGAGGTAAATGTCTTTTTTGCATGTGTGCGCTGTAATATTTTGTTCTGTTGTATGGTCTTATGGCTGCACCATCTTTAATGCATCTTTTAGGGTGTGCCTCCCAATATCTTGTTTGTCAGCCTCTGATCAAGTCCGGAGCCTCTGATCTTGTCCTCAGTCTCTGATCATGTCCCCAACCTCTAACCATCTCCTATATCATGTCCACAGTCTCTGACCGTCTCCTGTATCATGTCCGCAGTCTCAGACCAGCTCCCTTAGTATGTCTGCAGTCTCTGACCAACTCCTGAGGTAGAGCTCTAATAGGAAGAGGTGGAGCCTAAAGAGGAAGGGGTTGAGTTTACAGATGAAGGGGTGGGTCTTAAACAGGAAGGGATGTGACAAATTCAGATGGGGGGGGCGCCCGATTTTAGACTTGCCTAGGGCAGCACAAAACCAAAATATCCCACTGCCTGACCGTGGTTTGGTTTCAACAGAACCCCTCATTTTCCACTTCTTGATTAGAGTTTGAACACTGCTGATTGGCATTCTCAATTCCTTGGATATCTTTTTATATCCCTTTCCTGTTTTATACAGTTCAACTACCTTTTCCCGCAGATCCTTTGACAATTCTTTTTCTTTCCCCATGACTCAGAATCCAGAAACGTCAGTGCAGCACTGGATGAAAGATGCAAGGGTCTGTCAGAAGTCCATAAACTCATTGACCTTTTATACATACACACTAATCACAAGCAAAAAGATCACAGGTGAGGATGGTTACCTTTAATAGCCATTCAAACCCCTTTGTGTCAACTTGTGTGCATGTTATCAGGCCAAAATAACCAGGGTATGTAAACTTTTGATCAGGGTCATTTGGGTAGTTGCTGTTGCCATTATGATATAAAAAGAGTAAACACAGTTGATTGATAAGAAATGGCTTCAGCCAAACACTAACCATGAGTGAAAGAAATGTTTTAGTGTCATCATTCATATTCTCTGGAAAATGGCCAAGAAATCATAAATTCGGCCAGGGTATGTAAACTTATGAGCACAACTGTATATTTATAAATATAAGCTGGAAATAGCTGGTAAACATGGAGAAGAAATTAATTCCATAGCAGAACAACAGACCCTGGGGACCAGAGGCTGCTGCATTTCGTACATTTATAGACAGCTCCTAAGCAGGTGACATTTGGAATAGTGATGAGAGAGCGGCTTATAAGAGGAGACAATGAAAGACATTCAGTGATGTGAGTCTCTTAAGCAGCCTGGCCGGGAAATGTCATTCATTATATATATATATATATATACTGCGGTGTCTGAGTATACGAGGCTCGGCTGTCAGAAAATGGCGACTGTGCTCTGTGTCACCTTGGAACAATTTTTTCCTCATTTATTTCCTGAATTTATTTATTGGGAACAGCAGTTCAAGGCTAAGTTCAGATTTTTTTACAGAAACCGGCCCCTGCCATCAAGGGGCCCCAGCAGTTTTAAATGCATTCTGCAGTTTGTTAAAATCTAAGTAGTTACAGATGCCATACCACTAGGCTGTTTTAGCCCCCCATGCACCTTGGTCCTAATGCACCATTGCTGACTTCCTTGCATCCTGAGTTAATTGCAGGAACGCGGCAGCCGTTGGCGCTCACCCCTGGCATTGCAGGAGTAGGCGGGTTTCCTGTTTCAAATGGCACTGTACAGGATACCAAATGCCAGGTATCCAGCAGGGGTGACTCGATCAGTGGGCTACACCCCAAGGAATAAGGAACCAGACCAAGTATGATTCAATAAAGTTTATTAACATAAATACAACCCATTTGTGATAGTGCAGCAAACCCAGAACAGCAACCTAACAAACGCTATGTACAAAATGGAGAGAGCTCACATGAGGGCAGGATCAGGGCTGGATCAGGAAACAAGGGGAGTGGAGCAAACAGTGGTGGTTGGTGTTTTTTTTTGGGGGGGCCACACCCCCCCGTGGGTCAGTCGGGTCAATCACAACCCCCCCCCCTCAACGGTCGGCCCTGTACTTACCCCAGCGCTACTGCATAGGTGCATGCATAGAATACAAAAAAGCAACTCCTCATGGTGTAGTATATCAAAACCAGGATCTCATTTATTTAAAAACAGCCAGAGTACTCATATTTTAGTAAATAAAAACAAGCATATCAGAAGCAGCAGTCTGTCATGAATAGCCTTCGTTTCCAACCACAAAGATGGCCGCGTTGTAACGTCAGAGCTCCACCCTACGTGGCGTTTCGTCCAATAGAACGTCTTCTGGTGAGACTACAAGACCCAGCCATCTATGATTCAAGTGAAGTGGTTTCGTGGTGCTGTGGATGTATCATGCTTGTTTGGCCACCTGTAATTCAGTGGTCCATTTTCTTTGGTAAGAGGCCTGGTGTGTTGATGTTCAGTGGAGGATAAGTTTGTGCTCACCTGATTGTGTCTTTGTCTACACCGTGGGTGGTTCCAGCTTTATCCTGAACAAGGACTTTATTCTAAACACTATTGACTTTTACTTTTAATTTCAATGTTACGTTACTAGCGCTGCATACATTTATTTTTTATGCTTTTTATTGTCACTATACAATTTATGTCAGCTGCTTTATTATTACTAGCTCAGTGATTAGTTTTGAATGTATAGCCAATAGGATCACCTGTCCTTTCAGCCAATCGGGTGATGGGTCTCAGGACAGGAAGAGGATCAGTGTGACAATAGTGAATATTCATTCGCTATTGTCACACAACTGGGTGGGCTTGGGGCGTAGTGCTCTGCGTCCCCAGCCCACCCTTTTTTAAAGCCTATTAGAGCCTCTGGCTCTAATCACTTGCTTCAAAAAGAAACATCCCCCCCCCGATTGGAATCCATGCGCCTGGCGCCCCACATGTAGATTGAGGGGCCGGATGCATTGAATAGGGGTGGGGGGCAGCGCCTGTGCACGCCTAATGGACAGGCCACCACTGGGAGCAAGTTACAGTGTACTGCAGGGAACAGGATATTGGGTGCAGGGTACTGGACGCAAGTCACAGGATACAAGGCACAGGATCAGGCAGGGACACAGCTCACAGGTAGAACACTGAAGCACAGATCTTCATCAAGGGAGGGATTAAATACCTTCCCAGCAGCCAGTATTAGGTGAAGCTTAATGACTAGGTTAAGCTGGCTGCTGAGTTACACCCTCTGGTGGCCACTGGAACTGCGCCCTCTTGCTCCAGGAACAACAGTGCCACCAGCAGGTGACCCAGGTTCAGACATACATTGACAGTGCATGCTTGCTCTCTCCGGCTATCCCAACTCTGAACGCGCGCCTGCTGGCCCTGTGCCCCACATCCAGTGACCTCACGGCCGACGGGGAGACGACTGCCAGCTTGACTCGGAGCCTTGGAAACCTCTGCAGCTATCGAGACAGCAGCAGCACCCCACACCGCCGGCTATCTGTATCAGGACTACACAGCAAGCCTCCCCTTGTGAATAGCCATTTTTAACCTTACCCTGTGTGTTAATTCTTATTTTAATTTTTTATCTTAATAATTTAATCATTAATCATTTTAATATACTGCACTCAGATGAGCGCTGCTGTTCTCCACATTATGTAGTCACTTACATGAGTTGCTGGCAGATATAAAGGAGGTTTAGTATCCATATTGTAGTGTGAATGGTCCCCTAATGGGAAATAGAAGTAGGAAGTTGGGGCCTCTCGAATACTTGGGAAACCATTGCAGCCCACTGGTAATACCTCTAAACCGGTTATTTGGTCTGGTACCAACGCAAAATACATTTTTTAAATACAGTTCATAAGGAAGCAACTCTTTTGATAAGTCGTAAAGGGCATCAATGAAGATATGTATATGTTGAAGGCATGTGGCTGGCCTGGTATGGTTCAGGGGACACACACGATTCATGCTCCCCTTTTATGGCCAGCAAGTCTGCATGCTCGGGTAAGGGTCTGGTAAAGATTCTGGGGGGAGTGCACATTTTTTTTTGTTTTTTGCATGGGTTATCTCCTTACCAGACCCCTATCTAGTATAAGTAACTGGTATGAATGAATTTTGGCGGGAACCCCACTTCATTTTCTTTTTATTGTGCACCATAACAGCCAATGACTGTGTGGCCGCCAGCATCCTAGAAACCAATGGGATCATCACTTGCTGGGGACACAGGCAGCTGGCCCCTCTAACATCCTTGGTTGCTAGGATTCTTGCAGCTGCCATCATCGTAACAATCAAAGTGGGGGGGGGGGGGCACCGAGGCGCAGACACATCTAGGACATCTAGGATAAGGATCTGGTTTCAATGAATTTTGGGGGAGCCCCACATCATCTTTTTTTATTGTGCACCATAACAAACAATGACTGTGTGGCCGCCAGCATCTTAGAAACCAATGGGATCATCCGTTGCTGGGACACAGGCAGCTGGCCCCTCTAACATCCTTGGTTGCTAGGATTCAAGCAGCTGCCATCATCCTAGCAATCAAAAAGGGGGGGGGGTAGACACATCTAGGATATCTAGGATAAGGATCTGGTATGAATGAATTTTGGGGGGGACCCAACATCATTTATTTTTTATTGTGCACCATAACAACCAATGGCTGTGTGGTCGCCAGCATCCTAGAAACCAATGGGATCATCCGTTGCTGGGACACACGCAGCTGGCCTCTGTAACATCCTTGGTTGCTTGGATTCAGGCGGCTGTCATCATCCTAGCAATAAAAGGGGGGGGGGGGGTAGTCACGACTAGGATATCTAGGATAGGGATCTGGTATGAATGAATTTTGGGGGAACCCCACATCATTTATTTTTTATTGTGCACCATAACAACCAATGACTATGCGGCCCCCAGCATCCTAGCTACCAATGACATCTTCCATTGCTAGGGCACAGGCAAGCAGCCCTTACAGCATCCTTGGTTACGAGGATTCAGGCGTCTGCCATCATCCTAGCAACCAACAAGGGGGGGGGGGGCAGACACATGGTCCAGAGTGGGTAGCTGCCTCATTTAGTAGTGGCAGTTAAACTGCCACGAAATATATGACTTCCTGCCGCAACCAGAGGTGCGCTTCGGCAGGCGGAGTAACAGGCTACTTAGTTCGTCCGTTCTGTGATCGGCCAGACTTCTCTGTGATAACGATGTTACTCTGACTTGAACCACATCCCGAGTTACCAGAATAGAGGTGAAAATATTCCAATGGGGACACCTGTTCTGGTGACAGCTGTTTAAGAAGAGGAACTCCCCTCACTTTGGACAGGTTTCCTCTTACTTTCTGTTGTGTCTCTGGGACAGGAAGTGATGGGAAATCATTCTGATGGGACATAGTACAGAAAAAGAAGACAGGGGTTCTAACAATGTCATACTCTTTACAAAACTAAAAGAAAAAAAAAATTATTACTTGGGAGTAGGAAGACCTCCCCAGCAACTATAGATCCCCTCCAGCAACAATAGATCTTCCTCAGCAACAATAGATCATCCCAATTTACATCTCTGTGTTGTAATAACATGCATTGCCTTCAGGCTGGGTTCACACTACAGAAAAGACATGTGCATGACGAAAAAAAATTGTTTAGTTTCCTTTCGATTCGTTAATCTAGTTATTTAATTTAGTTTAATTCATATTTGGAATTTTTCCGAAACGTCTTCAAATTTAACGATTTTTTTTTTAGATTCAAAATGATCAAATCGATACATTTTGGAATCAGTCGAAATGAAAATGTTATGTTGTTTTCAATTTTGAATGCAGCAAAGTGAACAAGCAAAAGAAAAATCTTCATCAAATGATTGCAATGGGGGTTGAATTACTAAAGGCAAGAAGACGGTGCACTTTGGAAAGTGCACTTGCTCCAGAGCTTAGTAAATGAGCAGAAGCTCTGCTGACTTTCATCATCCAATCATGTGCAAGCAAAAATGCTGTTTGTTTTATCTTCCTTGCACGTGATTGGGTGTTCTTTGCAATGTGAAGCTTCACCTCATTTACTAAGCTCTGGAGCAGCTGCACTTGCAGAGTGCAATTGCACTTTCCAAGGTGCACAGTCTATTGGCCTTTAGTAAATCAACCCCCATGACTCTTTGTGGTTGATTTACTAAAGGCAACTAGACTGTGCACTTAGCAAAGTGCAGTTGCACTTTGCAGGTGCAATTGCGTCAGAGCTTAGTAAATGAGGTAAAGCTTCACTTTGCAAAGAACACCCAATCACGTGCAAAGGAAAATTTAAAAAAAGTAAGTTTGCTTGCACGTGATTGGATGATGGAAGTCAACAGAGTCAACATTTACTAAGCTCTGGAGTAACTGCACTTTCCAAAGTGCACAGTCTATTTGCCTTTAGTAAATCAACCCGTCTTTGATTTCGGCATTTTGTGTAGTTAGAATTCGACTGGCATTCCATGTAAAATTTGATTCGAATTTCAGCCGAATTTCGTTACGTTATTCGGAGCATTCTGTAAAATTTGTTTATATTGTTACTCAGGTATCCGGATATATCCGAATCTCCGAATGACGAAAAATTAGTCCGAATATTAATTCCGAACTAAACGAACCGCGCATGTCTACTATAGAACGCAGCGGCTCACGGCAGGCGTCCGGTGCGTCTCCATTCACCGTTTCTGGTCCGATTTCAGCCAGAATTTTGGGGCTGAATTCCTACCTGAACCGGACCAAAAGACGCACACAGGGCCCCTTGTGTCCATTCGCTCCGGAGCCGCATCGGAGAGACGCGAACCGGCTCCATGCGGGGAAACCCACATCCAATTCGCAATAGTGTGAACCCGGCCTAAAAGCAACCCTTTTGAGATGAATGGGCTGCCAAGACACCCCCTAAAGTACCGAAAATCGGACATGACCCTTTTTTTTTGGTAACGCAACGCATTACGACGCACTGCTGTTTGTTTGCGATGCTCTGTCTTAGTGCATTGGGGCGCCATTTAAAAGAATTAGCACCTCAACCAAGCAATTATTTTTTTTTTTTAGCTCTTTTTTGTTTTTTAGTAGAGCGTTTTTGGAGCGGATCCATGATTGATCAGGTGTGAACGCATCCTAAAGGTTCACCGCCATATTGTGCACCAAATAATATTGTCCCAAACGTGCTGTCCTGAACAGGGGCTTCCATTTGTTGGCCATTAAGTACGTTTCATGATTTCATGCATAGGAATTGCCTGGCGGTGGTCACGTAGCGGCTGATAAAGTTGATCTGCGGTGGTGGTGGTGGGGGGGGGGGGGGCTGTGCAGGCGGATGGCACCTGTCAACGATTAATAAGTACAGGTCATTCTTCTCCTCTGATGGCTGTCAGACTCTGAACTTGCCATTGAATCTGTCCCGTAGACGTTGTGCTGACAGTTGGCTTCTATCTTTGTATGAGGTCGCTGTGTCCTCCTTCACAATGCGTCCACTTTCATCGCCAGAAATATATACGACGCGGCCGGAGCCTCCATTGTTAAGGACAAAGGATAGGAAAGTTAAAAAGGACTAATGCACTCAAATGATGGGCTGTTCATAAACTGTTTCATATCAAAGGATAATATTTACAGTCAACCAATAACAAGGGAAATACATTATACAACATCACAAATGTAACCAAAAAACCAAACAAACATATATATATTTTCACAATATGAGCGCCTTTATTATAGTGATAACAACATACGTCCAAAGAGTACATACAGTCAGGTCCATAAATATTGGGACATCGACACAATTCTAATCTTTTTTGGCTCTATACACCACCACAATGGATTTGAAATTAAACAAACAAGATGTGCTTTAACTGCAGACTTTCAGTTTTAATTTGAGGGTATTTTACATCCAAATCAGGTGAACGGTGTAGGAATTACAACAGTTTGTATATGTGCCTCCCACTTTTTAAGGGACCAAAAGTAATGGGACAATTGGCAGCCGTTCCATGGCCAGGTGTGTGTTATTCCCTCGTTATCCCATTTACAAGGAGCAGATAAAAGGTCCAGAGTTCATTTCAAGCGTGCTATTTGCATTTGGAATCTGTTGCTGTCAACTCTCAATATGAGATCCAAAGAGCTGTCACTATCAGTGAAGCAAGCCATCATTAGGCTGAAAAAAAAACAAAACAAACCCATCAGAGAGATAGCAGAAACATTAGGTGTGGCCAAATCAACTTACTTTATTTTTTCCCTTGGATATTTATTATAGCAAAAAGTAAAAAATATATATATTTTTTTTTTTTCAAAATTGTCGCTCTTTTTTTGTTTATAGCGCAAAAAATAAAAACTGCAGAGGTGATCAAATACCACCAAAAGAAAGCTCTATTTGTGTGTGTGTGTGTGGGGGGGGGGCGACAATTTTGTTTTGGGTGCAACGTTGCACGATCGCGCAATTGTCAGGTAAAGCGACCCAGTCCTGTATCTCAAAAAATGGCCTGGTCAGGAAGGGGGTAAATCCTTCTGGGGCTGAAGTGGTTAACACCCTGGCTCCCAGGCTTGGCATGCATTTTGTAAGTGGGTAGAGTAGCGGGTAGGTCACTCGTCTGACGCGGGACAGTGCTTAGCATCACGGAAAGGTCCTGGAGGAGTAGAGAAAGTGCAGGTACATGCCATCCTTCCTGGAAGTCTCCCCATTTGGGTACAGACCGGCCAGGCCACATTCCACTCCTCGGGACGGACTCTGAACCATCAGTCTGCTGTCATATTGCCATTACATCCTGTGAGTGCTTCCGGTCGGGCTGACTTTCCGTTGGTTCTGCTTTGTATTGCTGGACTTCTGCTACTTGGACTCTGTGTGTTTTATGCACATTGTATCTCACGCCTACCCATACGGTGTTAGGAAGTGAATAGGGCTCAGGGGCAATGGGTGACTTGAGGGAGGGACTTTAACCACTTCAGCCCTGGAAGATTTTACCCCCCTTCCTGACCAGAGCATTTTTTGCGATTCGGCACTGCGTCGCTTTAGCTGACAATTGCGCGGTCGTGCCACGTTGCACCCAAATAAAATTGACGTCCTTATTTTCCCATAAATAGAGCTTTCTTTTGGTGGTATTTGATCACCTCTGCGGTTTTTATTTTTTGCGCTATAAACAAAAAAAGAGCGACAATTTTGAAAAAAAAAAAGCAATATTTTTTTACTTTTTGCTATAATAAATATCCCCAAAAAATATATAAAAAAATAATTTTTTCCTCAGTTTAGGCCGATATGTATTCTTCTACATATTTATGGTAAAAAAAAAATCGCAATAAGCGTATATTGATTGGTTTGTGCAAAAGTTATAGCGTCTACAAAATAGGGGATAGATTTATAGCATTTTCATTAGAATTTTTTTTTTTGACTAGTAATGGCGGCGATCTGCGATTTTTAGCGTGACTGCGACATTGCGGCAGACAGATCAGACGCTTTTGACACTATTTTGGGACCATTGTCATTTATACAGCGATCAGCGCTATAAAAATGCACTGATTACTGTGTAAATGACACTGGCAGGGAAGGGGTTAAACACTAGGGGGGCGATCAAGGGGTTAAATGGGTCATAGGGAGTGATTCTAACTGTAGGGGGGATGGGTTACCACTGACATGACAGCGATCACTGCTCCTGATGACAGTAGATCTCTGTCATGTCACAAGGCAGAACGGGGGAAAATGCCTTGTTTACATAGGCATCTCCCCATTCTGCCTCTCCACACCGCAATTGTGGGCCGCCGGCAAACATCGAGTTCCCGGGACCCGCGGGCACGCTCCCGCGTCGTGCAGCAGATCGCCCGATAGGCGGCAAATTCAAAGGGACGTACC
This sequence comes from Aquarana catesbeiana, assembly GCF_042186555.1. Lineage (NCBI taxonomy): Eukaryota > Metazoa > Chordata > Amphibia > Anura > Ranidae > Aquarana > Aquarana catesbeiana. The sequence goes on along the minus strand of NC_133327.1, from coordinate 679,079,427 downwards.
TGTACGCCCGTTTGCCTGCCTGTGCCATTCTGCCGACATATATCTGTATGCGGTGGTCGTCAAGCGGTTAAAGTGGTTGTAAACCCACTTTCAAAAAAAAAAAACACCTGCAAGACAAAGGCATAATGAGCTGGTATGCATAGAATACTCACCTGAGATCGAAGTCCTCACTGCGATACAGCACCGGCCGGCAACATCACTCCCGGGGGTTACTTCCGGTTATCCCGGCTCCGGCGCTGTGATTAGCCGTGATGACGTCACTCCCACGCACATTTCTGAACTGTAAAGCTAGCCTTCCACATCATGTAGGAATGTAGGAAGGTGGAACAAAGTACTACAAGTATTTTGTCCCCTGGGGGGGACAGAATGCTGTAATAAAAAAAAAAGAAAAAAAAAAAAGAAATAAGACTTCTTTAACCACTTCAGCCCCAGAAGGATTTTTCCCCTTAATGACCAGAGGCATTTTTTGCGATTCGACACTGCGTCACTTTAACTGACAATTGCGCGGTCGTGCGACGCTGTACCCAAACATAATTGACGTCCTTTTTTTCCCCACAAACAGAGCTTTCTTTTGGTGGTATTTGATCACCTCTGAGGTTTTTATTTTTTGCGCTATAAACAAAAAAAGAGCGACAATTTTTTTTAAAAAAAGCAAGATTTTTTACTTTTTGCTATAATAAATATCCCTCAGTTTAGGCCGATTTTAATTCTTCTACATATTTTTTGTAAAAAAAAATTACAATAAGCGTATATTGATTGGTTTGCGCAAAAGTTATAGCGTCTACAATATAGAGGATAGATGTATGGCATATTTATTTATTTTTTTATTAGTAATGGCGGCGATCTACGTTTTTTAGCGGGACTGCGACATTGCGGCGGACAGATCGGACGCTTTTGACACATTTTTGGGACCAGTGACATTCATACAGCGATCAGTGCTATAAAAATACACTGATTACTGTGTAAATGTCACTGGCAGGGAAGGGGTTAACACTAGGGGGCGATCAAGGGGTTAAATGTGTTCCCTCGTGTGTGTTTCTAACTGTGGGGGGGAGGGATTGACTAGTAGACATGTGCGCCGTTAATAAACTTGTTTCGTTTCGTTTCGTATTAGAATTAATTTGTATTTCGTAATTTGTGTCCAAAATTCAATTTTGATTCGTACGAAATACGAATTTTCGTTCGTATTTTCGGAACAATTACGAATGTTCGTTATGATGAATTTATCATTATGAGGGGCTCCCACCATCCCTGTGCTGTGCTGACTTCCTGGGTTATTTAACTTCATCATAACGAATAATCGTAATTAACGAACATTCTCATTTCTGTTGTAACGGAATTTGGATCCGAATTCGTAAACGAAATTTCGTACAAAATTCGGAAGCACAGCAATTCATATTTCGGATCCTCCCGAATGTACAAATGATGGAAATTCGTACGAATTTTCGATTCTTACGAAACTAATCGCACATGTCTACTGATTAGAGGAGGAGCCAGATCGCTGTTCCTAACTAGTAGAAACAGACGATCTGTCTCTCCTCTCCTGTCAGAACAGAGATGTGTGTGTGTTCACACACACACATCCCCGTTCTGGCTCTCATGCCCGCGATTGCACACATCGCACCCGCCGGCCACGCGCATCGGGTCCCCCGTATTCTATAGCTGTTTAAAGGGCCGGTGTACAGCTATGGCAATTTGGGCAGGAGAGCCGATCTGCCGCAGTATGTTGACGGTGGCTGCTCGGCTAGCGGTTATAGCTCCAGCTGGTGGAAGTGACGAGTAAGAGTGCTGACAGGCACCGTTTTCCACATTCATATATTTCAGGTACTATTATAGCGCTGTCAATTTATGCAGCGCTTTACACATACTGTATATATTGTGCATTCAGTACACATACTAGGGTCAATTCAGACAGGAGCCAGTTAACCTACTGTAGCACCCTCTAGTGTAGAGTGCTGGATTTTACATAGTTGTAGCTGTAGTATAAGAAAATTTAGCCTGGTTGAGAGTTTGTATCTGGGTCAGGGTAAGTGACTCAGGGAGGCTGGATGACTCATCAAGCAGCACCTCTGGTACCTCCCCCTACTTGATGGAACTTTGGAGAAAGTAGAAGAATGGGAGGGAGGTTAGGAGGAGCTTCCTGGAGTATTGAGGAGGGCCCCAGCCAATCACCAGCAGGTGGGCTGGCAGGGGGAGGGCACCTCTTGAATACACTGGGTCAGGCCAGACAGGGGCAGTCGGGTGGACAATGGGGAAGGAGTGCTGAGGAGGCTGTCGGTGGCCCTTGTGGGAGCCCTCTAGTCTCGGGCCAGGGCTTGAGTGCTGGAGGGATCCTCTTAAGACACACGGAGGAGTCCTGTCCCGGATGCACAGGAGCAGGTGTGAGGACAGCAGGAGAGAGAGTCAGCACATCCAAGAGTTCCCCAGGAGAAGACAGCCGGGTGGGCTGGTGAGTATAACAGTCTGAGAGCACTGTGGGAAGTAGCCAGGAGGGCTAGAGAAAGGGGCAGCTGCAGCCAGGTGGGTTGGCAGTGCCTGAAGAGGTGGTACTGGGCTCAGTATCCAGGGGAATCTAAGCTGGGCACTGGACTCTGCTACACAACTAAAGGGGCCCGGGGTCCATGCCTGTAAAGGGCCGCTACTACAGAATCGGACTATCCAGGGGAATCTAGGCTGGGCACTGGACTCTACTACACAACTAAAGGGGCCTGGGGTCCCCGCCTGTAAAGGGCCGCTACTGCAGAATCGGATTATCCAGGGGAATCTAGGCTGAGCACTGGACTCTACTACACAACTAAAGTGGCCCAGGGTCCCCGCCTGTAAAGGGCCGCTACTACAGAATCGGACTATCCAGGGGAATCTAGGCTGGGCACTGGACACTACTACACAACTAAAAGGGCCCAGGGTCCCCGCCTGTAAAGGGCTGCTACTACAGAATCGGACTATCCAGGGGAATCTAGGCTGGGCACTGGACCTTACTACACAACTAAAGGGGCCCGGGGTCCCCGCCTGTAAAGGGCCGCTACTGCAGAATCGGACTATCCAGGGGAATCTAGGCTGGGCACTGGACTCTACTACACAACTAAAGGGGCCCAGGGTCCCCGCCTGTAAAGGGCTGCTACTACAGAACCGGACTACACTTTTTCTTCAGTCAGATTCATAGTCCAGGTGCCAGCTGAAAGTTCTACAAGCAAGTTTAGTCCTGGAGGAAGAAAGAAGTGTAAGTAGCCTGTACATAGGAGAGTTGTCCCTACAGAGTTTAAAGTCAAGTGGGAATCCCATATTTATCCCTATCCAATTTTTATCCCCTCAACAAAAATACAAAGCAAGTACTGGACTGTTTCCTGACTGAAGTATGCCTGTGAAGATGCGGTATGCCTGGCTGTACCGGGTGGGGGATCCACTTTCACCAGCGGCTCCTTAGGGGGTGCGCCACACTACCAGCATGTCTTTGGAGTAGTGTGTGAGAAGACCCACACAAGCACAGGGAGAACATGCAAACTCCAGGCTTGTAGTGCTATGGTTGGAATTAGAACCGGTGTTCTATCGATTTGTGCATTTCGTCAAAAAGTGCCCGCGCATGCGCAGAACCCAAGGGCAATCCAGCTGATTTCCCGATCAGCTGGAGTGACGTCACCATAGCACATGCGCACATCGTAGGAGGCTTTTTTTTTACGGGAGATACCATTTCACAGGCACAATTGAAAGCTATGCAAAGAGCGGAGGGACACCGTTAGATGTCAGATTGTGCCTCACTGTTGCGGGGCGGGTTGTAGGTGTTTTGAAGGGCGGGTTTTGTCTGCGTTGCAACCCGCCCTTAGACACAGGCAAAACCCGCCCTGCAACAATGACAAAACCGGACCTTGAGCACACTGTAAACCCGCGGCGCAATAGCGATATGAGGTAGCTGCCATAACCCCGGTATCCCCGCTTTCGTGCGGTGGTCGGCTACAAGATAAAAGTGGTCTCTGTGGCAGATTCGCTGCGAGATCACTTTTATCGGTGGCGGGAGAGGGTCCCCCTCCCGCCGCGATCCGGTGCCCTCCGCCGCGATCCGGAGCCGTTGGAGTGACTATCCCCTAGCTGTGCATGGAGATGAGTGAGGGGAAGATGGCGCCCACTTGTCTCCATGACACTGCAGGGCGGAAGCGACGTCAAGATGTCACTTCCACCCATACGTCTTAAAGGCATATTTTTTTCAATGTCATTTTTTTAAATCACTTTTTTTTTCTTTTTGACCCCCCAGATGCTTTTTTCTATTACAAGGGATGTTTACATTCCTTGTAATAGGAAAAAAAGTGACACAATTTTTTTTTTAAACAGTGTAAAAATAAATAATATCATGTAAAATAAATAAGAAAAAAAAAAAATTATTTTTTAAATGCCCCGTCCCGACGAGCTCGCACGCAGAAGCGAACACATGCGTGAGTAGCACCCGCATACGAAAACAGTGCTCAAACCACACATGTGAGGTATCGCCACAATTGGTAGAGCGAGAGCAATAATTCTAGCCCTAGACCTCCTCTGTAACAGAAAACATGCAACCTGTAGAATTTTTTAAACGTCGCCTATGGAGATTTTTGAGGGTAAAAGTTTGACGCCATTCCACAAGCGGGCGCAATTTTGAAGCGTGACATGTTGGGTACCAATTTACTCGGCGTAACATTATATTTCACAGTATAAAAAAAAAATTGGGCTAACTTTACTGTTGTCTTATTTTATTTAAAAAAGTGAATTTTTTTCAAAAAAAGCGCACTTGTAAGACCGTTGCGCAAATACAGTTTGAAAAAAAGTATTGCAATGACCGCCATTTTATTCTCTAGGGTGTTAGGAAAAAAAAACAATATATAATGTTTGGGGGTTTCTAGCAAAAAAAAAAACAGTTTTAAACATGTAAACACCTAAAATCCAAAACGAGGCTGGTCCTTAAGTGGTTAAGGGACGGTGGCAGGGGGTGTGTCCTATGCCTACATACTTTTGCTGATAGGTGTCCCTCATTCCCATCTCAAAAAGTTGGGAGGTATGATAACATTACATTTTCACTTGCCCCCCCACCCCTCTGAAACAGTAGTAATAGCACATAATAACAACAACCATATAATCTATGTCAGTGGTCATCAATCCTGTCCTCAGGGCCCACTAACAGGCCAGGTTTTATGTATTACCTTGGGGAGATGCACACTAGAATACTGCAATCCCCGAGCAGCAAATTAAATCGCCTGTGATGTATTTCAGTTATCTTGCAAACCTGGCCTGTTAGTGGGTCCTGAGGACAGGGTTGATGACCACTGATCTAGAACATGGGCATGAGCAAGGTAATGTTTTGTTAAAATTCGAGGGCTGTACCCAAAGTAATGCAAAAGTGGGCAAAACTTTTTTTTTTTCTTTTTAATAACTTCGAATCTAGATAGATGACACCATTGATATGAGCAATGCCTTGTTTTTGGAGACTCTTGTAAATGGTGTCATCTCTGAACTCTCTGTAGCCTTCAATGGATGTCAGGCAGCCTGCACCCCTCCTTCATCAAGAACTCAATGATTGCTTCTGCTTGGAATCCATTATTTAACTGCAATGAAAAAGAAAAAGAGTTACTAAAGAAGAAGAGTTACTAAAGAAGAAGAGTTACTCTACCAGCATGTGAAATTTGAACCGCCTATGTAAGTTCATAAAAAAGCCATGCCCGTTTTTGCATTACTATTAGTACAGCCCTTCTCCAATCCTTCTCCAGGAGGCCACCATCTTTTTTCAATTTTTAAAATTCAATTTTTAGTTATCGCTTTTTGGACAAAGATCCTCCCTTCTCCAGTCGCTTCACCCTGACCACCCTCCAACTTGGGGTCCAGAGCATTATGACATCACGTTCATACTACATGACTTGCCATGCACTCCTCTGTGTTCCCAATGGAAAATTCCTGGTGAAGCCATGGGCGTCTGCAGAATTTTTTTCAAGGGGGGGGGGGGGGGGGGGCGCTTCGGCAGCGGCGATGCACAGTCGCATTGAACCCTTTCTTCGACCGCTACTGGGGGTTAAAAGCGTCCCGCTAGCGGCCGAATAGCGCCGCTAAAGCGATGATAAAGCGCCGCTAAAACTAGCGCCGCTTTACCGATAACGCAGCCAGATGGCAGTGTGAAATAGCTCTTGAGATAATTCAGCTTCACTTTGTATGGAAGTTACTCAGTCTCAGGCATACCATGCCCATATAAATATAGCCTAGAGAATCTACATCTTTTCTATATTGCAATACATCTGTTGTGGCCATATTTTGATGTTGATGAAAACAACCTATACATTATTGCAATATAAAAAAGATGTAGATTCTCTAGGCTATATTTATATGGGCATGGTATGCCTGAGACTGAATAACTTCCATACAAAGTGAAGAAGATTATATAACACACAAATATCTTTTCCAGCAATAGCTCAGCTGTCCAACTTTCCAAGCAATATATATATATCTAAATTCTCCTCCTAACTGGCACTGCTGTTACCTGTGGTTCTTCAGGATTTCCTCCTGTGATGCGATTGGCCCAGGCACTGGCAGCGTATTCTCGGCCACTGACTGATTGCACGCACCTGTGGGAGGAGCCGGCGTCGCGCCGACCAGATCCGCATAGCGCCGTACATACACAGGCAGGCAGCCAATCACGGAACAGCCGAGATGTCGAGCAGAGGCCCGAGCGGCAGAGCCAATCCGATGATCGGGCCGGGGGGTGAGGGAGGGAGGGATGGATGTCTGTATTATCTGTGATAAGTCGGAAAAGAGAGCAGCCCCAGGCCAGCAGACTCAGAAAAGAAGTCAGCGGCGGCCGCGGCAGCCATTGCAACACAGGGCAACTGTCTTCAACACCTTCTTACGATTCCAGGTGGGGGGGGGCAATTGCCCCTCCTTGCTATATGCTGCAGATGCCCATGGGTGGAGCCCAAACACACCATGGGTTGTAGTATGCTGGAATTGTCCTGCATGATGTATTTTTGGTGGGCTGAGCTAAGTTTTGCTATTTGAGTCAAAATAACCCTTTCAAAAACCAAAAGCTTGTGAAGACACCTTAATGTGGTGGACATAAATGAGTTGTAATGTAAATGAGCCCTAAAAGTAGATGTAACTTGGTTATTTTACTGGACTTATGTAGCGTACACACAAGCGGACTTTTCGACCGGTCTGGTCTGACGAACCGAGTACGGCGGACAATCCGATCGTGTGTGGGCTTCATCGGACCTTCAGCGGACTTTTCCAGTCGAAAATCTGACGGACTTTAGATATGAAACATGCTTCAAATCTTTCCGACAGACTCGAGTCCGATCGAAAAATCCGCTCGTCTGTATGCTAGTCCGACAGACGAAAACCCACGCTAGGGCAGCTATTGGCTACTGGCTATCAACTTCCTTATTTTAGTCCGGTCGTACGTCATCACGTACGAATTCGACAGACTTTGGTGTGATCGTGTGTAGGCAAGTCCGTTCATTCAAAAGTCCGTCAGAAGTCTGTCAAAAGTCTGACGAAAGTCCGCCGGAATGGCCGTCGGACTTTTGTTGCCGAAAATTCCGCTTGTGTGTATGCGGCCTTAGTCATTACCCTGTAGGTGTTTTCTGCCTTCAGATGGGGCTTCATCTTTCTTGTCTTCTAGCCTGCCCCGTGATCCTTTCTCTTGAAATTCCCCATGCTCCCCTGCTGCTCCTTCCTCTATGGGGTGTTGAGTCAAACCCTGTGCAAGCTCCATGTTGGATGATATTGGAGCTTACATAGGGATAATTACCTTGTTCGATACTGGCAAATGGCAAGCACTATATCCTTTGAGGAGGTCACATGCTTCCTCATACCCAGAAGCGCCATGTATTTTGGGTTTGCTCTAGTGGAGATAGGTGTGATGTAAGGGTAAGTATAGCATGTGTCAGGGTTTGAAATAGCAAGAGCCCATCCAGGTCAAAGTGATAGGGTTTCTTTAAGGCACAACTCCAGCCTCATTTTTATATTGTTACAACATCTGCCATTTGGGTACAACGCTCTGTGTCTATCTTCAACAAGATGTGAGAGGAACTCTCCTGAGTGGGGACACAGATAGCCACATTCCTGTTATATCAAAAAATGTTTTTGATTGAGTTCCACCATGAAGTGTGCTATTTCAGCAGCTCCAGGGTAAATCTCATGGACTGCAAATTTGGAACCTGTAAAAGCCCCAGTCAGATTGACGTTGTCTGGGAAACTTCAAATCTGCATCTCTGGAGGCCTCAGTGTGGCTCTCATTGAGTCCCCGTTGGGCCCCATTCAGCTCCCGCATATAGTAGGTGCTGGTGGCTGCAGTGTGGGCAGACTGAACCATAAAGGACAAAGCTGTAATTCAGCTGTTGAATGGCTATTAAAATCCTGTGTGAGCTTCTTATGCCGCATTTCTGTGCCCTCTTCCCAGGCTGGGGTAGCCAGGGAGATCTGGACCCTCATCCATACACGTCCCTCGCCACTGCAGGCCGTTACTCATCATCCCTGAGGGCTCCGATGTGCTAGACAACTGCATTCATTAGATACAATGCTGAGGGGTAGAGGACGGTCACTTTCCTGAAAGGATGGCTGCAGAGTACCCAGCTTTTGAGCAGCCCAGCTTCGGCATGGAAGTCAGTAAAGTACATTGTATCCATATTGTACTGTATCCACTCAATACAGCCTTGTGTTAGCTGCACAAGTCCTGCTCTGAAAGAGAACATGTGCAAAGTAACAGGTTCTCTTGGGAGCAGGGAGGCCTAATGCCGCGTACACACAAGTGGACTTTTCGGGCAGACTTGGTCTGGCGGACCGGACTCTGTCGGACAATTCGATCGTGTGTGGGCTCCAGCTGACTTTTTTTTCCCCCAAAAGTCTGACGGACCTAGAAATAAAACATGTCTCAAATCTTTCCAACGGACTCGAGTCCAGTAGAAAAATCCGCTCGTCTGTATGCTAGTCCGACAGACAAAAACCGACACTAGGGCAGCTATTGGCTACTGGCTATCAACTTCCTCATTTTAGTCCGGTCGTACGTCATCACGTACAAATCCGTTGGACTTTGGTGAGATCGTGTGTAGGCAAGTCCGTTCGTTCAAAAGTCAGTCGGAAGTCCGTCAGAAAGTCTGTCGGAAAGACCATCGGACCAGTCCGGTCGAAAAGTCCGCCCGTGTGTATGCGACATAAGGAGCACATACCCACACCCTCCCATGTGCTGCCCGGTATACCTGCTGGAGAGAGAGACAAACCCAATATTTCTGGGTATGGAGGGACACATGGCTCTTTCCATTGACTCCCCCAGTAGGGATAAGTAAAATTGAGAGTTTTCATTTCCTTGAGCTTTCGATGAAAATTGTGAGATTTCCTTTAGCCTGGTTTCACACTTGTGCGGTGCGAATTGAAGCTCAGGTTTCACTGGGGAGATAACAATCTCCTGTTCAACGGATTCATTGCGTTTTTGCTCAGGATTAGAGAGCAGGGAGAGGGGGAGGGAGGGGGGGGGAAAGGGGGAGGTGTAGTGAGGAGAAAGAGAAAATCCTTGTTCAGAACGCAATGCATCTGCGAATCAGATGCGTTCCCATAGGAGATAATAGGCTTGTAGTTCGCACCGCAATGCCCAAAAAACGCACACGTTTTTTGTGCAATGCGCAGTGCGAATGCAACGCACATATGTGAACCAGATGCATTCATATGAATGTATTTTAAAATGTCCTGCGAATTAGATGCGGTGTAAGCCGCATCTAATTCGCATAGGTGTGAACCCGGGCTTAAAAAAATTGGAATGATTGGACATGGTGACATTAATGTGGTTTTTAGGGTTTCTAAGGGTGTTTGTTAGGGTTACAAAAGCTCATTTCACCTATCTTTGACCTGTTCTCCTAACAAAATACAAGGAAGGAAAAAAACAGCAAAAAAAAGGAAATTCAAACATGATTGTACACTCCTCCCCTTTGAGTGATGCAGATTGAACAGTGTGGCAGGCTAAACATCTTAGGGTCTAGTCCTTGGTGTATGATGGAGAGAAAAATAAGTTGGGCTCCAGTCACTTCAGTCTTTTTACCTTTTAGGCGGGGTTCACATAGGTGCGAATTGGATGTGGCTTTCACCGCATCCAATTCGCACGACAGTGGAGCTGGTTTACACATGTCCGGGGCGGCCGCAGTGCAAATTCCAAAAGGGTCCTGTGCGTTTTTGGGCCCGGTTCAGGTGAAAATTCAGGCAAAAATTCGGGCCTGAATCGCTCCTGAACCTGGTGAACAGAAACGCATCGGACCCCATGCTGGGAACCGCGGCCGCACATTTGTGAATCTGGCCTTTCTGCCAAACTCAATTCTTTTGGGGTTGCAGGAAACACAAAATAGCATGAAAATAGGACCTGTATTCCTTGACCTCTCATATCATAGAACAATAAAATAGTTCTATACCTATATGTTCTACCTTGATTTGCCATTGTCCAAATGTGTGGGCTGAGACCCAATCAGTTAATCGGTACTTTTTTGGACCTTAAGCTATATTCCCCTTCTCTGGGGCCTACACTGTATGTTTCTATGTTTTGTTAATGTTTTCTTAGCTTTTACCAATAAAATATTTGAACAAGAACATAGGACCTGTATTCTGAAGTAGTAGTTGGCCCTTTTAAGAAAAGTCTTTTGGTATTTTCTGACCCGGTGACACCAGCCAGACAGTTCTATGATCCTGTAGGACCAGCCATACTCTTCCCTCCAAGTTGCAGGGGATCTGTTACTAATAAATCTGGCTCTTGACCTTCTGAAAGCAGTCAAAAATATCTTGATTGGTGGGCAATAAATGCTACTTACAATGTCCAGTAGTAGCTTGTAGGCAGGCGCAGTCTACTTTCTCCACTCCAGGTAGTACTCTTCCACAGCAGCACTGTTGTTGGAGAGGAAGTAAAGAGGAACATGATTCTATGGTTTTCTGGGTCACTGGATAAGCTATCCTATTGGACACTGTCCCCCCCTGTGACCCTAGCAGCCCTCTTAGGTCAAGCAGAGCCTTTTTTTTGGCTCCCGGGCTTGGTGTGCTTTCTGCTGGTTAGTAAAGTAGGGATAGGTACCCCACCTGTTAGGGACAGGACTAGCGGTAAGGGAAAGGTTCCTGATGAGGAGGGAAACATAGGGTTGCGACTCCTTTGGACTTCATCCCATTTGGGTGCAAGACGTTCAGGCCGCATTTGTCTCTCTTAACAGACACTGTAGGTCCTGCTGATACCTGCTCACTTCACATTACTGGAAGCCATGAGTGCACCCAGTTGGGCAGCTTTTCCACTGGGTTTATTGGGAGCTATTGTACTATTTCAATACAAGTTCTTCGAGGTCACCACGCTGCACTCTACCTAGAAGCTTCTACCAAGCTCCTCTGTGACACACTTCGGCAAAAGACAAAGAAGAAAGTGCAAAAATAGGCCACCTCCATAAATATATGAAGACAAAAAAAAATAGGTAGTAATACGTATTACCAGGGGGGGCGGACTTTTTAGGCTGAGAAACACTGGAGAGGAAGTAACAGTATAAAATTATAAATTTATTGAAGGTTACAAATACATAAAAGTAAGAATGAAGATTATAACATAAATGCATCTATGAATATTGTGCAGTGAGCCCTTGTATGTCTACACGTTTCGCCGCTAGGCTTCCTCAGGACACGGCCAAGGTTCACAGACGAGACAGATAAGAGAATATGTTTCTCTATCTTGTTTGGAATGCACAATCATGTACAGTCACGATACGGTGGTTAATTCACTCAAAGGTTAAAGAAATATATTAGGTATCGCTGAATGTATGAACAGGGGCATGTGAATAGTATTCCTTATTTTGGGAATGGCCATCAGAGAGAGGAGGGCCATCAAAGTGTATCCCACAGTGAAACCTGGATTTGAATTCCAGTACTGCTGATGGCTATATATAGCCATTATTAATATATTAATGTTATATTAATATTCGCTATTGTCTTCCTGATTCTATTGTCTTCCTGATTCTCCTCCCAGCCAGACCCATCACCCGATTGGCCAAAAGGAGAAGTGATCCTATTGGCCGCCTCGGAGGAAGAGGCAGGAGGAAGGAGATGCACAACGGAAGCCGCTGTGATGCCTGAGGAGGAGGAGACACAAGGGAAGCCACTGCCTGGAGGAAGCGCTGCCCGCGACCTAGATGGGGTAAGTGTGGGACTGGTGACTGACCGACCGGTGACCTGACCGACTGGGGGGGGCGGCTGTGGGTGCATTGTTTGCCGACCCCCCCCAGAATATACCACCAGACACCACTGTCCAGCAGGTAGTTTAGGTTCTTTGGCCTCTGGCACATGTCCTAGGGTGCCATTTTGGCTCCCCCCCCGGTTGCCATGAGCAAAAGACCTAGTTTGCCCTTGAAGAGAGATGGATGGAAGGACGTTATGATGACGAGTACTCTGAGGTGATGAGGGACTTTGATGTTGTGGAGGGGAATCTGAAGCAATGGGGAGGGGGGTGCTGACTCTGTAATTGGGGATTCTGTGGTAATAGGGGCCTGTAATGCATAGGGGAGACTTTTATGTGATGGGGGACTCTGACATGAAGGGGGAACCTCTGATGTAATGGGGCCTCTGACGGAAAGGTGGAAATCTGATGTTAAGAGGGGCTCTAATGTGATGGGGAAACTTCTGTTGTTATGGGGGCCTCTGACATGAAGGGAAGACTCAGATGTGGAGGGTGGCTCTTAAGTGATGGAGGGGAACCTCTAATGTGAAGTTCATTTCATCAAGGCAATTGTGTGCGTTTCCCCAGGCTCAGTTTTCTCATTGATAAGTAAAATGTATGCTTTTTTGGACCTGGGTGCTGTAAGATTTTGGAAAGTTTTAAAGGGTGCCATAACTGAAAAAGGGTTGAGAAATGCTGCCTTAGGCTTGAGGCATGACCCAATTAGAGAGACTCTCCAAAAATACATCATCTCCAGACAGCAGCCCAGGAGGTAAAGAATGCACTGGAATGGTGCCCCAAATATTTATCATCTTCCCAAACCATACCTTTGTAAAATAACCTCAGTGATTGGTTGGGTCAGATACATATTCATAGCTCAGTCGATTGTTGCGATACCTCACATGTGTGGTCTGAACACTGTTTACATTTGCGGTCGCGACTTACGTGTGCGCCCGCTTCTGCGCGCGAGCATGGGACGCTTTAAATTTTTTTTCCTATTATGTCATTTTTATTTTAATTAAATTATATTTAATTGATTTTAATGAAATCATATTTATTTTTTATTTTTTTTTACACTGTCCCGTTAAAAAAAAAAATTCTGATCACGTTTATTGCTGTCAGAAGGAATGTAAACATCCCTTGTAATAATATTATATTAATAATAATAATATTATAATTATTATTAATTATTATTATTATTATTATTATTAATAATAATAATAATAATATTATTATTAATTATTATTAATTATAATTATTATTAATAATAATATAATAATAATAATAATATCCTTGTAATAGGCAGTGACAAGTACTCTCTATGGAGGAATCGGGGGTCTATAAGACTCCAAATCCCTCCTTTGCACTTAAAAACATTCAAAACACCAAGTTTGGTTGTTTTAAATACTGTCATTTTTTAAAAGTTGGCGCTCAGGCCTCCTGGTGGGAGGGGAGAGCCGGGGCGAGCCGCAGAAGGTGGCGGGCTTGTCCCCTCCCACTGCTTGAGATAGCAGACGAGTAGCTTTTTAGCCCAAAAAAGCTGACCACCGGCTCTAACAAACGGTACCGGTACAACCTCTTCAAGCCGAGGCCGCAGATTTGAATACAGTCGGCATGAAGGGGTTAAAACATCCGCGGGCCAGGTGCACGTGAATTGTACACAAATTCATCACGTGCACTGACGGGCTGGGCATTTAGCGGCGGGAAGGCCGGGTGCGGCCCACCGGCTGTAGGTTGCTGCCCCCTGCTGTACAAAGTGCCTAGTGATGCCCAAAAAAAAAAACACCCCAGGTGGCGCCCATTGAGGAGAGAAACACGGATGACATGAACCACCCTGTCACCTGGACCTGCCCCATTACCTTGGTGTCAATGTTCTAGGTCCACCATGTGTCCATGAATCTTTGTTCTGGGACCACCAAATGCCAGCGTGTCATTGTTCTGGGGCCCCCATGTGTCAGTGTATTTTGTCATTGTTCTGGAACCTCCAAATGTCAGTGTGTCATTGTTCTGGGGCCCCCATGTGTCAGTGTACTTTGTCATTGTTCTGGAACCTCCAAATGTCAGCGTGTCATTGTTCTGGGGCCCCCATGTGTCAGTGTACTTTGTCATTGTTCTGGAACCTCCAAATGTCAGCGTGTCATTGTTCTGGGGCCCCCATGTGTCAGTGTACTTTGTCATTGTTCTGGAACCTCCAAATGTCAGTGTGTCATTGTTCTGGGGCCCCCATGTGTCAGTGTACTTTGTCATTGTTCTGGAACCTCCAAATGTCAGCGTGTCATTGTTCTGGGGCCCCCATGTGTCAGTGTACTTTGTCATTGTTCTGGAACCTCCAAATGTCAGCGTGTCATTGTTCTGGGGCCCCCATGTGTCAGTGTACTTTGTCATTGTTCTGGAACCTCCAAATGTCAGCGTGTCATTGTTCTGGGGCCCCCATGTGTCAGTGTACTTTGTCATTGTTCTGGAACCTCCAAATGCCAGCGTGTCATTGTTCTGGGGCCCCCATGTGTCAGTGTACTTTGTCATTGTTCTGGAACCTCCAAATGTCAGCGTGTCATTGTTCTGGGGCCCCCATGTGTCAGTGTACTTTGTCATTGTTCTGGAACCTCCAAATGTCAGTGTGTCATTGTTCTGGGGCCCTCAGCTGTCAGTGTGTCATTATTCTAGGACCCCCAAGTGGTCAGTGTTCTGGAACCTTCAAATGTCAGTGTTTAATTTTTTCGGGGCTGTTAAGTATCAGTGCGTCATTGTTCTGAATCCCCGTAATATCAGTGTGTCATTGGGACCTCCAATTGTAAGCGTTTCATTGTTCTGGTACTCCATTGTATCAGTGTGGGGGCACCTCTGTTGTCATGGGGGCCTCTGACATGAAGGGAAGACCCAGATGTCTTCTGGCCTCTATTACATAGTTAGTAAGGTTGAATAAAGACACCAGTCCATCCAGTTCAACCTGAGTGAGTGTCTACAATTGTCCCTATCCCTGTGCATTGTGTCTCATTAAAATGCTCATCTATTATATTATTATTTATTTAAGGTACCCATATAGCGCCGTCAATTTACACAGCGCTCCACACATCCAAGGTCCCCAACTCACATTCATATAGTAGGGCCAATTATGGACAGAAGCCAATTAACCTACCAGCATGTCTTTGGAACGTAGGAGGAAACAGAAGGAGACCCGTGCAGGCACAGGGAGAACATGCAAACTCCAGGCAGGTAGTGTCGTGGTTGGGATTCTACTGCTAGGCTACCCACTACACCACTGTGCCACCGTGAAGTTAATTCCATCAAGGCAGTTGTGTGCATTTCCCCAGGCTCAGTTTTCTCGTTGCAAAGTAACATTTATGCTTTTTTTGGACTTGGGTGCCGTAAGATCTTGGAAAGTTTTAAAGGGTGCCATAACTGAAAAAAGGTTGAGAAATGCTGCCCTAGGCTGAGGCATGACCCAATTAGAAAGACTCTCCAAAAATACATCATCTCCCAGGAGGTAAAGAATGCACCGTCGAATGAGAGAGACAAGGGGTTTTGGACTTTATATGAAGCAAGAACCAAAGAGGTACCTGCCTCCATCCCTGTCATTGGTTCGAAGAAAGGGAAAGAGCAAAAAATGGGACTTTATATGAAGCACACAACAGAGAATAAAGAAGTCAAGTGACTGGGAAGTTATGTTTATTTGTATAGTATATAATCTCTTATAGGGCATATTGGGCATAAAACCTCTAAGCAATACATTTTGGATCACTTTCAACATAAGTTACATAATAATCCACAATACAATAGACATTCATATATAATACACGCATAATTGGCAACTGATACATCTATATACATAGTCATGGTAGAATTAGAGCCTAAGTGGCCTGAATGACCCTCCTAGATTCCTTTCAAGACAGAAAAAGGAAGGATAACAAAAGGGGGTAAAATAACAAAATTGCTGTAATAAATGCCATAACTGAAAAATAGGTTGAGAAATGCTGCCCTAGGCTGAGGCATGACCCAATTAGAGAGACTCGCCAAAAATACATCATCTCCAGGCAGCAGCCCAGGTGGTAAGGAATGCACTGGAATGGTGCCCCAAATATTTATCATCTTCCCAAACCATACCTTTGTAAAATAACCTCAGGGATTGGTTGGGTCAGATACATATTTATAGCTCAGCGATTGACCTTCCCACTCTCATTACTAGAACCTTCCACAACATTAAATTGTAGGAGCAATCAACACACTTGAGCTTGGGAGAACCAGCAGAGCCCAGAAAATGTAAACGGAGCTCAAGCTGGTTACAGCCCAGCTGAAAAACACACGAAATGTATTTAGGGACACAACAGCAAAGGACATTCAAATCAACAGTATACAAAGGACTATGGAAGTGTCTGGTAAAGGCATTTGAATGACATTTCGGTAGGTACATTAAAAATGAACTCCAGCCGAAACATGTTACTGATATTCATGTGGGTCCAGTGTCTCCTCATTGCCGGAGGCCATGTTACTTCACACTGGACCCCACATGTGGAGGGATAACGTCCTTTCATCTGCCAGTGGCACTGACTACAGAGCCATTTTGAGGGCAACAGCTGTCTCTTACTTGTGCAGCTAATCCTCATATTCCTGCACCAATGCTTGTGCAGATGTGCCAGCACACACATGAGTTCTGGCCAGTAACCGGCATGCACTGACATGTAGGCACATCTGCACATTTACATGCATTGGTACAGGCCCAATATTAACGGCGCCAAGTTGCCTATTTAAAGGAGGCCCTGATGTGAGCTAGTTGCTGGATGTTCTTCAACTTTCCCGTGACCTGGGCTGCTGTGTTCCAGTGCCTGCTGCCTATTTAAAGGAGGCCCTGATATGAGCTAGTTGCTGGATGTTCTTCAGCTTCCCCGTGACCTGTGCTGCTGTGTTCCAGTGCCTGCTGACTATTCTTCCATTGCTGACCTGGCTAGCTCCTGACCTTGCTCTGTAAAACCCAGATACCGACCTTGGCTTGTCTTTGACCATACTTTGCCTGCTTCTGTACCGACCTTGGCCTGCTACTTGACTACACTCCGCCTGTTTCCCTGTTACTGACCTCAGCCTACTACTTGACTAAGCTTCCTCCTGCCTAAGCCTGTATGACCCTGGCTTGCCTTGACCACATCTCTGACCCTGGCAGTTACTTGCATCTGCTTCTGAGTGTTCTCCTGCTCAAGTCTTCACACCATGTTTCCAAGGTTCTTCTTTCAGAAGCCACCCTGCAGTCTGCCAACCATGATCCTTGCCTGAGGGGTCTCAATTGCTTCTCAGTTACCAGCACCCATGCTACTTTGAGCCTTGTACCTCTGTCACCACATTCAGACCAGACCAGAGCTGCAAGGTAAGCCCTCTCGTTACTTGGCCTCCAACCAAGGTAAATGACAACAGCGATGAGCACTGATTACCTGCATCAGCTCTTCACCATAACTTCAGCCTGTAGGCTAGGAGGTGTGCCACTGCCCATATTACATCTTGGTTCCCGGCCAGGGCCCTAGGACGGGTTCTGTTTTGCAGTAGGCCCTAATAGAAGGGCCCAACCATTCTGCAGAGTGCATCACATGCCAGACCACCCACTCGTCTTGTACCTTTTTGTTGTGCTTTTTTAATCACTTCCCATAAGTGATTAATAAAGATTCAGTCCTCCAACCTGTATCAGGGTCCTGCTATTGGAAAACACCACTCTTGGTGAAGCAGATACATCTCCATGTAAATAGTCACCCTCCCACTTTCCCAGAAGACCCCAAGGCCCAACCTTCTCCTGCATATATCCCCTGACACATGTGGGGAAGACACACTATAGCATATCTTTACCCCTGAAACACCACACATTAACCCTTCATAGTACAAAGCAGAATAACACATAACACACACATACCAACAGAAGGCCAGTACACACACCCAGAGAAAACTGAGCGTTCAGAGTAATATCTCAAATGCTTTTTTGCTTCTTATACTCTAATCAACTGAAAATTATTAGCCATCAATATGCACAGTGTCATTTTTAAAGCCTGTTCAGCCTATCATAACCCTATAATTATCAGTTCAGGCTTCCAATACACTGTAATTATCAGAATTAATTGCTGCCACTGCTTTGATAGATTTTCCTGGATCATGGCCTGGTTTTCTTTGCCTCCACCTTGGCCGGCTGTCAGCGGGTCTCCTGGATTGGGTCTCTCAGACCTACTACACGGTTTGTCAGATAGAGGATAGCCTGGTAATGATCTGCCATGAATGCTGGCCCCAGAAATGCTGACAAGCTGAAAATTTGTAAAAAGGAGCCGCCTGATCTTCGTGATGAAACAGCAATGAAGTATGTCAAGAGTCTGGAAGTTGTGGAGATCTTGAAGTTGTAGCTTCAGCCCTCAGACCTGTCTCTGTGTACATAGAACTTATTACAGAACCAAGAACCTGCAACATGTTTTCAAGGAGTGATGGAACAATTTCAAAATTCCAGTCGGGCCGACTGCGGGGCGTCAGGAAAGACTCTGCACCTCAACGAGATGAGAAGAGGTATTTGAAGAATGGTTGTACTCTTGAAGTCACTTCCAGATAACATGACACATGACTGAAGTCAGGTACCACTTATATCAGAAGTGGCACTCGGCCATGTCTGACTTTCTGCTCAGCAATAGCTAGCAGAGAAAAGTTTAAGATTACAGGACAAGGTCTGAGGGATGTTCTATGTCATGTTGTCACACCTGACCTACTGACTCACTATTGAATAACCGTACAATGGTTCACATCCATTGTTCTCCTAAAAGCTTACAGGGGCTTATCACCCAAGCCCCAAGAATTCTCCACATGTCAGTGTGTCATTGTTCTAGGGCCCCCAAGTGTCAGAGTGTCACTCTTCTGGGCCCCCCAAGTGTCAATGTTCTGGGGCCCCCATTTTTCAGTGTGTCATTGTTCTAGGTCCACCACATGTCAGTGTATCTTTGTTCTGGGACCCCCAAATGTGAGTGTTTCATTGTTCTGGAACCCCCAAATGTCAGCGTGTAACTGTTCTTGGACCCCAATACGTCAATGTGTCACTATTCTGGGACCCCTAAGTTTTGGTGTGTGAATGTGTCACTGTTCTGGGGCCCCCCTGCATCAGTGCGTAGGCTGGTAGAGGTACACTGCCCCAGCTGAAAAGGTGAGAGTTAACTTGCTTCCCAGGTCTTTCTGCTGGGATCTTATCTATCTGCTAATAAGTGAAGATGATAATCTGGACCCCTTTACATTACACAGCCCCCCTGCATATTACACAGTCCCCCTGCATATTATACAACCCCCCTGCATATTACACAGCCCCCCTGTACATCACACAGCCCCCCCTGCATATTACACAGCCCCCCCTTACAGAGTTACAAAGGAGGTCTTGTGATAGAATTATTGCTCTCGCTCTAACGATCAGGGTGACACCTCACGTGTGGTTTGAACACTGTTTACATTTGCGGCTGCGATTTACACGTGCGCTCGCTTCTGCACGTGAGCACAAAGGGATGGGGTGCTTTAGAAAATAAAATTTCTTATTAATCTTCTTTCAATGTTTTTTTTTTTTTACACTTTAAAAAAAATAAATAAATTCTGATCACGTTTATTGCTGTCAATAGGAATCTAAATATCCCTTGTGACAGTAATAGGCAGTGACAGGTACTCTTTATGGAGGGATCGGGGGTCTATAAGACCCCAAACCCCTCCTCTGCATTTAAAAGCATTCAAAACGCCAAGTTTGGCTGTTTTAAATACTGTAATTTTTTAAAAGTTGGCGCTCAGGCCTCCTGGTGGGAGGGGAGAGCCGGGGCGAGTTTGGCGCCATTAAGTCTTCTATAAACCGGAAGTGATATCATGGCATCGCTACCAGGTTACTAGATCCGAGACCCAACTGAAGCCGATTCCAGCTGCGTTCGGGTCTCTGACCAGCCAGCGGACGTGCTGGCTGGTCGCTCGTGCCTCCCTGAGGGACGGGAGAGCCCGGGCGAGCCGCGGAAGGCAGCGGGGGAGGGGGCGGAGGCATCACCTCGGTACAACCCCTTCAAGCCAAGGCCGCATATTTGCATACAGTCGATGTGAAGGGGTTAAAATGTCCATGGGCCAGGTGCACGTGAATTCATCACGTGCACTGACGGGGACAGTCATTTAGCGGCGGCAGGCTGGGTGTGACCCGCGGGCCGTAGGTTTCCGTCTCCTGCTGTACAAAGCGCCTAGTGTAGCCCAAAAAAACCCACCCCAGGGTAGGCCTCTCATGTAACCCTTGCTTGGCGCCCATTGAGAAGAGAAACACGGAGGGCATAACGACCACCCTGTCACCTTGGCCTGCCCCAACTTTAGATCTGTGTCATTGTTCTAGGTCCACCGTGTGTCCATGAATCTTTGTTCTGGGACCACCAAATGTCAGTATGTCATTGCTCTGGGACCCCAAAGTGTCAGTGTGGCATTCCTCTGGGGCCCCCATGTGTCAGTGTATTTTTGTTCTGGAACCTCCAAATGTCAGTGTGTCATTGTTCTGGTGCCTTCAGTGGTCAGTGTGTCATTATTCTAGGACCCCCAAGTGGTCAGTGTGTCATTATTCTAGGACCCCCAAGTGGTCAGTGTGTCATTATTCTAGGACCCCCAAGTGGTCAGTGTGTCATTATTCTAGGACCCCCAAGTGGTCAGTGTGTCATTATTCTAGGACCCCCAAGTGGTCAGTGTGTCATTATTCTAGGACCCCCAAGTGGTCAGTGTGTCATTATTCTAGGACCCCCAAGTGGTCAGTGTCATTGTTCTGGAACCTTCAAATGTCAGCATTTAATTTTTCTGGGGCCGTTAAGTAGCATTGCGTCATTGTTCTTGAATCCCCATAATATCAGTGCATCGTTGTTCTAGGACCCCCAAGTTCAATGTGTCATTGTTCTGGGACCTCAAATTGTAAGTGTTTCATTGTTCTGGGACCCTGTAATATCAGTGTGTCATTTTTCTAGGACCTCCAAGTTCAGTGTGTCGATGTTCTAGGACCTCCAATTGTAAGCGTTTCATAGTTCTGGGACCCCGTAATGCCAATGTGACATTGTTCTGGGGCCTTCAAATGTGTCATCATGCCCTTGTTCTGGGACTAACCAAGTGTCAGTGTGTCATAGTTCTAGTACTCTGTGCCTTCCTGTCCCAGTGACAACTGACCCCCCCCCATTTGTTGTATGGGTGTCACAGGGAGAGGAAGTGGGGGAAACTTTGGCAAAGGTGTAACCCACAATTGTAAATATCTGGCAGAGATTGTCATGCTTCCCCTATCTTTCCAAGACTAAACAATAGAACATATTTTGGCTGGTGTGTTAGGCATTTAGACAATGATGTAGGCAGTGGTGATAGGTCACTTTTCATCCACTTTATGATCCAAACATACATGCTGGAGTTCTATTGTAGGTTATTTGTCCTTGAGAGTTTGCCTCTGGCCTGTTGCTGATGCAGATTTCTCCATACCTGGCCGGGCTCCCTCGTGCCGTACGTTTGTATTGGTTACAGCTCAGAGCCTTTACAGAACGTTTCCATAACATATATTTTCCCATATTTAATGTTGACGATAGCATTCAGCCAGTGTAGACTAAACAACATGACTATCTATCATGTTAGAGAAAGCCAACTAATGGAGTAATAATCCGTTCCCTGACCTTCCAGTATATCATAGAGAACTTGTCCACTTGGAACGTATATACAGCATTTCATCAAGAGGTTTTATACTGTAGATTAGTCGTGAAAACATGCGGCCCTCTATCCTTATCGTGTTCTATCAGTCTCAGAGCCATTCCGATGGAAGCGGACAAGTTCTAACAGAACTCTGCTCTTTGCATACTTGGATTTTTTTTTGTGTAATATATATACCAAAGTTTTTATCAGACAGCTGGATAAATTGAGGGCAGATTACATAACCAGCGGATAGATCTGCATGCATGGATGCATACTTTGAGCCACCTCCAGATGTTGAAATTTGTTGTGATGCTTGCTTAAAGAAAAACTCCACCAAGCGCTATTTCCATCTACAATGTCCTTGTCCAAATAAAGAAACCCAATTCACAAAACCAACAAGTCAAAAAATGATCCACGGTGTTCCCGCTAAGGATGAGCGAAACTCAACGAATTCTCTGCACTGACAAGTCAACAGAGTTCCGTCTGACTGATGATCCCAATGCTCCCGGCATGAAGTATCCTTTTAAAAGGGTCCGTTGGTTGCCTTACATCAGGGTTTCTCAACCAAGGTTCCCGTTGAACCCTAGGGTTTCTCCAAAGGTTGCTAGGGGTTCTTTAAACAATGACCAATGTTTGCCTCTCAGATAAGTTCCCACTAATACCATTGATCTTTTTAGCTATCTGTAAGGAGGTAATTCTATCCAATGACTGCAAGTGTAAGGAGCAGTGGCGGCTGGTACTCAAAATTTTTGGGGGGCGCAAACAAACTGAAAAAAAAAAACATCAATTGCAGCCACTGTGCCCATCAAACACAGCTACTGTGCCCATCAAGCGCAGCCACTGTGCCCATCAAACAAAGCCACTGTGCCATCAAACGCAGCCACTGTGCCCATCAAACGCAGCCACTGTGCCCATCAAACGCAGCCACTGTGCCATCAAACGCAGCCACTGTGCCCATCAAACTCAGCCACTGTGCCCATCAAACGCAGCCACTGTGCCCATTAAACGCAGCCACTGTGCCATCAAACGCAGCCACTGTGCCCATCAAACGCAGCCATTGTGCCCATCAAGCGCAGCCACTGTGCCCATCAAACGCAGCCACTGTGCCCATCAAAGGCAGCTACTGTGCACATCAAGCGCAGCCACCGTGCCCATCAAATGCAGCCACTTTGCCATCAAACGCAGCAACTGTACCCATAAATTGGTGCCACTGTGCCATCAAACGCAGCTACTGTACCCATCAATTGCTGCCAGTGTGCCCCATCAATTGCTGCCAGTGCGCCCATCAATTGCTGCTACTGTGCCCCATCAATTGCCGCTACTGTGCCCCATCAATTGCTGCCAGTGTGCCCATCAATTGCCGCTACTGTGCTTCATCAAATGCTGCCAGTGTGAATCGCCCGGGAGTCGGGACTTACCTGTCTCACAGCGGGTCACGGTGGCGTCCTCCACGTCCACGCTCCTCGATGGCTCCGGTCCTCTCTATCAGGTGTCCAATCACAGTGCCTGTTGTTTCAGCCAATCAGGTGACAGGTAATCAGACCCGAGCACCTGATTGGCTGAGAGGCGGGTCAGTGTTAGGAAAGCGATTTATTCGCTTTCCTAACACAAAACTGAGTAAACAGCGAACGCACAGCATTGCGCCCGCTGTTTACCATTTTGGAAGCTTATTAGAGCCTATGGCTCTAATCAGGATGCCTATTAGAGCCCACAGCTCTAATTAGAAGCTTCCAAAAGAAAAACCCGCCGCCGTAATTCAGGTGTCCGGTGCCCGACAAGGGGCCGGACACCTGAATAGGGGGCTGCAGCGGCGACCATAGATAGATTCATGCAATGCATGAATCTATCTATGGTGAGAGAGAGGTGACAGGAGAGAGGGGGCGGCGCCCCTGCGCCCTTTATGGATGCACCGCCACTGGTAAGGCGCATTCTTCCCTCTGACCATCATATTAATGCATTATGAGTTGTAGATATAGTCATTTTTAGCAGGGGTTCCCTGAGACCAGAAGGTTATTTTAAGGGTTCCTCCATTATAAAAAGGGTGAGAGAGACTGCCTTACATGTTCCCCCAGGGAGCCCCCTTATCCCTCCAGTGAGCATCTACGGTAGTTCCAATTCACAAGAAGGGGGCACAAATGGTTACTGTATTGGGCAGGACACCTTGCCCCTCTCAATAATGGAGAATGATGCTTATTAGGGTATCACAAGGAGGTGGAGAATCCCTATCACGTACCTAGTAAAGACTGGAATGTGGTGGAGGCCTCCCTTGCATCCCCCGCCCAACACTCCTGAAGGTGGAGACAGAGAGTGTAAGGGCAAGGAGTGGCACGAGTGCCAAAGCAGCTAGCTGGTAATGTCCACTCTGTAGGTGGGTAGAGATGGTAGTCACAGTCCTCGGGACAGGACGCAGGAGCAGCTTGCCACCAGAGCGAGGGACGGAAGCAGAACCAGGAGACAAGCAGCAGTCAGCAGCAACACAAATTGCTAATCAGCCAATCGCATGACATCAACTCAACGCATTTAGGCATCTAGATCTGGTGAAGACGACTTGCTGAAGTTAAAACCGAGCATCAGAATGGGGAAGAAAGGGGATTTAAGTGATTTTGAACGTGGCATGGTTGTTGGTGCCAGACGGGCTGGTCTGAGTATTTCAAAAACTGCTGATCTACTGGGATTTTCACACACAACCATCTCTCGGGATTACAGAGAATGGTGGGAAAAAGAGAAATTTTCCAGTGAGCGGCAGTTATGTGGAGGAAAATGGCTTGTTGATGTCAGAGGAGAATGGGCAGACTGGTTCCAGATGATAGAAAGGCAACAGTAACTTAAATAATCACTTGTTACACCCAAGGTATGCAGAATACCATCTCTGAACGCACAACACATCAAACCTTGCATCAGATGGGCTACAGCAGCAGAAGACCACACTGGGTGCCACTCCTGTCAGCTCAGAACAGGAAACTGAGGCTACAATTGGCACAGGATCACCAAAATTGGACAATAGAAGATTGGAAAAATGTTGCCTGGTCTGATGAGTCTGGATTTCAGCTCCGACATTCAGATGGTGGGGTCAGAATTCGGCGTAAACAACATGAAAGCATGGATCCATCCTGCCTTTTATCATCAGTTCAGGCTGGTGGTGGTGGTGTAATGGTGTGGGGAGGATATTTTCTTGGCACACTTTGGGCCCTTTAGTACCAATTGAGCATGGTTTAACCACCACGGCCTCCCTGAGTATTGTTGGTGACCATGTCCATCCCTTTATGACTACAGTGTACTCATCTTCTGATGGCTCCTTCCAGCAGGATAATGCACCATGTCACAAAGCTCCAATCATCTCACCACTGGACAATGAGGTCCCTGTACTCCAATGTCCTCCACACTCACCAGATCTCAATCCAATAGAGCACTTTTGGGATGTGGTGTAAGATTTGCATCTGACAAATCTGCAGTAACTGTGTGATGCTATGATGTCACTATGGAGCAAAATCTCTGAGAAATGTTTCCAACACCTTGTTGAATCTACACGATGAAGACTTAAGGCAATTCTGAAGGTAAAAGGGGGTCTTTGCTGTCTCTGCTGTGTTTGAGAATGCTTTGGCATACGTTGGGCTCCCCTTTAAAACATGGCTGCACTTATTCAGTATTTGGAATTTCCTATAGATGGTGGAGTGCAGATGCTATAATAGGGATTTGTACAAAGGATTACAAAGTCACAGGAGTCGGGGAGATCAGGAGATTATCATGACGGCGTGTCGGGTCCCCTATCCTGGCTCTTTGTGTGATGCAGGTGCCTCTGCGATTAATCTCTAGCTGGAGCTTCTGCTTCATGAGAGATACAGAGAGAGCTGACGTACAGAGTATGTCAGACGCAGTGGATTGTACGCGGAGCTCCCATAACCCGCAGGTCACCCCTCTGGACATCTCCATGCTGGCGTACGGCTCATAGCGTGCGCCTTATCTCCACATCCAGCCTCTTACATATAAAACCACGCACTTGAGATGCATAGTTGTCATGCCTCGCCTGGGACGATTGACAAATTAAACATCTCACAATCCTCCTGCTCCATCGTCAGTTACACATGGTAAGTTCCTAAGCTTGGCTTTGAGTCAAGAGTGGCGCCATCATTCGTGGTGAACCACAGCAACCATCCAAGATCACTTCCATGACAGAGGAGTGTTTAGATCCCTGGTGTCCAATAGGGTTGCCAACTTTTCTTCAAGCCAAACCCGAACACTTTAGCAGCGCACTGCATTTTTTTTTCTGTATTATACAAAACAAATGAAAAACAAAATGTAGTACAAATAAATGTAAAACCTGTATAACCTTTTTAAAGCTTGTGTTGCACCAAAAGGCATGGTAGTTTGTCACCATACATTTTACTGCCCCCAGTAGAGTGCTTCCTTACATCAAGTGCCCACAGTAGAGTGCTTCCTTACATCAAGTGACCCCACCAAAGTGTCTTCTTACATCAAGTGTCCCCACCAGAATGTCTTCTTACATCAGGTGCTCCCAGTAGAGTGCCTCCTTACATCAGGTGTCCTCATCAGAGTGCCTCCATACATCAGGTGCCCCCAGTAGAGTGCCTCCTTATATCAGGTGTCCCCACCAGAGTGCCTCCTTACATCAGGTGTCCCACCAGAGTGCCTCCTTACATCAGGTGCCCCCAGTAGAGTCCCTCCTTACATCAGGTGTCCCCAGTAGAGTCTCTCCTTACATCAGGTGCCCCCAGTAGAGTGCCTCCTTACATCAGGTGTCCCCAGTAGAGTCTCTCCTTACATCAGGTGCCCCCAGTAGAGTCCCTCCTTACATCAGGTGTCCCCAGTAGAGTCTCTCCTTACATCAGGTGCCCCCAGTAGAGTCCCTCCTTACATCAGGTGTCCCCAGTAGAGTCTCTCCTTACATCAGGTGCCCCCAGTAGAGTGCCTCCTTACATCAGGTGTCCCCAGTAGAGTCTCTCCTTACAATCAGGTGCCCCCAGTAGAGTCCCTCCTTACATCAGGTGTCCCCAGCAGAGTCCCTCCATACATCTGGTGCCCCCAATAGAGTCCCTTCATACATCAGGTGCCCCCAGTAGAGTCCTTCCTTACATCAGGTGCCCCCAGTAGAGTCCCTCCTTCCCTTCTCTAGTCATACAATAAGTCACATGACAAGGAGAGAAGGGAACAGGGGTGGCCCGTGCATTAAGGGCGCACGGGCACCGCCCCCTCAGTCCTTGCCACCCCTCTATTTGGTTATTGGATAGATTCATGCATTGCATGAATCTATCCATGGCCACCGCTGCCACCCCCTATTCATGTGTCCGGCCCCTTTTCGGGCACCTGAATTACAGCAGCAGGGGTGTTTTTTGAAGCACCTGATTAGAGCCATAGGCTCTAAAAGGCTTCAAAATAGGGTGGACTCGGAGCGCAGAGCATTGCACTTGGAGCCCACCTAGATGTGTTAGAAAAGCAAATGAATACAGTGATAATTCGCTGTGTTCATTCACCAAAGAAAGGGGCTGGTAAATGATGCATCCTGAAAATCACCATGTGTAGTCGCAGCAGCAGGAAAAGGGGAAAGCTGGCAGCGCTCCGGTAGGCAAACAGCAGCCTGCAGGGGGAATCAGATGTGGGCAGGACAGGGAGGGGGATCGGTACAGCGTGACGGGGGGGGGGGGGACAACTACAGAAATGATGCCCTGTGCGGCTCTCTGCAGCAACTGAAAGCCAGTTTCTCCCCCTCTCCCTCCTGCTGGCTTTCAGCTGCTGGAGGGAGAGAGACACAGGGCATTGTTCCTGTAGTTGCCCCCCCCCCCTGTCACGCTGTACCGATCCCCCTCCCTGTCCTGCCCACATCTGATTCCCCCTGCAGGCTGCTGTTTGCCCACCGGAGCGCTTTCCCCTTTTCCTGCTGCTGCGACTACACATGGTGATTTTCAGGATGTATCATTTACCAGCCCCTTTCTTTGGTGAATGAACACAGCGAATGATCACTCACTGTGTTCATTTATAACTGAAGCATAGTAAACTGTCTCCTTTTCATTTATCTGCAGTGCAGCTGAAGCTACAGAGAAAGGAATTGAAGAATCCTCAATTTCTTTCTCTGTCTCAAAGGTGAGATGTCAGGGCAGATGGAGATACCAAGGGTCTTTTTAGACCCCTGATATTTCACCCAAGTCCCCCAATAGTGTTGAAAAAAAAATGTAATTGTAAAAATAATACTGCAATTAAAAAATGCAGCAAAAACACACTAGTGTGAAAGGGCCCTTACTACAAAGTTATAATGTTGCAGTATGATCACTATGGGAGAAGAGACTGATGACATGTCTGCTCCTGCAGTAAACTGATGACATCATCTTAGCCTAGGCAACACCACTCACAGGAGTTCAAATATGGCTTTTTAAATATAAAAGGTGGAGCTTTTTCTGGAAAATGATGCTGTTGCTGTATATTATGACATTTCTGGACTTGAAAAGTTACAGAAAGATCCACTTTAAGTCATGGTATCAATGTTGTAATGCATACTCCTTTATATTATTGTAGCCAAGTCCCGGGCCTCTCCGGGCCTAATGGTGACCTCCAGAGTTAGGGACAGCCGACATCCTTCTGTGTAGAATGGATTACGAGGCATGGTGGGTGCAATGTAAGGTAGATTAATGGGCGCCAGACACTTCTTGAATGCAAAGAGATTTATTGTCTCTTAAACAAAACTGTGGGAGAGAAGTTTAGGGCCGGGACGCCCTTTAGTAGTTGCAATGTTAATTTAGCAGACTCCGAGACTTCTATAGGCAGACAGCCATGCAAGGAAAGGCATCCAGCAAGAAATCACATCTGCATGAGTAGGACCGCTGTCTCCTATGGCAACAATCTTGAATCAGTTTCTAACAAAGGTTGTAATGAACTTATTCACTTCTACAATCTCCTATTGGAGATCTTCACTCAAATGAGCTCCCAGTCTTTCACTAGACTTGCTGATCCACTGGCACTGGATCCTCTGAGCTCTTCCAATCTTCTCATTCAGTATCTTCCTCAAATGTCACCAGTAGGGATGAGCTTCGTGTTCGAGTCGAACCCATGTTCGACTCGAACATCGGCTGTTCGCCCGTTCGCCGAATTGCGAACGATATGGGCCGTTCGCGCCAAATTCGTGTGGCGCGTCACGGCCCATAATTCACTGCGGCATGGCAGTGCATTGCTTGCTGATGATTGGCCAAGCATGCACTATGACCCGCATGCTTGGCCAATCACAGCGCCGCCTGAACAGAGAGCCATAATTGGCCAAAGCCAAGGAGGTTTTGGCCAATTATGGCTCAGGGGATTTAGTACACGCCCCACACTATATAAGGCCGCCTGCACGGCGGCCCTGTGTAGTGTGTGTTCCGGCGTTCATTGAGAGAGAGAGAGAGAGACAGACAGTGTCATTTGATTTGAGTTAGATAGATTAGGCAGAACAGTCAGTCAGTTAGCTGCACTTACAGTGTATTGTGTATATATATGCATCCCAGGTGTTGCATATATATATATATACACTGTATTCAGTTTAGCTAGATCCGTTCCTGTTATCTTCTAGACTATTTACATTTAGTGCAGTGCGTCCTGCTCACAGTGTTCAGCTAGATCCGTTCCTGTTATCTTCCTACTGACAGGCAGGCTTGTCTGGTTACAGTATATAAAGCTACCTGAAGAAAATTACTGGTGTTCTATTTGATCCTATTAGTACCACGGTCAGGCAGCTAGACTATTTACATTTAGTACAGTGCGTCCTGCTCACAGTGTTCAGCTAGATCCGTTCCTGTTATCTTCCTACTGACAGGCAGGCTTGTCTGGTTACAGTATATAAAGCTACCTGAAGAAAATTACTGGTGTTCTATCCCAGCTTAGTGCAGCTACAGGCCATTAGTATGTCTGGAAGGCCAAGAAGGAGAGGCAGACAGTCACAAGCCAATAAGAGAGGGCAAGCAGGCTCTGTGTCTAGTGCTGGTCGTGGAGACGGTGCATCCTCATCAGCACGTGGCCATGGGACACGCTGGGCCTTTTTTTCGGCAGCTGGCCGTGTTGAGCCGCAACATGTGGAAGACTTGGTCGAGTGGATGACCAAGCCGTCCTCATCCTCCTCATCCTCTCTCACCCATGCCCAGGGTGCTTTGTCTGGCAAAGCAGCGGCCTCTTCCCTCAGCTCAATGTCATCAGTGACTCCTTCCCTAGCTCCACCATGTCCTCATGAGGATTCCCTCGAACTGTTTGACCACAGTGTTGGGTACATGCTCCAGGAGGATGCCCAGCGTTTGGAAGGCTCTGATGATGATACTGAGCTCGATGAAGGCAGTAACATGAGCACGGACAGAGGGGGTGCCCAAGAAGGACAGCAATCTGGCAGTCATGCTCCCCCTGCTGCAGCATACTGCCAGGTTTGCTCCAGTGATGAGGAGGGAGGGGATGATGAGGTCACTGACTCAACGTGGGTGCCTGATAGGAGAGAGGAGGAGGAGGAGGAGGCGGCACATCACCAACGAGGCAGGATGCCCTCCAGGGGCCAGCCTAAGGGCAGCACATTGACTGCATCACACCCCAAAGCTCCACATGTGCAGGGCGCTGCAGTCTCTGCGCGTTATTCAAAAAGTTCTTTGGTGTGGGCCTTTTTTGAGACGAGTGCATCAGATCGCACCGCTGCTATTTGCAACATATGTCTCAAGCGTATCTCACGTGGCCAAAACATCTCCCGCTTGGGTACCACATGCTTGACCAGACATATGTTGACCTGCCATGCAGTTCGTTGGCAAGCGTATCTAAAAGACCCACACCAAAGAACAAAGAGGATCTCTCCTTGCTCCTCATCAGCTGAGATTTCCAACCCCACTAGACCTCCAGTCCTCTCTGAGACCTGCAGTGAGAGGAATGAAGGTGTAGAATTAGGTGTGTCACAGCCAAGTACTTGTGGGCAATCTGCTTTTGGTACACCGACGTCAGATTGTACCAGGCAAATTTCCCTGCCCCAGCTGCTGCACCGCCGAAAGAAGTTTGCTCCCAGCCATCCACATGCCCAGCGGTTGAATGCTAGCTTGGCAAAATTGCTAGCACTTCAACTGCTGCCTTTTCAGTTGGTAGACTCTGCCCCCTTCCGTGAGTTTGTGGAATGTGCGGTTCCTCAGTGGCAGGTACCCAAACGCCACTTTTTCTCACGGAAGGCGATTCCGGCTCTCTACCGGCATGTGGAAGGCAATGTCCATGCCTCGCTGGACAGGGCGGTCAGCGGTAAGGTGCATATTACCGCTGACTCATGGTCCAGCAGGCATGGACAGGGACGTTACCTAAGTTTCACGGCACATTGGGTGACTCTGCTGGCAGCTGGGAAGGATGCAGGACAAGGTTTAGTAGTGTTGGAGGTTGTTCCGCCACCACGCCTCCAAAATGCTGATTGTGACACACCTCTCTCCTCCACCCCCTCCTCTTCTTCTTCCTCCATGGCCTCTTCCTCGGAACCAGCGGTGCTCCGTAGTCGTTCAAGGGGCTACGCAAGTACGCAGGCCAAAAGATGCCATGCGGTGCTTGAGCTGGTGTGCTTGGGGGACAGGAGCCACACTGGGGCAGAGGTTCTGTCAGCTCTGCAGGGGCAGGTTCAGAGGTGGTTGACGCCACGCCAACTTAAGGCAGGAATGGTGGTTTGCGACAATGGCACCAACCTCCTCTCTGCCCTCCGACAGGGACAAATGACCCATGTGCCCTGTTTGGCTCACGTCCTTAACTTGGTGGTGCAGCGGTTCTTGGGCAGGTACCCGGGCTTACAGGATGTCCTGAGGCAGGCCAGGAAAGTCTGTGTGCATTTCCGCCGGTCATATAATGCCAGTGCTCGGCTGACGGACCTCCAAGAGGAGTTTAACCTGCCCAAGAACCGCCTAATCTGTGACATGCCCACCAGGTGGAACTCAACGTTGGCCATGCTGCAGCGGCTGCACACGCAGCAGAGGGCCATCAATGAGTACCTGTGCGACTATGGCACCAGGACAGGGTCAGGGGAGCTTGGTTTTTTTTCCCCACGCCAGTGGGCCATGATCAGGGATGCATGCACTGTCCTGTCACCATTCGAGGAGGCCACGAGGATGGTGAGCAGTGACAGTGCATGCATCAGTGACACTGTCCCCCTTGTCCACCTGTTGGAGCACACGCTGCGTGGAATAATGGACAGGGCACTTGAGGCAGAACAGAGGCAGGAAGAGGAGGACTTTCTTAGCTCTCAAGGCCCCCTTTATCAGGACAGTGTTCCTGCGTGCCCGCCGATCACACAGGAAGAGGACGAGGAGGAGGAGGAGGAAGATTGTGTCAGTATGGAGGTGGAGCCTGGCACTCAGCATCAGCAGCAGTCTTTAAGGGATCAGTCCCAAGAAACACATGGACTTGTACGTGGCTGGGAGGAGGTGGCTGCGGACGTTGTCGTCCTTAGTGACCCAGAGGACTCCGGACCGAATGCCTCAGCAAACCTACGCTGCATGGCCTCCCTGATCCTGCAAAGCCTGCGTAAGGATCCTCGTATTCGTGGTATCAAGGAGAAGGACCAATACTGGCTGGCAACCCTCCTTGATCCACGTTACAAGGGTAAGGTTGCGGACCTTATCTTGCCATCGCAGAGGGAGCAGAGGATGAAACATCTTCGGGAGGCCTTGCAGAAAGGTCTGTGCAATGCGTTCCCAGAGACTGGGAGGTTACAAACTCCTGTTTCTGGACAACGTGTTGCTGAGGCTTCGGTCAGTCAAAGAAGGAGCGGTGGAGAAGGTGGCCGTCTGACCGATGCGTTCAGACAATTTTTTGGTCTGCAGCCCCAATGTATGATCGGTTCCAGCAACCATCGCCAGCGTCTGTTTTACATGGTGCAGGAATACCTAGGGGCAAGATCAAACTTGGACACCTTTCCCACCGAAAATCCTCTGGGTTACTGGGTCTTGAGGATGGATCACTGGCCAGAGCTTGCACAGTATGCAATTGAGCTACTGGCCTGTCCTGCATCCAGCGTTCTTTCGGAACGCACATTCAGTGCTGCTGGAGGCGTGGTAACCGATCACAGGGTGCGTCTGTCCACCGACTCGGTCGATCGGCTGACCTTCATAAAAATGAATGAGTCTTGGATCACCACCAGCTACCAAGCACCTGATGCTGATGTAACCGAATAATTTTTTTTGAAATCTCAGATCCCTTCAAAGACTGCCTATGCTGATGCTGAGTGACTATCCCTGAGTAATTATCCTCTTCCTCCTCAATCATCACGCTGATAGCTTGTAAGAACATTTTTGGTTCTGGGCGCCACCACCAGTGCCTAAGGCACAATTTTTCAGCCCCTGTTTAACAGGGGCGTGTTAATTACAATTTTTGATGTAATACTTTGCAGCAGGGCTCGTTCCTGCATTCCAACTAGAGTGTCTGTGAGGGGTTGCAGTGTTGTGGCACCAGCACCAGTGCCTAAGGCCCAATTTTTCTGCCCCTGTCTAACAGGGGCGTGTAATTACAATTTTTGATGCAATACTTTGCAGCAGGGCTCGTTCCTGCGTTCCAACTAGAGTGTCTGTGAGGGGTTGCAGTGTTGTGGCACCAGCACCAGTGCCTAAGGCCCAATTTTTCTGCCCCTGTCTAACAGGGGCGTGTAATTACAATTTTTGATGCAATACTTTGCAGCAGGGCTCGTTCCTGCGTTCCAACTAGAGTGTCTGTGAGGGGTTGCAGTGTTGTGGCACCAGCACCAGTGCCTAAGGCCCAATTTTTCTGCCCCTGTCTAACAGGGGCGTGTAATTACAATTTTTGATGCAATACTTTGCAGCAGGGCTCGTTCCTGCGTTCCAACTAGAGTGTCTGTGAGGGGTTGCAGTGTTGTGGCACCAGCACCAGTGCCTAAGGCCCAATTTTTCTGCCCCTGTCTAACAGGGGCGTGTAATTACAATTTTTGATGCAATACTTTGCAGCAGGGCTCGTTCCTGCGTTCCAACTAGAGTGTCTGTCAGGGGTTGCAGTGTTGTGGCACCAGCACCAGTGCCTAAGGCCTAATTTTTCAGCTCCTGTTCAACAGGGGCATGTAATTACAATTCTTGATCTAATATTTCACAGCAGGGCCCTGTGAGGGCTTACAGTGTTGTGGCCACAGCAACACCTAAGGCCCAAATTTCTGCTGAGTATATAGGGCAGGACCCTACTTTCAAACATCTAACTTACAAACGACTCCTACTTGCAAACGGAAGGAGACAACAGGAAGTGAGATGAAATCTACCCCTAGGAAGGGAAATTCTCTCCTGTAAGAGTTAATATTGGAAAACAATTTCTCCTTTCCACTGATGCTTTCCAATCCTTGTTCCACAAAAAACCCAAATTTTCAAAAAACATTTTTCATTGGGACAAAAAGTGAGGTGAAATCTTCTGAAGAGGAGGAAAGACAGCAAAACAAATGTCACAGGGGTGATAACCCTTCCCTATGTTATCCAAAAAGCTTAAAAAAGATTTTTTGGCTGGAGCTAAACGCTTTAAAAATTTACCCGTTCAAAATTACAAAGAGATTCTACTTAACAACAAACCTACAGTCCCTGTCTTGTTTGCACCGCCTGTATACTGCTGTTCAGAGTATATAGGGCCTTTCCTTATTTTAATTTGGGTGCGGGGTTCCCCTTAATATCCATACAAGACCCAAAGGTCCTGGTAATGGACTGGGGGGTACCCATGCCGTTTGTCTCACTGATTTTCATCCATATTGCCAGGACCCGACATGACATTAAACCCGCAAGCAGTTTTAAATGAGATTTTTTCCTTTAAAAATGACATTTGGTGCAGGGACTGTTCTAAACACGGGAAACACGAGCCACTTTACAGGCATACTATAGACACACCCCAGGTACGATATTTAAAGGAATATTTCACTTTTTTTTTTTTACTTTAAGCATCATTAAAATCACTGCTCCCGAAAAAACGGCCGTTTTTAAAAGTTTTTTTTGCATTGATACATGTCCCCTGGGGTAGGACCCGGGTCCCCAAAACCTTTTTAGGACAATACCATGCAAATTAGCCTTTAAAATGAGCACTTTTGATTTCGAACGTTCGAGTCCCATAGACGTCAATGGGGTTCTAACGTTCGTGCGAACTTTCGGTTCGTTCGCAGGTTCTGGTGCGAACCGAACCGGGGGGTGTTCGGCTCATCCCTAGTCACCAGGGTCCCCAGCTTGGCACTCACAGATATTCCTTAAGCGTCACCCCACTAGCCTGCTCGGTCCCTGGCTTGGCACACAATATTGCTCTGCAAGCATCACCTCCACTGGCTGGGTCCCTGGCTTGACATCTGCTGAAGTTTCCCAATTCTTTTGGTGAGAATACTGCTCTGGTACTTGCTTCAGCTACTCAGTGGCCCCTGGTAATAAGGTGGATGGTCCCTTAGTGGCGACAGCTTCCCCTCTACCTCCGACCACGACAGCACTTCTGGTTGGACTGCAAGCCGCAATCCCAACCCTGCGCTGCTCTCTTGCTTCTGGATAGACCCTCAGAGAGCCTAGCAACCAGATGTCCCCGGGATAGGCCTCAGGCTCTGCCGTCTAGGTGGGACAGAACCCCGATCACCTGACTCCACCCAAATAAATAGGTTCACCCAGCAGGCCAAGGGGCCTAAGAAAATTCCTGCCCATTGGCTGAGACACCCCATTCATTCCTACTCTGTCCTTGCAATGCCCTTTTCTTATCTAATGCCACCAGATACCAAAAGTGACAGAAGAGAAAAGTGCAGCAATTCCAGAATTAGGGTGAAATCAATTGACCTCCTATCAATTGGCCAAGGTAACTATCACTTGGCAAATAAATTTACTAGCAACCCTACCTAAACATCAAGTTGCTACATTATACACCTTTATTTTTGTACACTGGAATTCACACACCCAGGTGTATTATAATAACACACATATCAGATCCCAGTAGTGTGTTTGGTTTAGTGCTGCAGAGTAGGATGTGTGGAGTATAATCAATAATGGTCATCCTTATGGAATTCGTACCGGTAATTTCTTATCTCGCCTTCCTAGCTATATGATCGGACAATCATTGACTGGCAGGTGCCAGCCAGATGACATAAAGAGGGCACAAGAGCCATCTGGTATGTGGCGGCTTCATGTTTCCTGTGTGACACATTGTGACAAGACACATACTGTCCCTGTGCTGGGAGGACATGTGACCACCAAAGGTCATCCTCATCTTTACCCAAAGGATTGTCACATACAGTTACCGGGGCGGGCTACGTGCACTTTCTAAATATCACAAGATGTGTCTGGCCTGGAGGGGTTCTGCGTCCAGGTAATGTGACCAATTCCACATGGACTGACCGCAATGTAACAAGTCATGTTTTGGGCCATTATTAGATGCTGGTCACATTGATAATGGTTGAAGATGACTTAAAGCCAGGAAGAACACTGCCAGTTCATTTATATCATATCAGCTTGGCTCACTTGCTATTCCCATTTTTATTTGTTGCAAGTGTACTTGTACTGAAAGTTGCACATTAGTTACCATTAGATGTGCATTCATGAGGGGTCATTACTTGGTCATGCTGCATTGAATGTTGTGCAGTTAGACAGTTACTAGAGTTGGAGCACACATAGTCCTTTGGTTTGTGTGGCAGAGATTGTCCTGCTTCTATAAGTGTAGTTTGCGGTCCACTAAAGTGTTAGATACTCAGTGGGGTGGTCTCAGGGAAAATATATGCCTATATGATAATCATCAGCACAATCAACAGTATGTAACTAAGGCATTGTATTCCTGGCATCGCCTATATTGCTGTCAACGTTACCATCATCCTGGTGTCCAATGCCTGGTTCCTGGGCAGTAAGGAACATTGATAGTTCCAAAGAATTCTCAAGGGTTGGTCCACTAGCATGTATATAGATATTTCACCAATCCACATGAAAGTATTCCACCAGTCCAGACCTCAGCATTTCATTATAACACACCTAAACATTCCACCGGGCCAATCCTAGACACTACACCAGTTCATACCTAGGCATTCCCCCAGTTCAAATCCAGGCATTGCACTAGCACGGGCATTCCAGGAACCCAAACCTAGGTGTAACGAGCCCCTGCTCGCTCGGTTCCACTCTCCCGACACTCCTCTGCGGCTATAGAATCAGACTGCAGATCGCAACATCTGATGGTTCGGTCATCCAATGCTCCGGGACTAGAACTACAGCTATGTGCCGTTCTAATCCAGTTGTGTAGCTCAGAACAAACACCAGGCAGGCTGTATGTAAGTTCAACCAGGAATCTCTTTTATTTAAAAATACAGGCTCTTTTATACAATAAAAGAGGAGGTGCGTACCTCCGGCTCATATTACTCTGAACATACACCTGTGACCAGAAATCTAATTAACATGGGCTAATTAACGAATCCCTTTAGACAGCCTAGATGACTCAGACATGACCTTTAGGCCAGACTGGCCATCTTGTAGCTCAGAAAACCCAATCAACATTATCACAATAGTAGAGTTAATTAACACAAACAACAATGGGGATCTAATGACTCTTAGATCCCATACTAGAGACTTATTTACAATACACATTCTAGCAGGCAACAGACAGACAGGTGGCTGGAATTGACATCAGCATCTCCTAACAGTATTTGTCCCAGCATTATGAATCAGCCACTATTTCTAATATGGCAAACCCAGGGTTCCCAGAGTCTGTGTGTCCTGGGGGACCAGGACCCGAATCCACAGTAATACCACCTCAAGGGTCCCCAGGCATACAGCTCACAAAGAGCACCGTTCCCCCAAATGCCAGGGCCCACAATCGATCTGCAAGAGGCTAGCATTCAGTCCCCTCCAAAAGTCTCTCTCCCGGCTAGGTCTGTCACCCTAGGCATTCCAACAGCCCAGACCTAGGTATTCCACCAGCCCAGTCAAAGGTATTCCATCAGCCCAGACCTAAGCATTACACCAAAATATACATCCTCATTTCAACATCTAAATCTACCACTCCTAGATCTAGGTCCAGCAACCCAAGATCTACAACCACTTATAGCATGTCTACCTTCCTGCAGCATTTCCATATATATCCCTTCCAATCTCCCTTCACCAATTCCAAGTCTGCCTCCAGAAATCCAAGATCTGCACCCACCATTCTTAATTCTACCCCCAATAGCCTAAGATCTACGTTCAACCTATCCCAGTTTTTCTTTAGCAATCCCACGTCTAGCTCAACCAGTGCCAGATTTACCTCCAGCAGCCCCAGATCTACCTCTACCAATCCCACGTTTACCTCACCAATTTCAGTTCCACCTTCAATCCTAGTTCTACTTTCGGAAGTCCTGATCTCTCTCCACCAATCCTGGTTCAACCTCTAGCCCTCCTAGGTCTGTCTAAACTAATCCTAGGCCTTCCTTCACAAATCCAAGGTCTGCCTTCAGCTGTCTCAGGTCTCTCTCCAACTATTCTAGGTTTATTTCCACCAACCCCTGGTGGCATGCCCAAGTGTGAGCTGGTGGAACTCCTAGATATAGGCTGGATGAATTTAAAATTATGTGCTGAAGGAAACCCTTGTTTTTGGCTGGGGAAATGTCTAGGCATGGGTTGCTGAAATGCCTAGGTGTGGGCTACTGGAATGTCTAGGTGTGGACTGGTGAAATGTCTAGGTGTAGGATGCTGGAATGCCCAGGTGTGGGGTTGGTGGAATGCCTAGTCGTGGGCTGGCTGAATGAGTAGGTGCCTAGGTATGTGCTGATGGAATGTTGTACAACTAAAGTCTCTGTTTCTAATGCAAACTGTTAGTATTTTTTTTCTGCTGGCTAGCTGTTTGCTGGGAGATAAAATATGTTTTGTTTACAGTCCAAAGCCCTTATATGTGTATCTTGCTTTAAAATCTAGGTATAAATTGGGGAGGTTGCCATTTTTGTTTAGCTTGATGGATTTGGTGTGGGTACACATTAGTGAGTCCCTGCAACAAAGGAGGAATGGGCTGCCTCCAGGCATACCTGCCCTTAATTTACCCATTACTACACACACTCCAACATAGAAGTTCTCATAGATTTGAGTAAGGACTATACAATACAGAGGGGCTTTGGCAAGGCTTTAAAAACTAAATCCTTTGTTTTTGAAGCAAATTTTTAGACTTTTTGTACTTTTTGCTGGCTAGCTGTGTGCTGGGAAATGCATTTTGTTTTGTTTGAAATGCCTAGGTGCCTAAGTATGTGCTGGTAGAATGCCTAGTTGTGGGCTGATGGGATACCTAATTAAGTACTGGTGGAATGCCTAGGTCTGGGCTGGTGAAATGCTTAGTTCTGAGCTGGTAGAATACCTAGGTCTGGGCTTATGCCCCCCCAGTGCAACGAGGGGGGTGAAGGGGGTTCAAAAACACAGGCCACCAATCACAATTGCAGTGGGGGGTGTGAGGAGGTAATAAACACTGCATTAACCAGCAATGCCACGTGGGGAAGAAGGGGGAAGGGGTTTTTTTTTGAGGATAAAAAACACTGCACTGACCACCACTGTGTTGGGTAAGTGGGGTGAGTGTATTAAAAAAAAAGCTGCCACTAATAGGGATTAAATAGCACTGCTATTGAGCACCAATGTTGGGATGGTGGGGGGGAGGGGGTCTTCCACTGCTACCAATGGGTTACTATTGTGGTCACTGATACCAATGGCTCCCACTCCTTTCAGTGTGGTACATTGCAAAGCAGAGCCTTATGAATATGTTGCCTAACTCGAGATAAGGTACCTCAATACTAAGGTAATGTTTAAGGCTGCACTTGAGGCCCCCTATAATCTTGAAGTTGACCAATACTGGTCTTTGGGGCCAAAAACATACAATTCTGTACAAAAAAAGCTCACATGTTTTTTGAGCTTCACGCAACAGATGACAAGTCAATGCTCAGGTGTGGATTGGCCCATTGAGAATAATAGGATTCTTCATCTTGAGTCTGGAATCGCATTGGCAAAATGCTTGGTTGAGAATGGGGGGGCTCACCCTGATGTACAAGAAAAAACGAAGATGATATCACTCCAGCTCTTGGCTCCTCTCTGACATCAGAAGCGGGTGCCGACTCCCTCATCTGCAGCACTTCCCGTCCCGTAAAGGTAGAGGAGACACCTCATGCCAGTCCTACCAGGTGGCATTGTTGCCCTTCCCCTTTCTTCCAGAGGAGCTGTAACTGTGAACATTACGCAAGCAGAGCCTGCGACTGTTTACAATGTAACAAACCGCGTTATCGCTGCACTTGAGCAAGAGATTTACAGTGTGTTTCCAAACTTCATAACTTCATAACTAACATTTTTCAGAGATCCTAAATAAAGAAGATCATCACATTGCTGAGCCTGGGCGTTCCCTTCCCCCTCTGTTATTTCATAATAGTTTTGATATTAAAATGTGTCTAAAGCCACTTTTTTTATTTGTTTTAGAGGGAGTAGGGAATGGTTGGATCCTTTGTGTCGCATAGAGGAGATTTTTCTAGCGTTACAGGAAGTGAGAAGAAATCTCACCAAAGTGTCCCCTCTTAGGGCTCATTCACATAGGAGGCGAGGGGATAGTATAAACTGTTGTTTAACTGGTTGCCGCCCGCCCACCGTTTAAATGACAGCAGGGTGGTGCGGCTCTCGTTCTGGGATGCCATCATATGACGGCGTCCCAGAACGGTCGCCCTCATGCACCCACGGGGGGCGCGCAGCGCGGCAATCGCAGCCACGCCATTTGGCTAGGACACGGTGCAACCCCCATCTCTGTAAAGAGCTGCATCCGCGGCTCTTTAACCATGTGATCGGCTGTGTCCAATCACAGCCGGTCACATGTAAACAAGGAAGTGCCGGTAATCGGCGCTCCTCGCCTCACACTGACAGAGTGTGTGACGAGGAGAGCCGATCAGCGGCATCAGCGGCATCTTCTCACAGGGGGACATGTAGGAATGATGATCAGTGCCCTGATTACAGTATAGTAAAACAGTGTCACCATACAGTGCCCACCAATGCCAGCAATCAGTGCCCACCAGTGGCAGCAATCAGTGCCCACAGTGCCACCAATCAGTGCCCATTAGCAATGCCAGTCAGTGCTGGCAGTCAGTGCCACTTAGCAAGGCTGCCCATCAATGCCCATCACTGCTGTCGATCAATGCCCATCAGTGGCACCCATCAATGTCCGTCAGTGCCCATCAGTACTGCCTATCCATGCCGTCTATCCGTGCTGCCTATCAGTGCCCACCAGTGCCACCTATCAGTGCCCACCAGTGCTGCCTATCAGTGCCCATCAGTGCCCACCAGTGCCGCCTATTAGTGCCCATCAGTGCCACCTAACAGTGCCCATCAGTGCCGCCTATCAGTGCTCATCAGCACCACATTACAGTGCCACCTATCAGTGCCCATAAGTGCGGCATATTAGTGCCTCC
The DNA here is from genome assembly GCF_042186555.1 of Aquarana catesbeiana. Taxonomy (NCBI): domain Eukaryota; kingdom Metazoa; phylum Chordata; class Amphibia; order Anura; family Ranidae; genus Aquarana; species Aquarana catesbeiana. The sequence continues at coordinate 679,038,256 of NC_133327.1, read as the reverse complement.
TCATCAGTGCCACCTAATCAGTGCCCATAAGTGCCACCTCATCAATGCCCACCAGTTCAGTCTATCAGTGCCCATCTGTGCTGCCTCATCAGCGCACATCAGTGAAGGTGAAAAATTACTTAGATACAAAATTTACTGACAGAAAAAAAGTAAAAAACATTTTGTTTTCAAAATTTTTGGTCTTTTTTTTTGTAAAAAATAAAAAACCCAGCAGTGATTAAATACCACCAAAAGAAAGCTCTATTTGTCTGAAGAAAATGATAAAAAATTTGTTTGGGCACAGTGTAGTATGATCGCGCAATTGTCATTCAAAGTGCGACAGCGCTGAAAGCTGAAAAATGGCCTGGGCAGGAAGGGGGTGTAAGTGCCCGGTGGGCAAGTGGTTAAGCTGTGGTTTAACTGCCCCCACCCACGTAAAAAAAAAGGGCATGGGGCTGCTCATTGCTGTGCACACGCCATGGTCATGAGGTGGCAAATATCAATCCGCATTGTGCAATTGGGGGCAGTAGTACTGCTGACAAACATCACCCATTTAAATGTATGAGGGCCTGCAGCATAGGTGTGCATAGCCTTCTGCATTAGACTGTCCACCCCAAAGCTCAAACACACATGTATGTGCGAATGTGTATATATATATACGGAAGGTGTCAGTAGATCACTGAATGGTGTCATAAGGGCAGATATTGGTGGTGTCAGTAGAGCAGTTACAATATTATTTTAATAATTTTTTTACAATTTTTTTAGGAGAAAAAAATAGATTTTTTTTTTAATTTGGTAAAATATCAGTGGTCAAAACATTGGAAATATGCACCAGACAGGGTGATTAGGCGGGGGGAGGTTGCAGGCATCTGATATTTCCACAAAGATTCTTCAGGCAGCACTATCTTTCAATTGAAGATGGTCGTGTGGGCAGTGGGGGTAGGTAATTCATTGAAAGACTTCTTTTCTTGCTGCAGTCAGTCAACGCTCTGTGAGGAGGCGTCAGGGGTGCGGCTTACTGGCGCTGTGTGTGTCTATGGATGCACACAGCCTGGCTCAGGAGCATGCCTGCACAGGTGCCTCCTTAGCATCCAAAAAGAGCAATCTCCTGTACTCAAAAGAGGTTTTCCAGCAATACTTGAGAAAAGGGGGCGGGGTCTCCCCTCGAAACGCGTCAGCCATCTCTGAGGGTCTTCTTGTGGTTAGGACTCATTCAGTGGACCATGTGGTCCAGGACTATTGATATTGATGAGCTTGACTTTTATGCAGTTTTGTGAGTATACATCTGTTTTACTATTTTAATAAAATATATTATTAAGATAATGCGTAAGACTTGTGCACCTTCTGTTCTTGTTTTTGTAGGGTCTCCTTAGCATCCACCTACCCTGTTTCCCCGAAAATAAGACCTAGCGTGATGGTCGGTGATGGCTGCAATATAAGACCTACCCCCCAAATAAGCCCTAGTTAAATTCCTTGTAGGTCTTATTTTCAGGGTAGGGCTTATTTTCGGGGAAACAGGGTAGGGCTTATTTGGGGGGTAGGGCTTATATTGCAGCCATAAATAAGATAAAAATAATAAAGATTGGGACTTTAGATGAGACACTAAGTCTTCATCCCTGTGCGTATAAGGAAATAGGAGGTTGGGACTTTAAATGAGGTGGGCAAATGAGACCAGAGGGACAATCACAATTGCGTAACTTACGCAATTGTGATTGTCCCTCTGGTCTCATTTGCCCACCTCATTTAAAGTCCCAACCTCCTATTTCCTTATATTGCAGCCATCAACGACAATCACGCTAAGTCTTATTTTCAGGGAAACAGGGTAGTTGCAGGAGGCACCTGAAGGAAGGAGGAGCAATGATCAGTGGGGGGGGGGGGGGGTGCCGGGAAAGGAGGAAAGCTATCTTTCTGTGAAATATCGTTGCACATAGCGGCTAAGTGGAACATTTTTATTTTTTTTTATATTAAAAAAGCCTTTAGCTCCACTTTAAATATGACTTTTTAAAAAAGGTGTCAGGATTCAGCAAAACTTTAAGGATAACATATCACTCTGATGATACATGGTTTCTTTTTATTTTACTTATAAATTCATTTATACTTTATAATATTACATCACTCTGATGATACATTTCCTTTTTTTTCACCTTCTGACAGCAATGAAAGTGATCAGAATTTTTTACTTTTTTTAAAGGGACAGTGTAAAAATAAAAAATAAAGAAAATAAAGATAATGCGCGCAGAAGCGAACGCATACTTAAGTCGCGACCGCAGATGTAAACAGTGTTCAAACCACACATGTGAGGTATAGGCGTGATCGTTGGAGCGAGAGCAATGATTCTAGCACTAGACCTCCTCTGTAACTCAAACTGGTTACCTGTAAAAAAAATTTAAAGCGTCGCCTATGGAGAGTTTTAAGTACCGTAGTTTGTTGCTACTCCACGAGTGTGCGCAATTTTAAAGCATAACATGGAGGGGGGCTGTGTACTTTGTAGGAGGGGCTGGGTGGGGGGGCTGTACAATGTGCAGGGGGGGGGAATGTGTAATGTAAAGGGGTCCAGAGGTGCAGGGCTGTGTAAGGTAAAGGGGTCCAGAAGTGCAGGGCTGTGTAAGGTAAAGGGGTCCAGAAGTGCAGGGCTGTGTAAGGTAAAGGGGTCCAGAAGTGCAGGGCTGTGTAAGGTAAAGGGGTCCAGAAGTGCAGGGCTGTGTAATATAAAGGGGTCCAAATTATTATCTGCATGAAGGGCCGCAGGTGAATGCGGACCTTCATGCATTTACATACATTGAATCTGGCCCTTAAGTGGAAAAAGGTTGCTGACCCCTACCTTAATACATAGAATGCAGTAAGGTGGAAAAAAACCTTCTGTCTTTACAGCCACCTAAGGTAGACGTCCAGAAAAAGATATCATTCCAATCATACATTGTTCGCCTTTTTTCACATTCATATTTATTTATAAACACTTTGTATTATTATATTATTATGTTTATATATAATATAATATGTTGTATTTATTAAAATGTCTCAGGGAAAACTTGCAAGATAGCATATCTGTTTGATGATACATTGTTAACTTTTCACCTTTATATTTTATTTATAAATACTTTGCATTATTATATTTTATATTTTATAAATAGGTGGCCAGTATTCAAGAAAACATGAAGAGTAACATATCTCTGTGATGATATATTATTTCCTTTTTACCTTTTATTCTTTATTTTTTTTTATATTTATTATATTATATTTATAAAAAGGTCTCAGCATTCAAGAAAACTTGCAGGATTTGGCTCCATGCACACTAGTGTTTTTTCCTGCTCCTAGAAGCTATATAGTGTTATCCTATGTGCCCATGTACACCACTTTAGGCCATTAGCATTTTTTAACTTTAGCCTCTAGGAGCAGAAAAAAAATTGTTTTTTTGGAGCGTTTTTTCCAGCAGAACAAAAGGCTGAATGCTTCTAAACGCTAATAAATGCTCCAAACTGCAAACCTACCAAGACATGGCCGTCCATCTAAACTGACCGGCTGGGCAAGGAGAGCATTCATCAGAGAAGAGCCAAGAGGCCCATGGTAACTCTGGAGGAGCTGCAGAGATCCACAGATTCAGGAGGGAGAATCTGTCCACAGGACAACTATAATGCCACATACACACGGTTGGATTTCTCGTCAGAAAAAGATATGATGGCTTTTCCGACGGGATTCCTCTCAAGTTTGCCTTGCATACACAACAGTCACGCAAAAGTTCACTGAAATTACGACCGTCAAGAATTGCCACAGACGATCGCATTTTCGGATAGGAACTTTTCCCGACCAAAAAATTGAGAACATGCTCTCAGCCATTTGCAAGCTGGAATTCCGTCAGCAAAAGACCGATGGAGCATACACACGGTCGCAATTTCCGACGAAAAACTCTCATCGGTCTTTTCCGGGCCGAAATTCCGATCGCGTGTACGCGGCATTAGTCGTGCTCTCCACAAATCTGGCCTTTATGGAAGAGTGACAAGAAGAAAGACATTGTTGAAAGAAGAAGTCCAGTTTGCAGTTTGCACAGAGGCCTATCTAGTGAAAATGGCGCCTATGGCAAGCACTGAAACTGCGCCCCTGTCAAAACATATGAAACCCATCTTTCAGATAACCTTAACAAAAAAAAAGCTAACTAAACTACAAGTCAAACTCTTTAATCTTCCAATTAACAAATTATGGATTGGCACTACATAAACATTACAACTGCACCTTCCTTGCTTTCACTGATGCCAACTAGTCTATGATGTGCTGAAAGTCAGTTCACCCATAAATGCTGTGCCAGCACCTCTGACACTGTACAGAGGTACGGAGGGAGTGGGATCACCAGTGGCCGGGCCCCCTAGGCGGCAGTGTGCCCTAGGCGGCTGCCTAGTTTGCCTAGTGGTAGCGCCGGCCCTGTCTGCTTGGCATACACACACAATCGCACATGATGACTTTAAAGCGGAGTTCCACCCAAAAATGGAACTTCTGCTTTAAGGGAAGGGGACCCCCTGACATGCCACATTTGTCATGTCATTTTTTTGGGGGGGGGGGGGAGCGGATACCCTCTTATTTTGGTGCCTGTCATTCCCATCCCCACTGCCAGTGCCAGGCCAAGTAACTACTTGCAATGCTAGGTGAAGTTCCGTGCCGGCGCCGTGCTCCAGCAGGCCGGCCGCAGTGGCGGGGGCTAGATTAGTGCGGGAGACGGCCGTGAAAGGATGGGTGTGACTTTTTTTTGTGCGGGGGAGGCTTTTTGCTGCCCCCCCCCCCGCATGGCACCCATGGCACTTGCCATGGCTGCCATACCTTGGATACGCCACTGAGTTTGTGAGAAGCCATGTCAGGGAAACAGCAAACATGTGGAAGAAGGTGATCTGGTCAGATGAGACCAAAATTTTACTTTTTGGCATAAAAGCAAAACGCTATGTGTGGCGGAACAACTGCACATCACCCTGAACACACCATCCCCACCGTGAAACATGGTGGTGGCAGCATCATGTGGTGGGGATGCTTTTCTTCAGCAGGGACAGGGAAGCTGGTCAGAGTTAAAGGGGTTGTAAAGGTTCATGTTTTTTCATTAAGGATGCATCCTATGCATTAAGGTGAAAAAACATCCAACAATACCGCCCCCTCCAGCCCCCCCATTTTACTTACCTGAGCCCGTTCACCTGCTGCGCTCGCCCCCAATTTCCTCTTCGCCGCTCAGCCTGGCCGTTGATTGGCTAGAGTGGATGGATTGAAAGCAGCGCAGCCATTGGCTTGCGGTGCTGTCAATCACATCCAATGACGCACCGCACCGGGGGCGGGGCCGAGGGATACAGTCAGCGGCTATGGCCACCGGCTCTATCACGGGAGCTCACCCCCAAGCACTCAACACCATGCGAGGGAGCTCGCATGAAGGTGTTTAGTTCTTGCGGGGAGGAGCTGAGACAGCCGCCGAGGAACCCCAAAAGACCACGTTCGGGGCCACTCTGTGCAAAGTGAGCTGCACAGTGGAGGTAAGTATAACATGTTTGTTATTTAAAAAAAAAAAAAAAATACCTTTACAACCCCTTTAATGGGAAGATGGAGGGAGCCAAATACAGAACAATCTTAGAAGAAAACCTGTTAGAGTCTGCAAAAGACTTGAGACTGGGGCGGAGGTTCACCTTTCAGCAGGACGACGACCCGAAACACACAGCCAGAGCTAAAATGGTTTAGATCAAAGCATATTCATGTGTTAGAATGGCCCAGTCAAAGTCCAGACCTAAATCCCATTGAGAATCTGTGGCAAGACTTGAAAATTGCTGTTCACAGACGCTCTCCATCCAATCTGACAGAGCTTGAGATATTTTACAAAGAAGAATGGGGAGAAATGTCCCTCTCTAGATGTGCAAAGCTGGTAGAGACATCCCCAAAAAGACTTGCAGCTGTAATTGCAGAGAAAGGGGGTTCTACAAAGTATTGACTCCGGGGGGGCGCCATACAAATGTACTCCACACTTTTCACATATTTATTTGTAAAAAAAATTGAAAACCATTTATAATTTTCCTTCCACTTCACAATTATGTGCCACTTTGTGTTGGTCTATCACATAAAATCCCAATAAAATACATTTATATTTTTGGTTGTAACATGACAAAATGTGGAACATTTCAAGGGGTATGAATACTTTTCGAAGGCACTGTATTAATTGGCTTGGATACACCTTAACTATGATAACATGATCAGTTCTAGAGTTGTAATATGAGATAAAGCTGTAACAGAGACAACAATAAAAACCTGACAGAGGCTCTACCATACAGAAAAGAGTCTTGGCTGGACTTGTCTGGTCTGTGTACGGGAAGATCAGGTTTCTGCCTGTAGGAGGATATGCCTGAAAAAGCCTTAAGCCGCGTACACACGTTCGGACTTTCCGACGGGAAATGTTCGATGACAGCCTGTTGGTGGTAAATCCGACCGTTTGTACGCTCCATCGGACAATTGTTGTCGGATTTTCTGCGGACAAATGTTGGATGGCAGGTTTACAAATTTTCCGCGGACAAATGTCTGTTGTCGGATTTTCCAAGCGTGTGTACACAAGTCTGTCGGACAAAAGTCCAAAGTACAAACACGCATGCTCCGAAAGCAAGGACGAGCCGGAAGCGGTTGGTCTTGTAAACTAGCGTTCGTAATGGAGAATTAACATTGGTGACGCGGCAAATTACGAAATCTGGAAATGCAGCGCACAATTCTCTTCTTCTTTAATGGGATAATAATGAAGCTGCTTTGCTGGTGATACTGATGGAGTTATTGCAAACACATTTTTCTAAGGCTTTTTTTTTCTAGTGATATTAAGAATAATATTATTATGCTTTTTTTTTTTTTTTGGTTTTTTTTTTTTTTTTGGTGCAAGTTACCACAACACCATTATCTGTAGCTTATAATAACAAAGATACAACTATGTTGGTGTCTCTTGTCAGTGTTACATTGTATTTTTTTAAAATGTAACTGCCGACTCCTAAACTGTCATTTGAAGTAAAACACTCAGCCAAGTATTATTCTCCACAATTTTTTTATTGTGCATTAAAAAAAGAAAACAAATAAAATTAGACATGATATCTGCCAATAGAACTTAACCAAAAAGTACATTCTATGCATCCAAAAATATAGAAAATATACCAAATCAAATCGTTATTATTCAACCAAAAAAATAATGTCAAAGCGATAACTCCAAGGCCAATAATAAATAACACGTTATCTCCTCCGATTCCGCAACATGTCTGGTTGACGAACGGCCGTTCAGAAACGAACTGAAAAGCACAAAATGAAAAGTGTGAAATGAAAAGCGCGAATCAACACTCACCAAACTTCTACTAACATGAAATTAGCAGAAGGAGCCCAAAGAGTGGCGCTAAAGGGCTGAAAAACCATGTAATACCTCACTACGTTCGTAATTGTTGGCCAACAATTGTGTGACCGTGTGTATGCAAGGCAAGTTTGGGCCAACGCCCTTCGGCCAAAATTCCACGATTTTGTTGAGATGCTTTAGGAGCAGTGTATACACCGCTCCTAAAGCGCCCCTGCCTAATCAAAATCAATGGGCAGCGCCGCCGAATTGCCTGCAAAGCACCACGGCGGCTGTTAACCCTTTATTCGGCCGCTAGCAGGGGTTAAAAGCACCCCGCTATCGGTCGAAAAGCGCCTCTAAAACGACGGTGAAGCGCCACAAAAAAAATAGCGGCGCTTCACCGCCGACGCCCCCCGTGCCTCAAAAGAGCTCAAAAGCCTGTAGGAGCCACTGCTACATTGTTTCTTTTTTTATAATTATCATATTTGTTTATAAATATTTATAAATACTTTATAATACTTATAATAGTACTTATAGTATATATTATAAAATATGATAATATTTCATTCATATTATACTTAATAAATACTGTAAAAGTTGGACAAACACTATACAACTTTTGTTGTTAGATTTCCTTTAGATTTACCTTTAACTATGTAGTGGGAGGACCTGCCTGATTGCATACAAATTGAACGTGTTTAGGTTTGACTTCATATTATATGGTTTTGGTAAATCTAATGCCCTGTACACACGATCGGACATTGATCGGACATTCCGACAATAAAATCCATCTGATTTTTTCCGACGGATGTTGGCTCAAACTTGTCTTGCATACACACGGTCGCACAAAGTTGTCAGAAAATCCGACCGGTCTGAACGCGGTGACGTAAAACACGTACGTCGGGACTATAAACGGGGCAGTAGCCAATAGCTTTCGTCTCTTAATTTATTCTGAGCATGCGTGGCACTTTGTGCGTCGGATTTGTGTACACGCGATCGGAATTTAACCGATCGGATTTTGTTGTCGGAAAATTTGATAGCCTGCTCTCAAACTTTGTGTGTCGGAAATTCCGACGGAAAAAGTCAGATGGAGCCCACACACGGTCGGAATTTCCGACAACACAATCCGATCGCACATTTTCCGTCGGAAAATCCGACCGTGTGCACGGGGCATAAGGCTGGGTTCACACCTATGCGAATTAGATGCTGTTTTCTCCGCATAGCAGGGAGAATGTGACTGGCTCCCTATGGAGCCGGTTCACATATCTCCGTTGGGGCTGCGGAGCGCACTGCACAGAAACGCTGTGCGTTTTTGGCTCAGTTTCAGGAATAGAATCGGTCCTGATTCGTCTCTGAAATGGGGAACAGAGATGCACAGCGCTCCTGTGCGATCCGCAGCAGGTTACAGTGTGAACCCGGCCTAAAGGAAAAAAATCTGCAGAAAATTGTATAGTGTCTGTCCAGCTTAAGGGCCGGTTCCCGCTGGTGCGATGTCCGACATCGCATGTGATTCGCACCGCACTGCAGTGCAAATCACATGCGATGTTCCTTGCGATGCGAATTCAGCCATACAGATAGTATAGGTGAATTTGCATCGCATTCAGGCCAAAATCGCACAGGACCCTTTTTTTTGGTCCGCAGCAGGATCGGATTGCATTGGGTGTTCACACCCATGTGATCCGATTCCTGTGCGAGTTTGGAGATCGCACTGCGATATGCGAACTGATTTGGGGGTGTCATTGACTTTTAATCGACACTCCCGGCAGTTCCCATAGGGTGGTGTGAACTGCCGGCGGGAGACATGCGATGCGGGAATCCGCAGTGGATTCGCAGGGTTCCCGCATCGCAGCAGTGTGACACACACCTGTGCATTTTTTAGTGCATTTTCAGTTTGGCAGAAACACACTACAGTCCATTGAACATGGTCTCCTGTGGATGTAGTTCACAACTGGGCATTTTATGGAAAGGGCCAGGGACTGTTTTTGTTCTGGTTTTTGGTTCCATAGACTTCAATGGATGAAAAGCGCGTATTGAAAAAACGCAAAATGCACCTGAAATATGCAAAACTGTAACCTGCATAGGTGTGAATCAGGCCAAAATCTCAGCATTCGGGAAAACTTGCAGGTTAACCACCAGCCGACCAGCGCACGACGATACACGTCGGCACAATGTCACGGCTGGGCAAATGGGCGTACAGGTACGTCCCCCTTTATATCGCGGCATTTTGGGCGCGTGCGTGCACCGCCGCGTGCTCCGTGACTCCCGCAGACTCGTTGTCCGCCGGTGTCCAGCGGTTGTGTCACGGAGCGGCAGAACGGGGAGATGCCTATGTAAACAAGGCATTTCCCTGTTCTGCCTAGTGACAAGACAGAGATCTACTGCTCCCTGTCATCGGGAGCAGTGATCGCTGTCATGTCAGTGGTAGCCCCTCCCCCCCACAGTTAGAACCACTCCCTAGAACACACTTAACCCCTTCGTCGCCCCCTAGTGGTTAACCCCTTCCCTGCCAGTGCCATTTACACAGTAATCAGTGCATTTTTATAGCACTGATCGCTGTATAAATGACAATGGTCCCAAAATGGTGTCAAAAGTGTCCGATGTGTCCGCCATAATATCGCAGTCACGATAGAAATCGCTGCCATTACTAATAAAAAAATAAAATTAATAATAAAAATGCCATAAATCTATCCCCTATTTTGTAGACGCGATAACTTTTGCGCAAACCAATCAATATACGCTCATTGGGATTTTTTTTTTTTTTTTTTTTTTTACCAAAAATATGTAGAAGAATACATATCGGTCTAAACTGAGAAAGAAATGTGGTGTTTTTTAGATATTTTTGGGGGGGGGATATTTATTATAGCAAAAAGTTAAAAAATATTGTTTTTTTTTTTCAAATTTGTCGCTCTTTGTTTTGTTTATAGCGCAAAAAAAATAAAAACCGCAGAGGTGATCAAATACCACCAAAAAAAAATCTCTATTTGTGGGGAAAAAAAGGACGTCAGTTTTGTTTTGGGTGCAGCGCCGCAGGACCGCGCAATTGTCAGTTTTAGCGACGCAGTGCAAAAAAGTGCTCTGGTCGGGAAGGGGGTTAAGAAATGACGCCAACGATACATTGTTTCCTATTTTTCCCCTCTTCACATTTGTTCCAGGAAGCTCTCGGCTTCTGATGAAACATTTTTATTGTTTCCTTTTAAATTTCAGGGTGGAGTAAAATAATGAACTCTCTACCCTCTAATACAATAAATTCTGTGTCTTGTCTGATGGTAATAGGAGAAAGTTATGAGAATAATGAGAAATAAGTGATTTTTATTTTTTTTTCCTCCTGAAATTCATCTAGAATTGTTCTGATATCAGTAACAGAAGCAGAATGTGAAATCACCTAATATAAACCCTGTGCCCTGCTGGATACAAAGCGTCATTCATGGCGGTGACCGCGCTGTGTGCCCCGGTCAGTGAGCGGTTAACCCCCCCCTGGCAGCGTTCTATGGGGTCAGCTGTGCCCCCCCCCCCCTGCACAATGCAGTGATGTAACTCCTCGCTCTGATTACAGGCAGGTCTGAGCCTGAGCCTGGGAGGAGGGGGTGTGTCAAACTAGGGGGGTGTGTACTGACTGACAGGCCTGAGAGCCAATCGCAGGCTGCCAAGGTCATCACATACTGTGATCATGTAGGGGGGCGGAACAAAAGAGGAGGAGGGGGAGGGGGTGGGGGGGGGGTTGGGGTGATTAAATGGAAAAAAAAAAAGGAGGAAAAAAAAAAAAAATTGCAATAAAACAGAAAAGGAAGCAGATACAAAGCGGTCAGACCAGTTTCTGCGAACCTCCAGCTCAGCGACGTCTGCTGAGTTATCCATCTCCCGCTCTCGCCGTAAAATCAGGAATTTGGCGAACGATCGTTTTTGGGTTTTTTTGTAATATTGTCACTTTCCAGAAACAGGAATTTCCTTGTTACTTTACGTTTTTCGCAAAAGAATCAGAAACAAGAGAAAAGAAAAAAAAAATCACTGATATAAAATATTTAGTAATAGCGGCATCATAGCGCAGTACAAAGTAAGGGCCGCGTCAGGCGAGCGATCCTGCTGCTGGCGAAGACTCGCCGGGCGATGGAATTGCTAACAGACCACGAAACCTGTTCCTATAGAGTTGATCGCTCGCTATTTTGGATTGTAAGATGCCAATTATAGTGAGATTCTGCGGCTTAGTTTACACCTGTGGTCGGGGGGCGGTAAAAATAGGCAGTTTAGCCACAGTCCCCCCCCCCCCCCTTAGGCTGTAAAGGCAGCTGGACAGTGTTATAAACATGGCACAACCATGATCCTTTGCTTTACGGTAAAAAACGCCCCCCCCCCCCTCGCCACTTTCGGGAAGCAGTATACAAGTGAATGGATGGGGCCGTGCCATAACCACGAGACAGACGCTAGGCAAAAACCCCGTTCAGCTGACAAAAAAAAAGACATATTCACCTCCTGAATGCCTATCAGCCACTCCTGTGCTGCTCTCTGAAAAACGATCCACGGATCGGCGGATCGCTTTTTAAAGACTTGGACCCCATTCACGCTTGTGCCCGCTACGCGATTTTGACAGTTCAATTTTCACGCAATTCTGCGTGACGCATAGGGCCAGCCCCAATGGCGGCTGGTGCTGTATATTTGGGGGGGGGGTGGAAAAAAAACACCCGTCGCCACCCCCCCCACTCCCATTGGTCGGTTGTCCGCCCCCCCCCCCCACAACCCTGCACTTTCCTCTTCTAGCAGCTTCGGCCCCTTCCTGCGTCTCCTCCTCCTCGGCGGCTTCACCCCGCGCCTCCGGCGTCACATCGGCTTCCCTCCTCCTTCCCTCAGCAGCCAATACGGTCACTTCTCCTCTTGGCCAATCGGGTCCTAAGACCCGCTTCCTGAGTGGCCCGGGAGGAGAATCAGGAAGACAATAGCGAATATTATGTCGCACAACTGGGTGGGCGATCCTTTTTTGAAGCCAATTAGAGGAGCCTCAGGCTCTAATCATGTGCTTCAAAATAAAATAAAAAAAAACCCATTGGAATCCATGCGTCCGTAGATTAGGGGGCCGGACGAATGGATTGGGGTCGGCGCCCCTGTACCCCTAATGGACGGGCCTCCACTGGCCAGCCCGTTTACTTGCATGGGCTGGCCCTATGCAGGTTTGTCACCCAAAAAGAAGCCCCTCCTCTTTTTTGGGGGGCGACAAGCTTAATACGTTTTTTTAAAGGAACTGTTTGCTGCCCATGCTGGGCCATGGAAGGATAATGGCACCCAAACTCACACCGCTCATTGTGCTGCGATTTTGCCATGTGATTTGGGATCGCAGACAGAATCCCCGTGATTCCAAATTGCGAAGTGTGAAGGGAGCCGCGGTTTACACAAGCAGGCGGCGTGGGAAACCACAGATCCGTTCGCGTTTACCGCGCCGCATTCAAATCGCACTGCCCTTGTGATCTGCAGCGTGTGTCAGTGCAATGTTATCCACACCCCAAGTAAAAGTCGCAAACGCAGTGCATTCGCCTGCACCAGATCGCATGGTACAAAACTTCTTTTGGTGCGATGCGGTTCAGTTTGAGCCTATTCAAAATCAAAGGGCTCCAGTCACACTGCACTGAATCACATGCGCCGCATTCCTGTGCAATTCACAGGCAATTCATAGGCGAGAAAGGATGCCGTGCAAGCGGCGCTCTGCAGAAAGAGGTATGCAATGCCTGCTGCAATATAGGTTTTATTTTTGATTTCAATACCTCTGCAAGTCACTTTATAGTTGGTGTCATTTTTAGGTATTATTCCCCCATCGTTGGTGTCCTTGATCCCTGTTGTGGGTGTCGTTGGGAGGAACTGTGCCCCATCATTGGTGTCATTGGAGCCCGTTGTGGGTGTCATTGAGAGGAACTGTGCCCCATCGTTGATATCATTTGTAGGAATCATAGGCGTGCGCAAGGGGTGTACTGGGTGTGTCTGGGCACACCCTAATCACCTTGTGAGCGTTAGAATTAGTAACCCCTCTCCAACCAAAAAACATTGTGAAAAAATGTGAAGAAAAAGAAAAAACAAATAATAACAAAAATGTACAAATAATTAAAAATATAAAACAAAAATATAACAAAAATAAGGGTCATTCATGCCGATTCTCTGTGTGTGCATATGTGTATCAGTGGCGGCCCGTCCATTAGGGCCGCCCCCTCTCTCCAGGCCACCCCATATCCATGGCTGCTGCAGCCACCCCCTATTCATGTGTCCGTCCCCTTTCAGGGCACCGGGCGCGTGAATTACAGCGGTCAGGGGTTTTTTTGGGGTTTTTTTAAGCACCTGATTGAAGCCATAGGCTCTAATAGGCTTCAAAATAGGGTGGGCTTGGGTAGCAGAGCATGCAACCGGAACCCACCCAGGTGTGTTACAACAGGGAATGAATATTTGCTGTTGAAACACTGATCCTCAATCCGGCCAATCAGAAGCGAATGTGAGACCCGTTTTCTGATAGGCCGAAAAGAGAAGATTCCCGATTGGCTGCCGAGGAGGCGGGAGGAAACAGAAGCCACCGTTGCAGTGATGACCCATGGAGAGCAGGGGAAGCCGCCGGTGATGGGGTAAGTCTGAACCCACCGACCGACCTGTTTGCCACACCCCCCACTAAAAATATTTTCCACCGGCCACCACTGATGTGTGTATATATGTGTGTGTGTGTATATATATATATATATATATATATATATATATATATATACACACACACACACACACACACACACACACACACACACACATACACATATGTGTTTGAGCTTTGGGGTGCACACCCAATTGCAATAATTGTACCGCATCATCGGTGTCATTGGGAGGAATTGTGCCCCATCATTGGTGTCATTGGGAGGAATTGTGCCCATCATTGGTGTCATTGGGAGGAATAGTGCCCCATCATTGGTGTCAGTGGGAGGAATAGTGCCCCATCATTGGTGTCAGTGGGAGGAATAGTGCCCCATCATTGGTGTCAGTGGGAGGAATAGTGCCCCATCATTGGTGTCATTGGGAGGAATTGTACCCCATCATTGGTGTCATTGGGAGGAATTGTGCCCATCATTGGTGTCATTGGGAGGAATAGTGTCCCATCATTAGTGTCATTGGAAGGAATTGTGCCCATCATTGGTGTCATTGGGAGGAATAGTGCCCCATCATTGGTGTCAGTGGGAGGAATAGTGCCCCATCATTGGTGTCATTGGGAGGAATAGTGTCCCATCATTAGTGTCATTGGAAGGAATTGTGCCCATCATTGGTGTCAGTGAAAGAAAATAGCACCCCAAGGGCCAGATAAAAGCAAGAAGAGGGCCGCATCCGGCCCTCCCCAGGCCACAGTTTGGAGACCACTGTTATAGACAATCAAAAAAAAATATTTACAAGCCAGATTTAAAATTCGGGTACATATATGAAACAAACCTTCCAAGGTGGTGCTTCCTGGGATTTAGGAGGCTTGGGAACTACAGAATGAATTCTGATTGGTCGGTGTGGGTTACTCCATGGTACATGTTACTCTTTATTGTCCTAAATCCATTATTCCTGTCTATGAGAGTGGAGTATAAAAGTCTAAAAGTGTTCGCTCATTACTGTGGCCCCTGTACAGAACGTGTGCTTCCCTCCACAGGCTGAGGAAACAGCAGCCCCAGCCGTCCCCATCCAGTATTACAATGTATCTCCCAAGGTTCCACTTTCAGTTTCAGTTTACCTTCTCCTTGTACGTGGAAGGGAAAGGGACGATCAAGGACAGGGACTGCGAGAGCGACTCACACTTACAGACCGGTTATTTTAACCACGTTGGATATTCTGTCATGCAACAATTTCCTCATCGTGAAGTCCAGTTAACACCCCAAAATATCATGGAGTGGAATTGTTATTGTTTCTTCAGAATAGTTATTTAAAGCGACTCTGTCACCGTACTAAATTTAGTCAGGCAAAGATATGCCTATAAAAGAAGACAGTATATAGTTACCTCTCTGGGTGCTCGCAAAGCCCTAACCTTTCTATTCAGAAAAAAAAATAATCCCTCAATGTCTGCACTGAAACCAACACTTTTGGAACTGTCCTTTTCCTGGGTCCCCTGCAGCTGTTGCTGGTTCCTCTCGATGACCTCAAAAAGGAAAGAAAAGGTCTGGTGCTGCCCAAGGCACACCTTCATCCTTAAACAAATACAACAAAGTGCATATAGCCCATGGGACTTTGAATGAGGTGAATACGGGGGGCCAATAAATGTAGAAATAAACAGATCTGGAGCACTCAGTAGAAGACATGGGATACTCAGTAGAAGACCTGAGACACTCAGCAGAAGACCTGAGACACTCAGCAGAAGACCTGGGGCACTCAGTAGAAGACCTGGGGCACTCAGTAAAAGGCCTGGGACACTCAGTAGAAGACATGAGACACTCAGAAGAAGACCTGGGGCACTCAGTAGAAGACCAGAGGCACATAGTAGAAGACCTGAGACACTCAGAGAAAGACCTGGGGCACTCAGTAGAAGACCTGAGGCACTCAGTAGAAGACCAGAGGCACTCAGTAGAAGACCTGAGGCACTCAGTAGAAGACCAGAGGCACTCAGTAGAAGACCAGAGGCACTCAGTAGAAGACCTGAGGCACTCAGTAGAAGACCAGAGGCATTAAGTAGAAGACCTGGGGCACTCAGTAGAAGAACTGAGACACTCAGAAGAAGACCTGGGGCACTCAGTAGAAGACCAGAGGCACTCAGTAGAAGACCTGGCACACTCAGTAGAAGACCAGGGGCAATCAGTAGAAGCAGGGCCGTCTTTAATATTGATTGGACCCTTGCCCCCATGCAATATCACTCTTCATCTGCTCTGAGACATACAATAAATAGCATATTAGTAAAATAGTGCAGCTCTAAATCCAAAATGATCAAAATAGCAAATTACAAGCACCAATAATAAGTGTCCATATAAAGTGCTGATGTAGATCGATCAAATGAGTGACTTCGTGAAGAACCTCTACCACTGGTAATATTAGCAGCACAGTGGACCCCTGTAGGAATAGGGTCACAAGCGCTTTCCCCAAATGGGGTGAGTATTGCTGTGTATATGGATGGAATCACCAGGATGGGCTATTAGGGAAAAACAAATCCTTCTCTGCACGCTCCACAATCCTCCAAGCACAAAGGACAAACTCTCAGAGGCCACAATTAAACATGCAATAAAAAGAGTATATAGTGCTCTCTGCCAGAATCGGTATTTATTGCACAAAAAGAGAATAAAAATTACTAACGCGACACTGTAAC